>NW_027212489.1:0-302000 GCF_947461875.1 Haliaeetus albicilla
CCGAGAGAACAGAGGTGAGAGAGACAGGCGAGGGGAAACAGGGAAAAGAGACAAGCGAGGGAAAAGTTGGAAAAGAGGGAGTTGAGGGAAAGCAGGGGAAAGTGACTGGTGAGGGAAAAGAGGGAAGAGTTCATGGAGAATAGGCAAAAGAGGGAAAAGCGACAGGCAAGGGTAAAGAGAGATGTGAGGAACGAGAAGGAAAAGAGAGAGGCGAGAGAAAGGGGGGAAATTAGACACCGAGTGAAGAGAGGTGACAGACACAGGAGAGGGGAAAGACGGGGAAGAGACAAGCGGGGGAAAAGAGAGAGCCCAGGGAAAAGAGGCAGGACAGGGAAGAGAGAGGGAAAAGAAAGTGTCCAGGGAAAAGAGACACGACTGGGAAGAGACAGTGAAAAGAGAGAGTTGATGAATGAGAGGGAAAAGAGAGGGGCGAGTGAAAGCGGGAAAATGAGACACCGAGTGAAGAGAGGTGACAGACACAGGAGAAGGGAAACGGGGAAGAGACAAGCGGGGGAAAAGAGAGAGTCCAGGGAAGAGACAGGAAAGGGAAGAGAGAGGGAAAAGAGGGAGTGGAGGAAAGGGAGGGAGTAGAGGAAGGCGAGTGAAAGCGGGAAAAATGAACGCCGAGAGAACAGAGGTGAGAGAGACAGGCGAGGGGAAACAGGGAAAAGAGACAAAGCGGGGGAAAAGAGAGAGCCCAGGGAAAAGAGACAGGACAGGGAAGAGAGAGGGAAAAGAGGGAGTGGAGGAAAGGGGGGGAATAGAGGAAGGCGAGTGGAAGCGGGAAAAATGAACGCCGAGAGAACAGAGGTGAGAGAGACAGGCGAGGGGAAACAGGGAAAAGAGGCAAGCGGGGGAAAAGAGAGAGTCCAGGGAAAAGAGACAGGACAGGGAAGAGAGAGGGAAAAGAGGGAGAAGAGGAATGAGACAGAAAAGAGAGAGGCGAGTGAAAGTGGGAAAATGAGACACCGAGTGAAGAGAGGTGACAGACACAGGAGAAGGGAAACGGGGAAGAGACAAGCGGGGGAAAAGAGAGAGTCCAGGGAAAAGAGACACGACTGGGAAGAGACAGTGAAAAGAGAGAGTTGAGGAATGAGAGGGAAAAGAGAGGGGCGAGTGAAAGTGGGAAAATGAGACACAGAGTGAAGAGAGGTGACAGACACAGGAGAGGGGAAAGAGGGGGAAGAGACAAGCGGGGGAAAAGAGAGAGTCCAGGGAAAAGAGACAGGACAGGGAATAGAGAGGGAAAAGAGGGAGTGGAGGGAAGGGAGGGAATAGAGGAAGGCGAGTGAAAGCAGGAAAAATGAACGCCGAGAGAACAGAGGTGAGAGAGACAGTGAGAGAGACAGGCGAGGGGAAACAGGGAAAAGAGAGAAGTAGGGAAGAGAGAGAGAGTCCAGGGAAAAGAGACAGGACAGGGGGGAGAAAGGGAAAAGAGGGAGTGGAGGAAAGGGAGGGAATAGAGGAAGGCGAGTGGAAGCGGGAAAAATGAATGCCGAGAGAACAGAGGTGAGAGACACAGGCGAGGGGAAAGAGGGGGAAGAGACAAGCGGGGGAAAAGAGAGAGTCCAGGGAAAAAGACAGGACAGGGAAGAGCGAGGGAAAATAGGGAGTGGAGGAAAGGGAGGGAATAGAGGAAGGCGAGTGAAAGCGGGAAAAATGAACGCCGAGAGAACAGAGGTGAGAGAGACAGGCGAGGGGAAACAGGGAAAAGAGACAAGCGAGGGAAAAGCTGGAAAAGAGGGAGTTGAGGGAAAGCAGGGGAAAGTGACTGGTGAGAGTAAAGAGGGAAGAGTTCATGGAGAATAGGCAAAAGAGGGAAAAGCGACAGGCAAGGGTAAAGAGAGAGGTGAGGAACGAGAAGGAAAAGAGAGAGGCGAGAGAAAGGGGGGAAATTAGACACCGAGTGAAGAGAGGTGACAGACACAGGAGAGGGGAAATAGGGGAAAGAGACAAGCAGTGGGAAAGAGGGAAAAGAAAGTGTCCAGGGAAAAGAGACAGGACAGGGAAGAGAGAGGGAAAAGAGGGAGAAGAGGAATGAGACAGAAAAGAGAGAGGCGAGTGAAAGTGGGAAAATGAGACACCGAGTGAAGAGAGGTGACAGACACAGGAGAAGGGAAACGGGGAAGAGACAAGCGGGGGAAAAGAGAGAGTCCAGGGAAGAGACAGGAAAGGGAAGAGAGAGGGAAAAGAGGGAGTGGAGGAAAGGGAGGGAGTAGAGGAAGGCGAGTGAAAGCGGGAAAAATGAACGCCGAGAGAACAGAGGTGAGAGAGACAGGCGAGGGGAAACAGGGAAAAGAGACAAAGCGGGGGAAAAGAGAGAGCCCAGGGAAAAGAGACAGGACAGGGAAGAGAGAGGGAAAAGAGGGAGTGGCGGAAAGGGAGGGAATAGAGGAAGGCGAGTGGAAGCGGGAAAAATGAACGCCGAGAGAACAGAGGTGAGAGAGACAGGCGAGGGGAAACAGGGAAAAGAGGCAAGCGGGGGAAAAGAGAGAGTCCAGGGAAAAGAGACAGGACAGGGAAGAGAGAGGGAAAAGAGGGAGTGGAGGAAAGGGAGGGAATAGAGGAAGGCGAGTGGAAGCGGGAAAAATGAACGCCGAGAGAACAGAGGTGAGAGAGACAGGCAAGGGGAAACAGGGAAAAGAGAAAAGCGGGGGAAAAGAGAGAGTCCAGGGAAAAGAGACACGACTGGGAAGAGACAGTGAAAAGAGAGAGTTGAGGAATGAGAGGGAAAAGAGAGGGGCGAGTGAAAGTGGGAAAATGAGACACAGAGTGAAGAGAGGTGACAGACACAGGAGAGGGGAAAGAGGGGGAAGAGACAAGCGGGGGAAAAGAGAGAGTCCAGGGAAAAGAGACAGGACAGGGAAGAGAGAGGGAAAAGAGGGAGTGGAGGGAAGGGAGGGAATAGAGGAAGGCGAGTGAAAGCAGGAAAAATGAACGCCGAGAGAACAGAGGTGAGAGAGACAGTGAGAGAGACAGGCGAGGGGAAACAGGGAAAAGAGAGAAGTAGGGAAGAGAGAGAGAGTCCAGGGAAAAGAGACAGGACAGGGGGGAGAAAGGGAAAAGAGGGAGTGGAGGAAAGGGAGGGAATAGAGGAAGGCGAGTGGAAGCGGGAAAAATGAATGCCGAGAGAACAGAGGTGAGAGACACAGGCGAGGGGAAAGAGGGGGAAGAGACAAGCGGGGGAAAAGAGAGAGTCCAGGGAAAAAGACAGGACAGGGAAGAGCGAGGGAAAATAGGGAGTGGAGGAAAGGGAGGGAATAGAGGAAGGCGAGTGAAAGCGGGAAAAATGAACGCCGAGAGAACAGAGGTGAGAGAGACAGGCGAGGGGAAACAGGGAAAAGAGACAAGCGAGGGAAAAGCTGGAAAAGAGGGAGTTGAGGGAAAGCAGGGGAAAGTGACTGGTGAGAGTAAAGAGGGAAGAGTTCATGGAGAATAGGCAAAAGAGGGAAAAGCGACAGGCAAGGGTAAAGAGAGAGGTGAGGAACGAGAAGGAAAAGAGAGAGGCGAGAGAAAGGGGGGAAATTAGACACCGAGTGAAGAGAGGTGACAGACACAGGAGAGGGGAAATAGGGGAAAGAGACAAGCAGTGGGAAAGAGGGAAAAGAAAGTGTCCAGGGAAAAGAGACAGGACAGGGAAGAGAGAGGGAAAAGAGGGAGAAGAGGAATGAGACAGAAAAGAGAGAGGCGAGTGAAAGTGGGAAAATGAGACACCGAGTGAAGAGAGGTGACAGACACAGGAGAAGGGAAACGGGGAAGAGACAAGCGGGGGAAAAGAGAGAGTCCAGGGAAGAGACAGGAAAGGGAAGAGAGAGGGAAAAGAGGGAGTGGAGGAAAGGGAGGGAGTAGAGGAAGGCGAGTGAAAGCGGGAAAAATGAACGCCGAGAGAACAGAGGTGAGAGAGACAGGCGAGGGGAAACAGGGAAAAGAGACAAAGCGGGGGAAAAGAGAGAGCCCAGGGAAAAGAGACAGGACAGGGAAGAGAGAGGGAAAAGAGGGAGTGGAGGAAAGGGAGGGAATAGAGGAAGGCGAGTGGAAGCGGGAAAAATGAACGCCGAGAGAACAGAGGTGAGAGAGACAGGCGAGGGGAAACAGGGAAAAGAGGCAAGCGGGGGAAAAGAGAGAGTCCAGGGAAAAGAGACAGGACAGGGAAGAGAGAGGGAAAAGAGGGAGTGGAGGAAAGGGAGGGAATAGAGGAAGGCGAGTGGAAGTGGGAAAAATGAACGCCGAGAGAACAGAGGTGAGAGAGACAGGCAAGGGGAAACAGGGAAAAGAGAAAAGCGGGGGAAAAGAGAGAGTCCAGGGAAAAGAGACACGACTGGGAAGAGACAGTGAAAAGAGAGAGTTGAGGAATGAGAGGGAAAAGAGAGGGGCGAGTGAAAGTGGGAAAATGAGACACAGAGTGAAGAGAGGTGACAGACACAGGAGAGGGGAAAGAGGGGGAAGAGACAAGCGGGGGAAAAGAGAGAGTCCAGGGAAAAGAGACAGGACAGGGAAGTGAGAGGGAAAAGAGGGAGTGGAGGGAAGGGAGGGAATAGAGGAAGGCGAGTGAAAGCAGGAAAAATGAACGCCGAGAGAACAGAGGTGAGAGAGACAGTGAGAGAGACAGGCGAGGGGAAACAGGGAAAAGAGAGAAGTAGGGAAGAGAGAGAGAGTCCAGGGAAAAGAGACAGGACAGGGGGGAGAAAGGGAAAAGAGGGAGTGGAGGAAAGGGAGGGAATAGAGGAAGGCGAGTGGAAGCGGGAAAAATGAATGCCGAGAGAACAGAGGTGAGAGACACAGGCGAGGGGAAAGAGGGGGAAGAGACAAGCGGGGGAAAAGAGAGAGTCCAGGGAAAAAGACAGGACAGGGAAGAGCGAGGGAAAATAGGGAGTGGAGGAAAGGGAGGGAATAGAGGAAGGCGAGTGAAAGCGGGAAAAATGAACGCCGAGAGAACAGAGGTGAGAGAGACAGGCGAGGGGAAACAGGGAAAAGAGACAAGCGAGGGAAAAGCTGGAAAAGAGGGAGTTGAGGGAAAGCAGGGGAAAGTGACTGGTGAGAGTAAAGAGGGAAGAGTTCATGGAGAATAGGCAAAAGAGGGAAAAGCGACAGGCAAGGGTAAAGAGAGAGGTGAGGAACGAGAAGGAAAAGAGAGAGGCGAGAGAAAGGGGGGAAATTAGACACCGAGTGAAGAGAGGTGACAGACACAGGAGAGGGGAAATAGGGGAAAGAGACAAGCAGTGGGAAAGAGGGAAAAGAAAGTGTCCAGGGAAAAGAGACAGGACAGGGAAGAGAGAGGGAAAAGAGGGAGAAGAGGAATGAGACAGAAAAGAGAGAGGCGAGTGAAAGTGGGAAAATGAGACACCGAGTGAAGAGAGGTGACAGACACAGGAGAAGGGAAACGGGGAAGAGACAAGCGGGGGAAAAGAGAGAGTCCAGGGAAGAGACAGGAAAGGGAAGAGAGAGGGAAAAGAGGGAGTGGAGGAAAGGGAGGGAGTAGAGGAAGGCGAGTGAAAGCGGGAAAAATGAACGCCGAGAGAACAGAGGTGAGAGAGACAGGCGAGGGGAAACAGGGAAAAGAGACAAAGCGGGGGAAAAGAGAGAGCCCAGGGAAAAGAGACAGGACAGGGAAGAGAGAGGGAAAAGAGGGAGTGGAGGAAAGGGAGGGAATAGAGGAAGGCGAGTGAAAGCGGGAAAAATGAACGCCGAGAGAACAGAGGTGAGAGAGACAGGCGAGGGGAAACAGGGAAAAGAGACAAGCGAGGGAAAAGCTGGAAAAGAGGGAGTTGAGGGAAAGCAGGGGACAGTGACTGGTGAGGGTAAAGAGGGAAGAGTTCATGGAGAATAGGCAAAAGAGGGACAAGCGACAGGCAAGGGTGAAGAGAGAGGTGAGGAACGAGAAGGAAAAGAGAGAGGCGAGAGAAAGGGGGGAAATTAGACACCGAGTGAAGAGAGGTGACAGACACAGGAGGGGGGAAATAGGGGAAAGGGACAAGCAGTGGGAAAGAGGGAAAAGAAAGTGTCCAGGGAAAAGAGACAAGACAGGGAAGAGAGAGGGAAAAGAGGGAGAAGAGGAATGAGACAGAAAAGAGAGAGGCGAGTGAAAGTGGGAAAATGAGACACCGAGTGAAGAGAGGTGACAGACACAGGAGAGGGGAAAGACGGGGAAGAGACAAGCGGGGGAAAAGAGAGAGCCCAGGGAAAAGAGGCAGGACAGGGAAGAGAGAGGGAAAAGAGGGAGTGGAGGAAAGGGAGGGAATAGAGGAAGGCGAGTGGAAGCGGGAAAAATGAACGCCGAGAGAACAGAGGTGAGAGAGACAGGCAAGGGGAAACAGGGAAAAGAGAAAAGCGGGGGAAAAGAGAGAGTCCAGGGAAAAGAGACACGACTGGGAAGAGACAGTGAAAAGAGAGAGTTGAGGAATGAGAGGGAAAAGAGAGGGGCGAGTGAAAGTGGGAAAATGAGACACAGAGTGAAGAGAGGTGACAGACACAGGAGAGGGGAAAGAGGGGGAAGAGACAAGCGGGGGAAAAGAGAGAGTCCAGGGAAAAGAGACAGGACAGGGAAGAGAGAGGGAAAAGAGGGAGTGGAGGGAAGGGAGGGAATAGAGGAAGGCGAGTGAAAGCAGGAAAAATGAACGCCGAGAGAACAGAGGTGAGAGAGACAGTGAGAGAGACAGGCGAGGGGAAACAGGGAAAAGAGAGAAGTAGGGAAGAGAGAGAGAGTCCAGGGAAAAGAGACAGGACAGGGGGGAGAGAGGGAAAAGAGGGAGTGGAGGAAAGGGAGGGAATAGAGGAAGGCGAGTGGAAGCGGGAAAAATGAATGCCGAGAGAACAGAGGTGAGAGACACAGGCGAGGGGAAAGAGGGGGAAGAGACAAGCGGGGGAAAAGAGAGAGTCCAGGGAAAAAGACAGGACAGGGAAGAGCGAGGGAAAATAGGGAGTGGAGGAAAGGGAGGGAATAGAGGAAGGCGAGTGAAAGCGGGAAAAATGAACGCCGAGAGAACAGAGGTGAGAGAGACAGGCGAGGGGAAACAGGGAAAAGAGACAAGCGAGGGAAAAGCTGGAAAAGAGGGAGTTGAGGGAAAGCAGGGGAAAGTGACTGGTGAGAGTAAAGAGGGAAGAGTTCATGGAGAATAGGCAAAAGAGGGAAAAGCGACAGGCAAGGGTAAAGAGAGATGTGAGGAACGAGAAGGAAAAGAGAGAGGCGAGAGAAAGGGGGGAAATTAGACACCGAGTGAAGAGAGGTGACAGACACAGGAGGGGGGAAATAGGGGAAAGGGACAAGCGGGGGAAAAGAGAGAGTCCAGGGAAGAGACAGGACAGGGAAGAGAGAGGGAAAAGAGGGAGTGGAGGAAAGGGAGGGAGTAGAGGAAGGCGAGTGAAAGCGGGAAAAATGAACGCCGAGAGAACAGAGGTGAGAGAGACAGGCGAGGGGAAACAGGGAAAAGAGACAAGCGGGGGAAAAGAGAGAGTCCAGGGAAAAGAGACACGACTGGGAAGAGACAGTGAAAAGAGAGAGTTGAGGAATGAGAGGGAAAAGAGAGGGGCGAGTGAAAGCGGGAAAATGAGACACCGAGTGAAGAGAGGTGACAGACACAGGAGAGGGGAAAGACGGGGAAGAGACAAGCGGGGGGGAAAGAGAGAGCCCAGGGAAAAGAGGCAGGACAGGGAAGAGAGAGGGAAAAGAGGGAGTGGAGGAAAGGGAGGGAATAGAGGAAGGCGAGTGGAAGCGGGAAAAATGAACGCCGAGAGAACAGAGGTGAGAGAGACAGGCGAGGGGAAACAGGGAAAAGAGAAAAGCGGGGGAAAAGAGAGAGTCCAGGGAAAAGAGACACGACTGGGAAGAGACACTGAAAAGAGAGAGTTGAGGAATGAGAGGGAAAAGAGAGGGGCGAGTGAAAGCGGGAAAATGAGACACCGAGTGAAGAGAGGTGACAGACACAGGAGAGGGGAAAGAGGGGGAAGAGACAAGCGGGGGGGAAAGAGAGAGCCCAGGGAAAAGAGACAGGACAGGGAAGAGAGAGGGAAAAGAGGGAGTGGAGGAAAGGGAGGGAATAGAGGAAGGGGAGTGAAAGCAGGAAAAATGAACGCCGAGAGAACAGAGGTGAGAGACACAGGCGAGGGGAAACAGGGAAAAGAGAAAAGCGGGGGAAAAGAGAGAGTCCAGGGAAAAGAGACACGACTGGGAAGAGACAGTGAAAAGAGAGAGTTGAGGAATGAGAGGGAAAAGAGAGGGGCGAGTGAAAGCGGGAAAATGAGACACCGAGTGAAGAGAGGTGACAGACACAGGAGAGGGGAAAGAGGGGGAAGAGACAAGCGGGGGGGAAAGAGAGAGCCCAGGGAAAAGAGACAGGACAGGGAAGAGAGAGGGAAAAGAGGGAGTGGAGGCAAGGGAGGGAATAGAGGAAGGCGAGTGAAAGCGGGAAAAATGAACGCAGAGAGAACAGAGGTGAGAGAGACAGGCGAGGGGAAACAGGGAAAAGAGACAAGCGGGGGAAAAGAGAGAGTCCAGGGAAAAGAGGCACGACTGGGAAGAGACAGTGAAAAGAGAGAGTTGAGGAATGAGAGGGAAAATAGAGGGGCGAGTGAAAGCGGGAAAATGAGACACCGAGTGAAGAGAGGTGACAGACACAGGAGAGGGGAAAGAGGGGGAAGACACAAGCGGGGGAAAAGAGAGAGTCCAGGGAAATTGACACTACTGGGAAGAGAGAGGGAAAAGAGGGAGTGGAGGAAAGGGAGGGAAGAGAGGAAGGCGAGTGAAAGCGGGAAAAATGAACGCCGAGAGAACAGAGGTGAGAGAGACAGGCGAGGGGAAACAGGGAAAAGAGACAAGCGAGGGAAAAGTTGGAAAAGAGGAGTTGAGGGAAAGCAGGGGAAAGTGACTGGTGAGGGTAAAGAGGGAAGAGTTCATGGAGAATAGGCAAAAGAGGGAAAAGCGACAGGCAAGTGAAAAGAGAGAGTTGAGGAATGAGAGGGAAAAGAGAGGGGCGAGTGAAAGCGGGAAAATGAGACACCGAGTGAAGAGAGGTGACAGACACAGGAGAGGGGAAAGAGGGGGAAGAGACAAGCGAGGGAAAAGAGAGAGCCCAGGGAAAAGAGACGGGACAGGGAAGAGAGAGGGAAAAGAGGGAGTGGAGGAAAGGGAGGGAATAGAGGAAGGCGAGTGAAAGCGGGAAAAATGAACGCCGAGAGAACAGAGGTGAGAGAGACAGGCGAGGGGAAACAGGGAAAAGAGACAAGCGAGGGAAAAGCTGGAAAAGAGGGAGTTGAGGGAAAGCAGGGGACAGTGACTGGTGAGGGTAAAGAGGGAAGAGTTCATGGAGAATAGGCAAAAGAGGGACAAGCGACAGGCAAGGGTGAAGAGAGAGGTGAGGAACGAGAAGGAAAAGAGAGAGGCGAGAGAAAGGGGGGAAATTAGACACCGAGTGAAGAGAGGTGACAGACACAGGAGGGGGGAAATAGGGGAAAGGGACAAGCAGTGGGAAAGAGGGAAAAGAAAGTGTCCAGGGAAAAGAGACAAGACAGGGAAGAGAGAGGGAAAAGAGGGAGAAGAGGAATGAGACAGAAAAGAGAGAGGCGAGTGAAAGTGGGAAAATGAGACACCGAGTGAAGAGAGGTGACAGACACAGGAGAGGGGAAAGAGGGGGAAGAGACAAGCGGGGGAAAAGAGAGAGCCCAGGGAAAAGAGGCAGGACAGGGAAGAGAGAGGGAAAAGAGGGAGTGGAGGAAAGGGAGGGAATAGAGGAAGGCGAGTGGAAGCGGGAAAAATGAACGCCGAGAGAACAGAGGTGAGAGAGACAGGCAAGGGGAAACAGGGAAAAGAGAAAAGCGGGGGAAAAGAGAGAGTCCAGGGAAAAGAGACACGACTGGGAAGAGACAGTGAAAAGAGAGAGTTGAGGAATGAGAGGGAAAAGAGAGGGGCGAGTGAAAGTGGGAAAATGAGACACAGAGTGAAGAGAGGTGACAGACACAGGAGAGGGGAAAGAGGGGGAAGAGACAAGCGGGGGAAAAGAGAGAGTCCAGGGAAAAGAGACAGGACAGGGAAGAGAGAGGGAAAAGAGGGAGTGGAGGGAAGGGAGGGAATAGAGGAAGGCGAGTGAAAGCAGGAAAAATGAACGCCGAGAGAACAGAGGTGAGAGAGACAGTGAGAGAGACAGGCGAGGGGAAACAGGGAAAAGAGAGAAGTAGGGAAGAGAGAGAGAGTCCAGGGAAAAGAGACAGGACAGGGGGGAGAAAGGGAAAAGAGGGAGTGGAGGAAAGGGAGGGAATAGAGGAAGGCGAGTGGAAGCGGGAAAAATGAATGCCGAGAGAACAGAGGTGAGAGACAAAGGCGAGGGGAAAGAGGGGGAAGAGACAAGCGGGGGAAAAGAGAGAGTCCAGGGAAAAAGACAGGACAGGGAAGAGCGAGGGAAAATAGGGAGTGGAGGAAAGGGAGGGAATAGAGGAAGGCGAGTGAAAGCGGGAAAAATGAACGCCGAGAGAACAGAGGTGAGAGAGACAGGCGAGGGGAAACAGGGAAAAGAGACAAGCGAGGGAAAAGCTGGAAAAGAGGGAGTTGAGGGAAAGCAGGGGAAAGTGACTGGTGAGAGTAAAGAGGGAAGAGTTCATGGAGAATAGGCAAAAGAGGGAAAAGCGACAGGCAAGGGTAAAGAGAGAGGTGAGGAACGAGAAGGAAAAGAGAGAGGCGAGAGAAAGGGGGGAAATTAGACACCGAGTGAAGAGAGGTGACAGACACAGGAGAGGGGAAATAGGGGAAAGAGACAAGCAGTGGGAAAGAGGGAAAAGAAAGTGTCCAGGGAAAAGAGACAGGACAGGGAAGAGAGAGGGAAAAGAGGGAGAAGAGGAATGAGACAGAAAAGAGAGAGGCGAGTGAAAGTGGGAAAATGAGACACCGAGTGAAGAGAGGTGACCGACACAGGAGAAGGGAAACGGGGAAGAGACAAGCGGGGGAAAAGAGAGAGTCCAGGGAAGAGACAGGAAAGGGAAGAGAGAGGGAAAAGAGGGAGTGGAGGAAAGGGAGGGAATAGAGGAAGGCGAGTGAAAGCGGGAAAAATGAACGCAGAGAGAACAGAGGTGAGAGAGACAGGCGAGGGGAAACAGGGAAAAGAGACAAGCGGGGGAAAAGAGAGAGTCCAGGGAAAAGAGACACGACTGGGAAGAGACAGTGAAAAGAGAGAGTTGATGAATGAGAGAGAAAAGAGAGGGGCAGGTGAAGGTGGGAAATTTACACACCGAGTGAAGAGAGGTGACAGATACAGGAGAGGGGAAAGACGGGGAAGAGACAAGCGGGGGAAAAGAGAGAGCCCAGGGAAAAGAGGCAGGACAGGGAAGAGAGAGGGAAAAGAGGGAGTGGAGGAAAGGGAGGGAATAGAGGAAGGCGAGTGGAAGCGGGAAAAATGAACGCCGAGAGAACAGGGGTGAGAGAGACAGGCGAGGGGAAACAGGGAAAAGAGACAAGCGGGGGAAAAGAAAGTGTCCAGGGAAAAGAGACAGGACAGGGAAGAGAGAGGGAAAAGAAAGTGTCCAGGGAACAGAGACACGACTGGGAAGAGACAGTGAAAAGAGAGAGTTGAGTAATGAGAGGGAAAAGAGAGGGGCGAGTGAAAGCGGGAAAATGAGACACCGAGTGAAGAGAGGTGACAGACACAGGAGAGGGGAAAGAGGGGGAAGAGACAAGCGAGGGAAAAGAGAGAGCCCAGGGAAAAGAGACGGGACAGGGAAGAGAGAGGGAAAAGAGGGAGTGGAGGAAAGGGAGGGAATAGAGGAAGGCGAGTGAAAGCGGGAAAAATGAACGCAGAGAGAACAGAGGTGAGAGAGACAGGCGAGGGGAAACAGGGAAAAGAGACAAGCGAGGGAAAAGTTGGAAAAGAGGGAGTTGAGGGAAAGCAGGGGAAAGTGACTGGTGAGGGTAAAGAGGGAAGAGTTCATGGAGAATAGGCAAAAGAGGGAAAAGCGACAGGCAAGGGTAAAGAGAGAGGTGAGGAACGAGAAGGAAAAGAGAGAGGCGAGAGAAAGGGGGGAAAATAGACACCGAGTGAAGAGAGGTGACAGACACAGGAGGGGGGAAATAGGGGAAAGAGACAAGCAGTGGGAAAGAGGGAAAAGAAATTGTCCAGGGAAAAGAGACAGGACAGGGAAGAGAGAGGGAAAAGAGGGAGAAGAGGAATGAGACAGAAAAGAGAGAGGCGAGTGAAAGTGGGAAAATGAGACACCGAGTGAAGAGAGGTGACAGACACAGGAGAGGGGAAAGACGGGGAAGAGACAAGCGGGGGAAAAGAGAGAGCCCAGGGAAAAGAGGCAGGACAGGGAAGAGAGAGGGAAAAGAGGGAGTGGAGGAAAGGGAGGGAATAGAGGAAGGCGAGTGGAAGCGGGAAAAATGAACGCCGAGAGAACAGAGGTGAGAGAGACAGGCAAGGGGAAACAGGGAAAAGAGAAAAGCGGGGGAAAAGAGAGAGTCCAGGGAAAAGAGACACGACTGGGAAGAGACAGTGAAAAGAGAGAGTTGAGGAATGAGAGGGAAAAGAGAGGGGCGAGTGAAGGTGGGAAATTTACACACCGAGTGAAGAGAGGTGACAGATACAGGAGAGGGGAAAGAAGGGAAAGAGACAAGCCGGGGAAAAGAGAGTATTCAGGGAAAAGAGACAGGACAGGGAAGAGAGAGTGAAGAGAGAGAGTTGATGAATGAGAGGGAAACGAGAGAGGCGAGTGAAAGTGGGAAAATGAGACACCGAGTGAAGAGAGGTGACAGACACAGGAGAGGGGAAACAGGGGGAAGAGACAAGCGGGGGAAAAGAGAGAGTCCAGGGAAGAGACAGGAAAGGGAAGAGAGAGGGAAAAGAGGGAGTGGAGGAAAGGGAGGGAGTAGAGGAAGGCGAGTGAAAGCGGGAAAAATGAACGCCGAGAGAACAGAGGTGAGAGAGACAGGCGAGGGGAAACAGGGAAAAGAGACAAAGCGGGGGAAAAGAGAGAGTCCAGGGAAAAGAGACAGGACAGGGAAGAGAGAGGGAAAAGAGGGAGTGGAGGAAAGGGAGGGAATAGAGGAAGGCGAGTGGAAGCGGGAAAAATGAACGCCGAGAGAACAGAGGTGAGAGAGACAGGCAAGGGGAAACAGGGAAAAGAGAAAAGCGGGGGAAAAGAGAGAGTCCAGGGAAAAGAGACACGACTGGGAAGAGACAGTGAAAAGAGAGAGTTGAGGAATGAGAGGGAAAAGAGAGGGGCGAGTGAAGGTGGGAAATTTACACACCGATTGAAGAGAGGTGACAGATACAGGAGAGGGGAAAGAAGGGAAAGAGACAAGCCGGGGAAAAGAGAGTATCCAGGGAAAAGAGACAGGACAGGGAAGAGAGAGTGAAGAGAGAGAGTTGATGAATGAGAGGGAAACGAGAGAGGCGAGTGAAAGTGGGAAAATGAGACACAGAGTGAAGAGAGGTGACAGACACAGGAGAGGGGAAAGAGGGGGAAGAGACAAGCGGGGGAAAAGAGAGAGTCCAGGGAAAAGAGACAGGACAGGGAAGAGAGAGGGAAAAGAGGGAGTGGAGGGAAGGGAGGGAATAGAGGAAGGCGAGTGAAAGCAGGAAAAATGAACGCCGAGAGAACAGAGGTGAGAGAGACAGTGAGAGAGACAGGCGAGGGGAAACAGGGAAAAGAGAGAAGTAGGGAAGAGAGAGAGAGTCCAGGGAAAAGAGACAGGACAGGGGGGAGAAAGGGAAAAGAGGGAGTGGAGGAAAGGGAGGGAATAGAGGAAGGCGAGTGAAAGCAGGAAAAATGAATGCCGAGAGAACAGAGGTGAGAGACACAGGCGAGGGGAAAGAGGGGGAAGAGACAAGCGGGGGAAAAGAGAGAGTCCAGGGAAAAAGACAGGACAGGGAAGAGCGAGGGAAAATAGGGAGTGGAGGAAAGGGAGGGAATAGAGGAAGGCGAGTGGAAGCGGGAAAAATGAACGCCGAGAGAACAGAGGTGAGAGAGACAGGCAAGGGGAAACAGGGAAAAGAGAAAAGCGGGGGAAAAGAGAGAGTCCAGGGAAAAGAGACACGACTGGGAAGAGACAGTGAAAAGAGAGAGTTGAGGAATGAGAGGGAAAAGAGAGGGGCGAGTGAAGGTGGGAAATTTACACACCGATTGAAGAGAGGTGACAGATACAGGAGAGGGGAAAGAAGGGAAAGAGACAAGCCGGGGAAAAGAGAGTATCCAGGGAAAAGAGACAGGACAGGGAAGAGAGAGTGAAGAGAGAGAGTTGATGAATGAGAGGGAAACGAGAGAGGCGAGTGAAAGTGGGAAAATGAGACACCGAGTGAAGAGAGGTGACAGACACAGGAGAGGGGAAAGAGGGGGAAGAGACAAGCGGGGGAAACGAGAGAGTCCAGGGAAAAGAGACAGGACAGGGAAGAGAGAGGGAAAAGAGGGAGTGGAGGGAAGGGAGGGAATAGAGGAAGGCGAGTGAAAGCAGGAAAAATGAACGCCGAGAGAACAGAGGTGAGAGAGACAGTGAGAGAGACAGGCGAGGGGAAACAGGGAAAAGAGAGAAGTAGGGAAGAGAGAGAGAGTCCAGGGAAAAGAGACAGGACAGGGGGGAGAAAGGGAAAAGAGGGAGTGGAGGAAAGGGAGGGAATAGAGGAAGGCGAGTGAAAGCAGGAAAAATGAACGCCGAGAGAACAGAGGTGAGAGACACAGGCGAGGGGAAAGAGGGGGAAGAGACAAGCGGGGGAAAAGAGAGAGTCCAGGGAAAAAGACAGGACAGGGAAGAGCGAGGGAAAATAGGGAGTGGAGGAAAGGGAGGGAATAGAGGAAGGCGAGTGAAAGCGGGAAAAATGAACGCCGAGAGAACAGAGGTGAGAGAGACAGGCGAGGGGAAACAGGGAAAAGAGACAAGCGAGGGAAAAGCTGGAAAAGAGGGAGTTGAGGGAAAGCAGGGGAAAGTGACTGGTGAGAGTAAAGAGGGAAGAGTTCATGGAGAATAGGCAAAAGAGGGAAAAGCGACAGGCAAGGGTAAAGAGAGAGGTGAGGAACGAGAAGGAAAAGAGAGAGGCGAGAGAAAGGGGGGAAATTAGACACCGAGTGAAGAGAGGTGACAGACACAGGAGAGGGGAAATAGGGGAAAGAGACAAGCAGTGGGAAAGAGGGAAAAGAAAGTGTCCAGGGAAAAGAGACAGGACAGGGAAGAGAGAGGGAAAAGAGGGAGAAGAGGAATGAGACAGAAAAGAGAGAGGCGAGTGAAAGTGGGAAAATGAGACACAGAGTGAAGAGAGGTGACAGACACAGGAGAGTGGAAAGACGGGGAAGAGACAAGCGGGGGAAAAGAGAGAGTCCAGGGAAGAGACAGGACAGGGAAGAGAGAGGGAAAAGAGGGAGTGGAGGAAAGGGAGGGAATAGAGGAAGGCGAGTGGAAGCGGGAAAAATGAACGCCGAGAGAACAGAGGTGAGAGAGACAGGCGAGGGGAAACAGGGAAAAGAGACAAAGCGGGGGAAAAGAGAGAGCCCAGGGAAAAGAGACAGGACAGGGAAGAGAGAGGGAAAAGAAAGTGTCCAGGGAAAAGAGACACGACTGGGAAGAGACAGTGAAAAGAGAGAGTTGAGTAATGAGAGGGAAAAGAGAGGGGCGAGTGAAAGCGGGAAAATGAGACACCGAGTGAAGAGAGGTGACAGACACAGGAGAGGGGAAAGAAGGGAAAGAGACAAGCCGGGGAAAAGAGAGTATCCAGGGAAGAGACAGGACAGGGAAGAGAGAGGGAAAAGAGGGAGTGGAGGAAAGGGAGGGAATAGAGGAAGGGGAGTGAAAGCAGGAAAAATGAACGCCGAGAGAACAGAGGTGAGAGAGACAGGCGAGGGGAAACAGGGAAAAGAGGCAAGCGGGGGAAAAGAGAGAGTCCAGGGAAAAGAGACACGACTGGGAAGAGACAGTGAAAAGAGAGAGTTGAGGAATTAGAGGGAAAAGAGAGGGGCGAGTGAAAGTGGGAAATTGAGACACCGAGTGAAGAGAGGTGACAGACACAGGAGAGGGGAAAGAGGGGGAAGAGACAAGCGGGGGGAAAGAGAGAGTCCAGGGAAAAGAGACAGGACAGGGAAGAGAGAGGGAAAAGAGGGAGTGGAGGAAAGGGAGGGAGTAGAGGAAGGCGAGTGAAAGCGGGAAAAATGAACGCCGAGAGAACAGATGTGAGAGAGACAGGCGAGGGGAAACAGGGAAAATAGAGAAGCGGGGGAAAAGAGACTATCCAGGGAAGAGACAGGACAGGGAAGAGAGAGGGAAAAGAGGGAGTGGAGGAAAGGGAGGGAGTAGAGGAAGGCGAGTGAAAGCGGGAAAAATGAACGCCGAGAGAACAGAGGTGAGAGACACAGGCGAGGGGAAACAGGGAAAAGAGAAAAGCGGGGGAAAAGAGAGAGTCCAGGGAAAAGAGACACGACTGGGAAGAGACAGTGAAAAGAGAGAGTTGAGGAATGAGAGGGAAAAGAGAGGGGCGAGTGAAAGCGGGAAAATGAGACACCGAGTGAAGAGAGGTGAGAGAGACAGGCGAGGGGAAACAGGGAAAAGAGACAAGCGGGGGAAAAGAGAGAGTCCAGGGAAAAGAGGCAGGACAGGGAAGAGAGAGGGAAAAGAGGGAGTGGAGGAAAGGGAGGGAATAGAGGAAGGCGAGTGGTAGCGGGAAAAATGAACGCCGAAAGAACAGAGGTGAGAGAGACAGGCAAGGGGAAACAGGGAAAAGAGAAAAGCGGGGGAAAAGAGAGAGTCCAGGGAAAAGAGACACGACTGGGAAGAGACAGTGAAAAGAGAGAGTTGAGGAATGAGAGGGAAAATAGAGGGGCGAGTGAAAGCGGGAAAATGAGACACCGAGTGAAGAGAGGTGACAGACACAGGAGAGGGGAAAGAGGGGGAAGACACAAGCGGGGGAAAAGAGAGAGTCCAGGGAAATTGACACGACTGGGAAGAGAGAGGGAAAAGAGGGAGTGGAGGAAAGGGAGGGAAGAGAGGAAGGCGAGTGAAAGCGGGAAAAATGAACGCCGAGAGAACAGAGGTGAGAGAGACAGGCGAGGGGAAACAGGGAAAAGAGACAAGCGAGGGAAAAGTTGGAAAAGAGGAGTTGAGGGAAAGCAGGGGAAAGTGACTGGTGAGGGTAAAGAGGGAAGAGTTCATGGAGAATAGGCAAAAGAGGGAAAAGCGACAGGCAAGTGAAAAGAGAGAGTTGAGGAATGAGAGGGAAAAGAGAGGGGCGAGTGAAAGCGGGAAAATGAGACACCGAGTGAAGAGAGGTGACAGACACAGGAGAGGGGAAAGAGGGGGAAGAGACAAGCGAGGGAAAAGAGAGAGCCCAGGGAAAAGAGACGGGACAGGGAGGAGAGAGTGAAAACAGGGAGTTGATGAGTGAGAGAGAAAAAAGAGGGGCGAGTGAAGGTGGGAAATTTACACACCGAGTGAAGAGAGGTGACAGATAAAGGAGAGGGGAAAGAAGGGAAAGAGACAAGCCGGGGAAAAGAGAGTATCCAGGGAAGAGACAGGACAGGGAAGAGAGAGGGAAAAGAGGGAGTGGAGGAAAGGGAGGGAATAGAGGAAGGCGAGTGAAAGAGGGGGAAATGAACGCCGAGAGAACAGAGGTGAGAGAGACAGGCGAGGGGAAACAGGGAAAAGAGACAAGCGAGGGAAAAGTTGGAAAAGAGGGAGTTGAGGGAAAGCAGGGGAAAGTGACTGGTGAGGGAAAAGAGGGAAGAGTTCATGGAGAATAGGCAAAAGAGGGAAAAGCGACAGGCAAGGGTAAAGAGAGATGTGAGGAACGAGAAGGAAAAGAGAGAGGCGAGAGAAAGGGGGGAAATTAGACACCGAGTGAAGAGAGGTGACAGACACAGGAGAGGGGAAAGACGGGGAAGAGACAAGCGGGGGAAAAGAGAGAGCCCAGGGAAAAGAGGCAGGACAGGGAAGAGAGAGGGAAAAGAAAGTGTCCAGGGAAAAGAGACACGACTGGGAAGAGACAGTGAAAAGAGAGAGTTGATGAATGAGAGGGAAAAGAGAGGGGCGAGTGAAAGCGGGAAAATGAGACACCGAGTGAAGAGAGGTGACAGATACAGGAGAGGGGAAAGACGGGGAAGAGACAAGCGGGGGAAAAGAGAGAGTCCAGGGAAGAGACAGGACAGGGAAGAGAGAGGGAAAAGAGGGAGTGGAGGAAAGGGAGGGAATAGAGGAAGGCGAGTGGAAGCGGGAAAAATGAACGCCGAGAGAACAGAGGTGAGAGAGACAGGCGAGGGGAAACAGGGAAAAGAGACAAAGCGGGGGAAAAGAGAGAGCCCAGGGAAAAGAGACAGGACAGGGAAGAGAGAGGGAAAAGAAAGTGTCCAGGGAAAAGAGACACGACTGGGAAGAGACAGTGAAAAGAGAGAGTTGAGGAATTAGAGGGAAAAGAGAGGGGCGAGTGAAAGTGGGAAATTGAGACACCGAGTGAAGAGAGGTGACAGACACAGGAGAGGGGAAAGAGGGGGAAGAGACAAGCGGGGGGAAAGAGAGAGTCCAGGGAAAAGAGACAGGACAGGGAAGAGAGAGGGAAAAGAGGGAGTGGAGGAAAGGGAGGGAGTAGAGGAAGGCGAGTGAAAGCGGGAAAAATGAACGCCGAGAGAACAGATGTGAGAGAGACAGGCGAGGGGAAACAGGGAAAATAGAGAAGCGGGGGAAAAGAGACTATCCAGGGAAGAGACAGGACAGGGAAGAGAGAGGGAAAAGAGGGAGTGGAGGAAAGGGAGGGAGTAGAGGAAGGCGAGTGAAAGCGGGAAAAATGAACGCCGAGAGAACAGAGGTGAGAGACACAGGCGAGGGGAAACAGGGAAAAGAGAAAAGCGGGGGAAAAGAGAGAGTCCAGGGAAAAGAGACACGACTGGGAAGAGACAGTGAAAAGAGAGAGTTGAGGAATGAGAGGGAAAAGAGAGGGGCGAGTGAAAGCGGGAAAATGAGACACCGAGTGAAGAGAGGTGACAGACACAGGAGAGGGGAAAGAGGGGGAAGAGACAAGCGGGGGGGAAAGAGAGAGCCCAGGGAAAAGAGACAGGACAGGGAAGAGAGAGGGAAAAGAGGGAGTGGAGGAAAGGGAGGGAATAGAGGAAGGCGAGTGAAAGCGGGAAAAATGAACGCAGAGAGAACAGAGGTGAGAGAGACAGGCGAGGGGAAACAGGGAAAAGAGACAAGCGGGGGAAAAGAGAGAGTCCAGGGAAAAGAGGCAGGACAGGGAAGAGAGAGGGAAAAGAGGGAGTGGAGGAAAGGGAGGGAATAGAGGAAGGCGAGTGGTAGCGGGAAAAATGAACGCCGAAAGAACAGAGGTGAGAGAGACAGGCAAGGGGAAACAGGGAAAAGAGAAAAGCGGGGGAAAAGAGAGAGTCCAGGGAAAAGAGACACGACTGGGAAGAGACAGTGAAAAGAGAGAGTTGAGGAATGAGAGGGAAAATAGAGGGGCGAGTGAAAGCGGGAAAATGAGACACCGAGTGAAGAGAGGTGACAGACACAGGAGAGGGGAAAGAGGGGGAAGACACAAGCGGGGGAAAAGAGAGAGTCCAGGGAAATTGACACGACTGGGAAGAGAGAGGGAAAAGAGGGAGTGGAGGAAAGGGAGGGAAGAGAGGAAGGCGAGTGAAAGCGGGAAAAATGAACGCCGAGAGAACAGAGGTGAGAGAGACAGGCGAGGGGAAACAGGGAAAAGAGACAAGCGAGGGAAAAGTTGGAAAAGAGGAGTTGAGGGAAAGCAGGGGAAAGTGACTGGTGAGGGTAAAGAGGGAAGAGTTCATGGAGAATGGGCAAAAGAGGGAAAAGCGACAGGCAAGTGAAAAGAGAGAGTTGAGGAATGAGAGGGAAAAGAGAGGGGCGAGTGAAAGCGGGAAAATGAGACACCGAGTGAAGAGAGGTGACAGACACAGGAGAGGGGAAAGAGGGGGAAGAGACAAGCGAGGGAAAAGAGAGAGCCCAGGGAAAAGAGACGGGACAGGGAAGAGAGAGGGAAAAGAGGGAGTGGAGGAAAGGGAGGGAATAGAGGAAGGCGAGTGAAAGCGGGAAAAATGAACGCCGAGAGAACAGAGGTGAGAGAGACAGGCGAGGGGAAACAGGGAAAAGAGACAAGCGAGGGAAAAGCTGGAAAAGAGGGAGTTGAGGGAAAGCAGGGGACAGTGACTGGTGAGGGTAAAGAGGGAAGAGTTCATGGAGAATAGGCAAAAGAGGGACAAGCGACAGGCAAGGGTGAAGAGAGAGGTGAGGAACGAGAAGGAAAAGAGAGAGGCGAGAGAAAGGGGGGAAATTAGACACCGAGTGAAGAGAGGTGACAGACACAGGAGGGGGGAAATAGGGGAAAGGGACAAGCAGTGGGAAAGAGGGAAAAGAAAGTGTCCAGGGAAAAGAGACAGGACAGGGAAGAGAGAGGGAAAAGAGGGAGAAGAGGAATGAGACAGAGAAGAGAGAGGCGAGTGAAAGTGGGAAAATGAGACACCGAGTGAAGAGAGGTGACAGACACAGGAGAGGGGAAAGAGGGGGAAGAGACAAGCGGGGGAAAAGAGAGAGCCCAGGGAAAAGAGGCAGGACAGGGAAGAGAGAGGGAAAAGAGGGAGTGGAGGAAAGGGAGGGAATAGAGGAAGGCGAGTGGAAGCGGGAAAAATGAACGCCGAGAGAACAGAGGTGAGAGAGACAGGCAAGGGGAAACAGGGAAAAGAGAAAAGCGGGGGAAAAGAGAGAGTCCAGGGAAAAGAGACACGACTGGGAAGAGACAGTGAAAAGAGAGAGTTGAGGAATGAGAGGGAAAAGAGAGGGGCGAGTGAAAGTGGGAAAATGAGACACAGAGTGAAGAGAGGTGACAGACACAGGAGAGGGGAAAGAGGGGGAAGAGACAAGCGGGGGAAAAGAGAGAGTCCAGGGAAAAGAGACAGGACAGGGAAGAGAGAGGGAAAAGAGGGAGTGGAGGGAAGGGAGGGAATAGAGGAAGGCGAGTGAAAGCAGGAAAAATGAACGCCGAGAGAACAGAGGTGAGAGAGACAGTGAGAGAGACAGGCGAGGGGAAACAGGGAAAAGAGAGAAGTAGGGAAGAGAGAGAGAGTCCAGGGAAAAGAGACAGGACAGGGGGGAGAAAGGGAAAAGAGGGAGTGGAGGAAAGGGAGGGAATAGAGGAAGGCGAGTGGAAGCGGGAAAAATGAATGCCGAGAGAACAGAGGTGAGAGACACAGGCGAGGGGAAAGAGGGGGAAGAGACAAGCGGGGGAAAAGAGAGAGTCCAGGGAAAAAGACAGGACAGGGAAGAGCGAGGGAAAATAGGGAGTGGAGGAAAGGGAGGGAATAGAGGAAGGCGAGTGAAAGCGGGAAAAATGAACGCCGAGAGAACAGAGGTGAGAGAGACAGGCGAGGGGAAACAGGGAAAAGAGACAAGCGAGGGAAAAGCTGGAAAAGAGGGAGTTGAGGGAAAGCAGGGGAAAGTGACTGGTGAGAGTAAAGAGGGAAGAGTTCATGGAGAATAGGCAAAAGAGGGAAAAGAGACAGGCAAGGGTAAAGAGAGAGGTGAGGAACGAGAAGGAAAAGAGAGAGGCGAGAGAAAGGGGGGAAATTAGACACCGAGTGAAGAGAGGTGACAGACACAGGAGAGGGGAAATAGGGGAAAGAGACAAGCAGTGGGAAAGAGGGAAAAGAAAGTGTCCAGGGAAAAGAGACAGGACAGGGAAGAGAGAGGGAAAAGAGGGAGAAGAGGAATGAGACAGAAAAGAGAGAGGCGAGTGAAAGTGGGAAAATGAGACACCGAGTGAAGAGAGGTGACAGACACAGGAGAAGGGAAACGGGGAAGAGACAAGCGGGGGAAAAGAGAGAGTCCAGGGAAGAGACAGGAAAGGGAAGAGAGAGGGAAAAGAGGGAGTGGAGGAAAGGGAGGGAGTAGAGGAAGGCGAGTGAAAGCGGGAAAAATGAACGCCGAGAGAACAGAGGTGAGAGAGACAGGCGAGGGGAAACAGGGAAAAGAGACAAAGCGGGGGAAAAGAGAGAGCCCAGGGAAAAGAGACAGGACAGGGAAGAGAGAGGGAAAAGAGGGAGTGGCGGAAAGGGAGGGAATAGAGGAAGGCGAGTGGAAGCGGGAAAAATGAACGCCGAGAGAACAGAGGTGAGAGAGACAGGCGAGGGGAAACAGGGAAAAGAGGCAAGCGGGGGAAAAGAGAGAGTCCAGGGAAAAGAGACAGGACAGGGAAGAGAGAGGGAAAAGAGGGAGTGGAGGAAAGGGAGGGAATAGAGGAAGGCGAGTGGAAGCGGGAAAAATGAACGCCGAGAGAACAGAGGTGAGAGAGACAGGCGAGGGGAAACAGGGAAAAGAGAAAAGCGGGGGAAAAGAGAGAGTCCAGGGAAAAGAGACACGACTGGGAAGAGACAGTGAAAAGAGAGAGTTGAGGAATGAGAGGGAAAAGAGAGGGGCGAGTGAAAGTGGGAAAATGAGACACAGAGTGAAGAGAGGTGACAGACACAGGAGAGGGGAAAGAGGGGGAAGAGACAAGCGGGGGAAAAGAGAGAGTCCAGGGAAAAGAGACAGGACAGGGAAGAGAGAGGGAAAAGAGGGAGTGGAGGGAAGGGAGGGAATAGAGGAAGGCGAGTGAAAGCAGGAAAAATGAACGCCGAGAGAACAGAGGTGAGAGAGACAGTGAGAGAGACAGGCGAGGGGAAACAGGGAAAAGAGAGAAGTAGGGAAGAGAGAGAGAGTCCAGGGAAAAGAGACAGGACAGGGGGGAGAAAGGGAAAAGAGGGAGTGGAGGAAAGGGAGGGAATAGAGGAAGGCGAGTGGAAGCGGGAAAAATGAATGCCGAGAGAACAGAGGTGAGAGACACAGGCGAGGGGAAAGAGGGGGAAGAGACAAGCGGGGGAAAAGAGAGAGTCCAGGGAAAAAGACAGGACAGGGAAGAGCGAGGGAAAATAGGGAGTGGAGGAAAGGGAGGGAATAGAGGAAGGCGAGTGAAAGCGGGAAAAATGAACGCCGAGAGAACAGAGGTGAGAGAGACAGGCGAGGGGAAACAGGGAAAAGAGACAAGCGAGGGAAAAGCTGGAAAAGAGGGAGTTGAGGGAAAGCAGGGGAAAGTGACTGGTGAGAGTAAAGAGGGAAGAGTTCATGGAGAATAGGCAAAAGAGGGAAAAGCGACAGGCAAGGGTAAAGAGAGAGGTGAGGAACGAGAAGGAAAAGAGAGAGGCGAGAGAAAGGGGGGAAATTAGACACCGAGTGAAGAGAGGTGACAGACACAGGAGAGGGGAAATAGGGGAAAGAGACAAGCAGTGGGAAAGAGGGAAAAGAAAGTGTCCAGGGAAAAGAGACAGGACAGGGAAGAGAGAGGGAAAAGAGGGAGAAGAGGAATGAGACAGAAAAGAGAGAGGCGAGTGAAAGTGGGAAAATGAGACACCGAGTGAAGAGAGGTGACAGACACAGGAGAAGGGAAACGGGGAAGAGACAAGCGGGGGAAAAGAGAGAGTCCAGGGAAGAGACAGGAAAGGGAAGAGAGAGGGAAAAGAGGGAGTGGAGGAAAGGGAGGGAGTAGAGGAAGGCGAGTGAAAGCGGGAAAAATGAACGCCGAGAGAACAGAGGTGAGAGAGACAGGCGAGGGGAAACAGGGAAAAGAGACAAAGCGGGGGAAAAGAGAGAGCCCAGGGAAAAGAGACAGGACAGGGAAGAGAGAGGGAAAAGAGGGAGTGGAGGAAAGGGAGGGAATAGAGGAAGGCGAGTGGAAGCGGGAAAAATGAACGCCGAGAGAACAGAGGTGAGAGAGACAGGCGAGGGGAAACAGGGAAAAGAGGCAAGCGGGGGAAAAGAGAGAGTCCAGGGAAAAGAGACAGGACAGGGAAGAGAGAGGGAAAAGAGGGAGTGGAGGAAAGGGAGGGAATAGAGGAAGGCGAGTGGAAGCGGGAAAAATGAACGCCGAGAGAACAGAGGTGAGAGAGACAGGCAAGGGGAAACAGGGAAAAGAGAAAAGCGGGGGAAAAGAGAGAGTCCAGGGAAAAGAGACACGACTGGGAAGAGACAGTGAAAAGAGAGAGTTGAGGAATGAGAGGGAAAAGAGAGGGGCGAGTGAAAGTGGGAAAATGAGACACAGAGTGAAGAGAGGTGACAGACACAGGAGAGGGGAAAGAGGGGGAAGAGACAAGCGGGGGAAAAGAGAGAGTCCAGGGAAAAGAGACAGGACAGGGAAGAGAGAGGGAAAAGAGGGAGTGGAGGGAAGGGAGGGAATAGAGGAAGGCGAGTGAAAGCAGGAAAAATGAACGCCGAGAGAACAGAGGTGAGAGAGACAGTGAGAGAGACAGGCGAGGGGAAACAGGGAAAAGAGAGAAGTAGGGAAGAGAGAGAGAGTCCAGGGAAAAGAGACAGGACAGGGGGGAGAAAGGGAAAAGAGGGAGTGGAGGAAAGGGAGGGAATAGAGGAAGGCGAGTGGAAGCGGGAAAAATGAATGCCGAGAGAACAGAGGTGAGAGACACAGGCGAGGGGAAAGAGGGGGAAGAGACAAGCGGGGGAAAAGAGAGAGTCCAGGGAAAAAGACAGGACAGGGAAGAGCGAGGGAAAATAGGGAGTGGAGGAAAGGGAGGGAATAGAGGAAGGCGAGTGAAAGCGGGAAAAATGAACGCCGAGAGAACAGAGGTGAGAGAGACAGGCGAGGGGAAACAGGGAAAAGAGACAAGCGAGGGAAAAGCTGGAAAAGAGGGAGTTGAGGGAAAGCAGGGGAAAGTGACTGGTGAGAGTAAAGAGGGAAGAGTTCATGGAGAATAGGCAAAAGAGGGAAAAGCGACAGGCAAGGGTAAAGAGAGAGGTGAGGAACGAGAAGGAAAAGAGAGAGGCGAGAGAAAGGGGGGAAATTAGACACCGAGTGAAGAGAGGTGACAGACACAGGAGAGGGGAAATAGGGGAAAGAGACAAGCAGTGGGAAAGAGGGAAAAGAAAGTGTCCAGGGAAAAGAGACAGGACAGGGAAGAGAGAGGGAAAAGAGGGAGAAGAGGAATGAGACAGAAAAGAGAGAGGCGAGTGAAAGTGGGAAAATGAGACACCGAGTGAAGAGAGGTGACAGACACAGGAGAAGGGAAACGGGGAAGAGACAAGCGGGGGAAAAGAGAGAGTCCAGGGAAGAGACAGGAAAGGGAAGAGAGAGGGAAAAGAGGGAGTGGAGGAAAGGGAGGGAGTAGAGGAAGGCGAGTGAAAGCGGGAAAAATGAACGCCGAGAGAACAGAGGTGAGAGAGACAGGCGAGGGGAAACAGGGAAAAGAGACAAAGCGGGGGAAAAGAGAGAGCCCAGGGAAAAGAGACAGGACAGGGAAGAGAGAGGGAAAAGAGGGAGTGGAGGAAAGGGAGGGAATAGAGGAAGGCGAGTGGAAGCGGGAAAAATGAACGCCGAGAGAACAGAGGTGAGAGAGACAGGCGAGGGGAAACAGGGAAAAGAGGCAAGCGGGGGAAAAGAGAGAGTCCAGGGAAAAGAGACAGGACAGGGAAGAGAGAGGGAAAAGAGGGAGTGGAGGAAAGGGAGGGAATAGAGGAAGGCGAGTGGAAGTGGGAAAAATGAACGCCGAGAGAACAGAGGTGAGAGAGACAGGCAAGGGGAAACAGGGAAAAGAGAAAAGCGGGGGAAAAGAGAGAGTCCAGGGAAAAGAGACACGACTGGGAAGAGACAGTGAAAAGAGAGAGTTGAGGAATGAGAGGGAAAAGAGAGGGGCGAGTGAAAGTGGGAAAATGAGACACAGAGTGAAGAGAGGTGACAGACACAGGAGAGGGGAAAGAGGGGGAAGAGACAAGCGGGGGAAAAGAGAGAGTCCAGGGAAAAGAGACAGGACAGGGAAGAGAGAGGGAAAAGAGGGAGTGGAGGGAAGGGAGGGAATAGAGGAAGGCGAGTGAAAGCAGGAAAAATGAACGCCGAGAGAACAGAGGTGAGAGAGACAGTGAGAGAGACAGGCGAGGGGAAACAGGGAAAAGAGAGAAGTAGGGAAGAGAGAGAGAGTCCAGGGAAAAGAGACAGGACAGGGGGGAGAAAGGGAAAAGAGGGAGTGGAGGAAAGGGAGGGAATAGAGGAAGGCGAGTGGAAGCGGGAAAAATGAATGCCGAGAGAACAGAGGTGAGAGACACAGGCGAGGGGAAAGAGGGGGAAGAGACAAGCGGGGGAAAAGAGAGAGTCCAGGGAAAAAGACAGGACAGGGAAGAGCGAGGGAAAATAGGGAGTGGAGGAAAGGGAGGGAATAGAGGAAGGCGAGTGAAAGCGGGAAAAATGAACGCCGAGAGAACAGAGGTGAGAGAGACAGGCGAGGGGAAACAGGGAAAAGAGACAAGCGAGGGAAAAGCTGGAAAAGAGGGAGTTGAGGGAAAGCAGGGGAAAGTGACTGGTGAGAGTAAAGAGGGAAGAGTTCATGGAGAATAGGCAAAAGAGGGAAAAGCGACAGGCAAGGGTAAAGAGAGAGGTGAGGAACGAGAAGGAAAAGAGAGAGGCGAGAGAAAGGGGGGAAATTAGACACCGAGTGAAGAGAGGTGACAGACACAGGAGAGGGGAAATAGGGGAAAGAGACAAGCAGTGGGAAAGAGGGAAAAGAAAGTGTCCAGGGAAAAGAGACAGGACAGGGAAGAGAGAGGGAAAAGAGGGAGAAGAGGAATGAGACAGAAAAGAGAGAGGCGAGTGAAAGTGGGAAAATGAGACACCGAGTGAAGAGAGGTGACAGACACAGGAGAAGGGAAACGGGGAAGAGACAAGCGGGGGAAAAGAGAGAGTCCAGGGAAGAGACAGGAAAGGGAAGAGAGAGGGAAAAGAGGGAGTGGAGGAAAGGGAGGGAGTAGAGGAAGGCGAGTGAAAGCGGGAAAAATGAACGCCGAGAGAACAGAGGTGAGAGAGACAGGCGAGGGGAAACAGGGAAAAGAGACAAAGCGGGGGAAAAGAGAGAGCCCAGGGAAAAGAGACAGGACAGGGAAGAGAGAGGGAAAAGAGGGAGTGGAGGAAAGGGAGGGAATAGAGGAAGGCGAGTGGAAGCGGGAAAAATGAACGCCGAGAGAACAGAGGTGAGAGAGACAGGCGAGGGGAAACAGGGAAAAGAGGCAAGCGGGGGAAAAGAGAGAGTCCAGGGAAAAGAGACAGGACAGGGAAGAGAGAGGGAAAAGAGGGAGTGGAGGAAAGGGAGGGAATAGAGGAAGGCGAGTGGAAGCGGGAAAAATGAACGCCGAGAGAACAGAGGTGAGAGAGACAGGCGAGGGGAAACAGGGAAAAGAGGCAAGCGGGGGAAAAGAGAGAGTCCAGGGAAAAGAGACAGGACAGCGAAGAGAGAGGGAAAAGAATGTGTCCAGGGAAAAGAGAGACGACTGGGAAGAGACAGTGAAAAGAGAGAGTTGAGGAATGAGAGGGAAAAGAGAGGGGCGAGTGAAAGCGGGAAAATGAGACACCGAGTGAAGAGAGGTGACAGACACAGGAGAGGGGAAAGAGGGGGAAGAGACAAGCAGGGGGAAAGAGGGAAAAGAAAGTGCCCAGGGAACAGAGACACGACTGGGAAGAGACAGTGAAAAGAGAGAGTTGATGAATGAGAGGGAAAAGAGAGGGGCGAGTGAAGGTGGGAAATTTACACACCGAGTGAAGAGAGGTGACAGATACAGGAGAGGGGAAAGAAGGGAAAGAGACAAGCGGGGTGTATTGGGTCTGGCTGAGATGGAGTTAATACTCCCCATGGCAGCCCTCATAGCACTGTGCTCTGCATCAGTAGCTAGAAAGGTGTTGATAGCACACCAGTGTTTTGGCTACAGCTGAGCAATGCTGGCACAGCATCAAGGCTGTCTCTCCAACATTTTTGCCCCCCCCCCAATGGCAGGCTGGGGCAGGGCAAGATCTTGGGAGGGGACATAACCAGGACAGCTGACCTAAACCAACCAAACAGATATTCCATACCATATGACGTCAGCTCAGATATAAAAGCTAAGTAAAGGGAGACGGAAGAGGGGGGGGCATTTTGTCTTCCGGAGCAACCACTACGCGTACTGAAGCCCTGCTTCCCGAGAAGTGGCTAGACATCGCCTGCTGATGGGAAGTAGAGAATAACATCATTTGTTTTTTTCTTTGCTTTCGCGCGCGCAACCTTTGCTATCACTTTATTAAACTGTCCTTATCTTGACCCACGAGCCTTTTGTTATATTTTCTCCCCCCCGTCCAGCTGAGGAGGGGGAGTGATAGAGCGGCTTTGGTGGGCACCTGGCATCCAACCAGGGTCAACCCACCACAGTCCTTTTTGGCGCCCAACGTGGGGCACGACAACGGCAGTTTTGCATTAAGTGTTCTATAGCTAGTTATTAAGTGGCAAGCTCCTGTGCAGGTCACGGAGCTTGTTAGCTGCTTGCTTATCTCTAGCTTGCTGAGTTTGGGAACATGTTAATGCAAATAATGGCTGCGTGCTTTGTCCTGGCACTGATGGCTTTGTTTTGCTGTGGTAGCTATCTTGTGGGGAGAATGAAGGAACGCGGGAACGTGCTAATACAAATAATGTCTATGTGCTTTGTCCTGGCACTGATGGCTTTCCTGTGTTGTGGGAGCTATCTTGTGGAGGAGATGAGGGAACACATCTCCCTCTCCCTACCAGGCATTGATGTGAATGGTTTTATTATGCAGGCTCCCGAGGTCCTTGTTCACCCTTATGTAAGCTGTTTAATACTAATAATTAATACTGGTGGCATATTATGGGTATTGTGGAATCTGGTCTCGTCCTGGTATAAGAGAAGGCAAGTTTTAGGTGAGGCAATACTTAAATGTGCCCTCAAGCGACCAGTGCCTGGGTGGCAGGGTATATGGAAGGATTTGGGCAGATTCCTAGGACGGTTATCACCTCCCATAATCTGGGATTTTACATCTGAACAGGCAAGTAACCCTGGCAAACTGACGCGCCACCTGATAGAAGGGTGCCTTGCCTATCCCAATGAAAACCAGCAGCTTCTCGCACTGTACTGGGGCCTGGCCTATGCCTACCGAGCCATAGTTCAACACTGTCAGAGGACCATGGTTGAGGCAGGGACCCAGACTGCATCTGAGGACACCATGCTCGAGATAGGGACCCAAACAACAACAACTACAGTAATTGCCCCAGTAGTGAAAAGGAAGCAGTGGACAAGGAGATCAACGGGTCCATACCATCGATTAGTGAGAGAAGAAGAAGAAGAAGAGGAAAGGCTTGATCTAGAAGCTGGTCCTTCGGTAAGGAAATTGGAGGAAGGAGTGAGGGAACTTAAACAGGAAGCGGAAACTACCCGGTCCCTGACGTCCTCAGAACTTCGGGACTTGCGGAAAGATTACAGCCGCCAGCCAGGTGAGCGGATTGCTGCCTGGCTGCTCCGATGCTGGGATAATGGGGCTGATAGTCAGCAACTGGAAGGCAAGGAAGCCCAACAGCTGGGATCCCTCGCTAGAAACCGGGGAATTGAAAGAGGAATTGGAAAAGAGGCAGCAGTTTGCAGTCTCTGGAGCCGGCTTCTCTCAAGTGTGAGGGCAAGATATCCATTCAAGGAAGATCTTGTGAATTCCTCAGAAAAGTGGACTACCGCAGATGAAGGCATCCAGTACCTGAGAGAGTTAGCGGTGGTGGAAGTCATCTACAGTGATCTAGATGATGAGGAAGTCTCCAAAGATCCAGAGGATGTCCTGTGCACACGGGCCATGTGGCGAAAGGTGATTCAAGGTGCCCCAGCATCGTATTCTAACAGCTTGGCAGCAATGTATTGTCCAGATATGGAAACACCAACTGTGGAGAAAGTGTCGTCTTGGCTCCAAAACTTTGAGGAAAATCTCTGTGTTTCCTCATCCCTACAGGACAGTGCCTTGGCTGTTAGGGATGCTCCAAGAAATCAGTCCTCTCCTGCCCCAGTCAGAGGGAAAGGGAGCCTAAGGCGTATGCCACGTGGTACACTCTGGTTCTTCCTGCGTGACCAAGGGGAGGACATGAGGAAGTGGGATGGTGAACCCACCTTTAAGCTGGAAGCCCGTGTGCGTGAACTGAGAGGGAAGACAGCTGTTAAGAAGGGGTCACCCAAGAAGAAGGCTGTCAGCGTAGTTGCTGTAGAGGCCCAAGAAAGCACTCAGCGATCCTCCAGGCATAGAAGAACTGAAACTACCTCCCTTGATTCTGGTGAGGGGACTTCTGGTCTGGTACCGCAAGGATCGGACAGTGAATATTCTGATGAGGAACAGCAATAGAGGGTCCCTGCCTTCGGCCAGGAGGAGGAAAGGGATGACCGGATATACTGGACTGTGTGGATTCGATGGCCTGGCACATCAGACCCACAGAAGTATAAGGCTTTGGTAGACACTGGTGCACAGTGTACACTGATGCCATCAGGATACAGGGGCACGGAACCCATCTGGATCTCTGGAGTGACAGGGGGATGCCAAGAATTGACTATACTGGAGGCTGAAGTGAGCTTGACAGGGGACAAGTGGGAAAAGCACCCCATTGTGACCGGCCCAGAGGCCCCTTGTATCCTTGGCATTGACTACCTCAAGAGAGGGTACTTCAAGGACCCAAAGGGGTACCGATGGGCTTTTGGTGTAGCCACTGTAAATGCAGAGAAGATCAAACAGCTATCTACTCTGCCTGGCCTCTCGGAAGATCCCTTCATTGTGGGATTGTTGCAAGTTGAAGAACAACAGGTGCCAATCGCTACCAGGACGGTGCACCGTCGGCAATATCGGACAAACCGAGACTCCCTGGCTCCCATCCATGAGCTGATTCATCACCTAGAGAGCCAAGGAGTCATCAGCAAGACTCATTCACCTTTTAATAGTCCTATATGGCCAGTGCAAAAGTCTGATGGAGGGTGGAGGTTAACAGTAGATTATCGCGGCCTGAATGAAGTGACACCGCCACTGAGTGCTGCTGTACCAGACATGTTAGAGCTCCAATATGAACTGGCATCAAAGGCAGCCACGTGGTATGCTACAATTGATATTGCCAATGCATTTTTCTCCATTCCTTTGGCAGCAGAGTGCAGGCCACAGTTTGCTTTCACATGGAGAGGCGTCCAATACACCTGGAATCGACTGCCCCAGGGGTGGAAGCACAGTCCTACCATTTGTCATGGATTAATCCAAACAGCACTGGAACAAGGCGAAGCCCCTGAACATTTACAATACATAGATGACATCATCGTGTGGGGCAATGAGGCAGAAGAAGTGTTTGAGAAGGGGAAAAGAATAATTCAGATTCTTCTGAAAGCTGGTTTCGCCATAAAGAAAAGCAAGGTCAAGGGACCTGCACAGGAGATTCAGTTCTTGGGAATAAAATGGCAGGATGGACGCCGTCATGTCCCTATGGATGTGGTTAACAAGATAGCATCTATGTCTCCACCAGCTAACAAGAAAGAAACACAAGCTTTCCTAGGCCTTGTGGGGTTCTGGAGAATGCACATTCCAGGTTACAGTCAGCTTGTGAGCCCTCTCTATCGAGTAACGCGGAAAAAGAACTATTTTGAATGGGGCCCTGAACAACAACAAGCCTTTGAGCATATCAGACAAGAAATAGCTCGTGCAGTAGCTCTTGGGCCTGTCCGGACAGGACCAGATGTGCAAAATATACTCTACACTGCAGCTGGGGATCATGGTCTCACCTGGAGCCTGTGGCAGAAAACACCAGGAGAAACCCGAGGTCGACCATTAGGGTTTTGGAGCCGGGGGTACCGAGGATCAGAAGCCCACTACACCCCGACTGAAAAAGAGATACTAGCAGCATATGAGGGGGTTCGAGCCGCTTCAGAAGTTGTTGGTACAGAAGCATATCTCCTCTTGGCACCACGATTGCCCGTGCTACACTGGATGTTCAAAGGAAACATCCCCTCTACACATCATGCAACCAGCGCTACATGGAGTAAGTGGATAGCATTGATCACGCAACGGGCTCGACTGGGGAAATCTAACCGCCCAGGAATTCTGGAAGAGATCATGGACTGGCCAGAAGGCAGAGATTTTGGAGCATCACCTGAGGAGGTGGCTCGTGCCCAAGAGGCACCACCATATAATGAGTTACCAGAAGACGAAAGGTGTTATGCTTTGTTTACTGATGGATCCTGTCGTGTGGTAGGGAACCATCGGAAGTGGAAAGCTGCTGTGTGGAGTCCCACACGCCAAGTCGTTGAGGCCACTGAAGGAGAAGGCGAGTCAAGTCAGTTTGCAGAAGTGAAAGCCATCCAACTAGCCCTAAACATTGCTGAACGAGAAAAATGGCCGGTACTCTACCTCTATACTGACTCCTGGATGGTGGCTAATGCCCTATGGGGGTGGCTACAGCAGTGGAAGAAGACCAATTGGCAACGCAGGGGTAAACCCATCTGGGCAGCAGCATTGTGGCAGGACATTGCTGCCCGTGTAGAACACATAACTCTAAGGGTACGTCATGTAGATGCTCACGTGCCCAAAAGCCGTGCCACTGAAGAACATCGAAATAATGAACAGGTAGACAAGGCTGCCAAAATAGAAATAGCTCAGGTGGACCTGGACTGGGAGCGTAAAGGTGAGCTATTTGTAGCTCGATGGGCCCATGAGACATCGGGACATCTAGGGAGAGATGCAACATATAGGTGGGCTCGTGATCGAGGGGTGGACCTGACCATGGAGGCCATTACGCAGGTCACTCATGAATGTGAAACATGTGCTGCAATCAAACGAGCTACCAGAGTAAAGTCTCCCTGGAACAGAGGGCGGTGGCTGGGTTTTCGATATGGCGAGGCCTGGCAAATTGACTACATTGGACCACTGCCGCGAACACGCCAAGGCAAGCGCTACATACTCACCATGGTGGAAGCAACTACTGGTTGGCTAGAAACATATCCTGTAAACCATGCCACCGCCCGAAACACCATCTTAGGCCTCGAAAGGCAAATTTTATGGCGACACGGTACCCCAGAAAGAATTGAATCAGACAATGGGACTCATTTCCGAAATAACCTCATAAGCTCCTGGGCAAAGAAACATGGCATTGAGTGGGTGTACCACATACCCTATCACCCGCAAGCATCTGGGAAAATTGAGAGATATAATGGACTGTTGAAGACTATGCTGAGAGCGCTAGGCAATGGGACATGGAAGCATTGGGATACAAATTTAGCAGAAGCCACTTGGCTAGTTAACACCAGAGGATCTGCTAACCGTCCTGGTCCTGCCCAAACAAAACCCCTACATACTGTGGGAGGAGATAAGGTCCCCGTAGTGCACATGGGGAAGTGGCTGGGGAAGGCAGTGTGGATTGCACCTCCCATGGGAAAAGGCAAACCCATTCGTGGGATTGTCTTTGCTCAGGGACCTGGGTGTACTTGGTGGGTAATGCGGAAGGATGGGGAGACCCAGTGTGTGCCTCAAGGACATTTAACCTTGGGGGAAAAATAATCTGTGATGTGAGTTGTATGTTGTAGGAAGTAATGTAGCAGGAATGACCTGAACTGCAGAAGAGTGAACTTCGCAAGGAACCAGACAAGTGCATCAGTGACCCAAACCAAGCTGGTGTTGGGGCCCAACGATCGAACATACTGCTTCTCCTGTCCTGACCACTCATCTTGATGGATGGGGCTCAAGTCATAACCTGTATGTGAACATCAGGAAGAGTGGAAGAAGCCCATGGAATATCTATCTCTTAAAGGACAGGGGATAGTAATTAATAAGAATGTATAAATCCGTACGTTGGGTATAAAAGTGGTTTAAGTATGTAGTCTCAGTTGTAAGTGTTGGTGAGAAAGGATTTCAGTAATGAGAATTAAATACAATAGTATGGTTAGAAGATATCTGTATTAAGTTATGTGGAACCTGAGCAGGACGCAAATGGTATGGAATAAGGGGTGGAGATTGTATTGGGTCTGGCTGAGATGGAGTTAATACTCCCCATGGCAGCCCTCATAGCACTGTGCTCTGCATCAGTAGCTAGAAAGGTGTTGATAGCACACCAGTGTTTTGGCTACAGCTGAGCAATGCTGGCACAGCATCAAGGCTGTCTCTCCAACATTTTTGCCCCCCCCCAATGGCAGGCTGGGGCAGGGCAAGATCTTGGGAGGGGACATAACCAGGACAGCTGACCTAAACCAACCAAACAGATATTCCATACCATATGCCGTCAGCTCAGATATAAAAGCTAAGTAAAGGGAGACGGAAGAGGGGGGGGCATTTTGTCTTCCGGAGCAACCACTACGCGTACTGAAGCCCTGCTTCCCGAGAAGTGGCTAGACATCGCCTGCTGATGGGAAGTAGAGAATAACATCATTTGTTTTTTTCTTTGCTTTCGCGCGCGCAACCTTTGCTATCACTTTATTAAACTGTCCTTATCTTGACCCACGAGCCTTTTGTTATATTTTCTCCCCCCCGTCCAGCTGAGGAGGGGGAGTGATAGAGCGGCTTTGGTGGGCACCTGGCATCCAACCAGGGTCAACCCACCACACGGGGGGAAAGAGAGAGTCCAGGGAAAAGAGACAGGACAGGGAGGAGAGAGTGAAAACAGGGAGTGGAGGAAAGGGAGGGAATAGAGGAAGGCGAGTGGAAGCGGGAAAAATGAACGCCGAGAGAACAGAGGTGAGAGAGACAGGCAAGGGGAAACAGGGAAAAGAGAAAAGCGGGGGAAAAGAGAGAGTCCAGGGAAAAGAGACACGACTGGGAAGAGACAGTGAAAAGAGAGAGTTGAGGAATGAGAGGGAAAAGAGAGGGGCGAGTGAAGGTGGGAAATTTACACACCGAGTGAAGAGAGGTGACAGATACAGGAGAGGGGAAAGAAGGGAAAGAGACAAGCCGGGGAAAAGAGAGTATTCAGGGAAAAGAGACAGGACAGGGAAGAGAGAGTGAAGAGAGAGAGTTGATGAATGAGAGGGAAACGAGAGAGGCGAGTGAAAGTGGGAAAATGAGACACAGAGTGAAGAGAGGTGACAGACACAGGAGAGGGGAAACAGGGGGAAGAGACAAGCGGGGGAAAAGAGAGAGTCCAGGGAAGAGACAGGAAAGGGAAGAGAGAGGGAAAAGAGGGAGTGGAGGAAAGGGAGGGAGTAGAGGAAGGCGAGTGAAAGCGGGAAAAATGAACGCCGAGAGAACAGAGGTGAGAGAGACAGGCAAGGGGAAACAGGGAAAAGAGAAAAGCGGGGGAAAAGAGAGAGTCCAGGGAAAAGAGACACGACTGGGAAGAGACAGTGAAAAGAGAGAGTTGAGGAATGAGAGGGAAAAGAGAGGGGCGAGTGAAAGTGGGAAAATGAGACACAGAGTGAAGAGAGGTGACAGACACAGGAGAGGGGAAAGAGGGGGAAGAGACAAGCGGGGGAAAAGAGAGAGTCCAGGGAAAAGAGACAGGACAGGGAAGAGAGAGGGAAAAGAGGGAGTGGAGGGAAGGGAGGGAATAGAGGAAGGCGAGTGAAAGCAGGAAAAATGAACGCCGAGAGAACAGAGGTGAGAGAGACAGTGAGAGAGACAGGCGAGGGGAAACAGGGAAAAGAGAGAAGTAGGGAAGAGAGAGAGAGTCCAGGGAAAAGAGACAGGACAGGGGGGAGAAAGGGAAAAGAGGGAGTGGAGGAAAGGGAGGGAATAGAGGAAGGCGAGTGGAAGCGGGAAAAATGAATGCCGAGAGAACAGAGGTGAGAGACACAGGCGAGGGGAAAGAGGGGGAAGAGACAAGCGGGGGAAAAGAGAGAGTCCAGGGAAAAAGACAGGACAGGGAAGAGCGAGGGAAAATAGGGAGTGGAGGAAAGGGAGGGAATAGAGGAAGGCGAGTGAAAGCGGGAAAAATGAACGCAGAGAGAACAGAGGTGAGAGAGACAGGCGAGGGGAAACAGGGAAAAGAGACAAGCGAGGGAAAAGCTGGAAAAGAGGGAGTTGAGGGAAAGCAGGGGAAAGTGACTGCTGAGAGTAAAGAGGGAAGAGTTCATGGAGAATAGGCAAAAGAGGGAAAAGCGACAGGCAAGGGTAAAGAGAGAGGTGAGGAACGAGAAGGAAAAGAGAGAGGCGAGAGAAAGGGGGGAAATTAGACACCGAGTGAAGAGAGGTGACAGACACAGGAGAGGGGAAATAGGGGAAAGAGACAAGCAGTGGGAAAGAGGGAAAAGAAAGTGTCCAGGGAAAAGAGACAGGACAGGGAAGAGAGAGGGAAAAGAGGGAGAAGAGGAATGAGACAGAAAAGAGAGAGGCGAGTGAAAGTGGGAAAATGAGACACCGAGTGAAGAGAGGTGACAGACACAGGAGAAGGGAAACGGGGAAGAGACAAGCGGGGGAAAAGAGAGAGTCCAGGGAAGAGACAGGAAAGGGAAGAGAGAGGGAAAAGAGGGAGTGGAGGAAAGGGAGGGAGTAGAGGAAGGCGAGTGAAAGCGGGAAAAATGAACGCCGAGAGAACAGAGGTGAGAGAGACAGGCGAGGGGAAACAGGGAAAAGAGACAAAGCGGGGGAAAAGAGAGAGCCCAGGGAAAAGAGACAGGACAGGGAAGAGAGAGGGAAAAGAGGGAGTGGAGGAAAGGGAGGGAATAGAGGAAGGCGAGTGGAAGCGGGAAAAATGAACGCCGAGAGAACAGAGGTGAGAGAGACAGGCGAGGGGAAACAGGGAAAAGAGGCAAGCGGGGGAAAAGAGAGAGTCCAGGGAAAAGAGACAGGACAGGGAAGAGAGAGGGAAAAGAGGGAGTGGAGGAAAGGGAGGGAATAGAGGAAGGCGAGTGGAAGCGGGAAAAATGAACGCCGAGAGAACAGAGGTGAGAGAGACAGGCAAGGGGAAACAGGGAAAAGAGAAAAGCGGGGGAAAAGAGAGAGTCCAGGGAAAAGAGACACGACTGGGAAGAGACAGTGAAAAGAGAGAGTTGAGGAATGAGAGGGAAAAGAGAGGGGCGAGTGAAAGTGGGAAAATGAGACACAGAGTGAAGAGAGGTGACAGACACAGGAGAGGGGAAAGAGGGGGAAGAGACAAGCGGGGGAAAAGAGAGAGTCCAGGGAAAAGAGACAGGACAGGGAAGAGAGAGGGAAAAGAGGGAGTGGAGGGAAGGGAGGGAATAGAGGAAGGCGAGTGAAAGCAGGAAAAATGAACGCCGAGAGAACAGAGGTGAGAGAGACAGTGAGAGAGACAGGCGAGGGGAAACAGGGAAAAGAGAGAAGTAGGGAAGAGAGAGAGAGTCCAGGGAAAAGAGACAGGACAGGGGGGAGAGAGGGAAAAGAGGGAGTGGAGGAAAGGGAGGGAATAGAGGAAGGCGAGTGGAAGCGGGAAAAATGAATGCCGAGAGAACAGAGGTGAGAGACACAGGCGAGGGGAAAGAGGGGGAAGAGACAAGCGGGGGAAAAGAGAGAGTCCAGGGAAAAAGACAGGACAGGGAAGAGCGAGGGAAAATAGGGAGTGGAGGAAAGGGAGGGAATAGAGGAAGGCGAGTGAAAGCGGGAAAAATGAACGCCGAGAGAACAGAGGTGAGAGAGACAGGCGAGGGGAAACAGGGAAAAGAGACAAGCGAGGGAAAAGCTGGAAAAGAGGGAGTTGAGGGAAAGCAGGGGAAAGTGACTGGTGAGAGTAAAGAGGGAAGAGTTCATGGAGAATAGGCAAAAGAGGGAAAAGCGACAGGCAAGGGTAAAGAGAGAGGTGAGGAACGAGAAGGAAAAGAGAGAGGCGAGAGAAAGGGGGGGAATTAGACACCGAGTGAAGAGAGGTGACAGACACAGGAGAGGGGAAATAGGGGAAAGAGACAAGCAGTGGGAAAGAGGGAAAAGAAAGTGTCCAGGGAAAAGAGACAGGACAGGGAAGGGAGAGGGAAAAGAGGGAGAAGAGGAATGAGACAGAAAAGAGAGAGGCGAGTGAAAGTGGGAAAATGAGACACCGAGTGAAGAGAGGTGACAGACACAGGAGAAGGGAAACGGGGAAGAGACAAGCGGGGGAAAAGAGAGAGTCCAGGGAAGAGACAGGAAAGGGAAGAGAGAGGGAAAAGAGGGAGTGGAGGAAAGGGAGGGAGTAGAGGAAGGCGAGTGGAAGCGGGAAAAATGAACGCCGAGAGAACAGAGGTGAGAGAGACAGGCGAGGGGAAACAGGGAAAAGAGACAAAGCGGGGGAAAAGAGAGAGCCCAGGGAAAAGAGACAGGACAGGGAAGAGAGACAGGACAGCGAAGAGAGAGGGAAAAGAATGTGTCCAGGGAAAAGAGAGACGACTGGGAAGAGACAGTGAAAAGAGAGAGTTGAGGAATGAGAGGGAAAAGAGAGGGGCGAGTGAAAGCGGGAAAATGAGACACCGAGTGAAGAGAGGTGACAGACACAGGAGAGGGGAAAGAGGGGGAAGAGACAAGCAGGGGGAAAGAGGGAAAAGAAAGTGCCCAGGGAACAGAGACACGACTGGGAAGAGACAGTGAAAAGAGAGAGTTGATGAATGAGAGGGAAAAGAGAGGGGCGAGTGAAAGCGGGAAAATGAGACACCGAGTGAAGAGAGGTGACAGATACAGGAGAGGGGAAAGAAGGGAAAGAGACAAGCGGGGGGAAAGAGAGAGTCCAGGGAAAAGAGACAGGACAGGGAGGAGAGAGTGAAAACAGGGAGTGGAGGAAAGGGAGGGAATAGAGGAAGGCGAGTGGAAGCGGGAAAAATGAACGCCGAGAGAACAGAGGTGAGAGAGACAGGCAAGGGGAAACAGGGAAAAGAGAAAAGCGGGGGAAAAGAGAGAGTCCAGGGAAAAGAGACACGACTGGGAAGAGACAGTGAAAAGAGAGAGTTGAGGAATGAGAGGGAAAAGACAGGGGCGAGTGAAGGTGGGAAATTTACACACCGAGTGAAGAGAGGTGACAGATACAGGAGAGGGGAAAGAAGGGAAAGAGACAAGCCGGGGAAAAGAGAGTATTCAGGGAAAAGAGACAGGACAGGGAAGAGAGAGTGAAGAGAGAGAGTTGATGAATGAGAGGGAAACGAGAGAGGCGAGTGAAAGTGGGAAAATGAGACACCGAGTGAAGAGAGGTGACAGACACAGGAGAGGGGAAACAGGGGGAAGAGACAAGCGGGGGAAAAGAGAGAGTCCAGGGAAGAGACAGGAAAGGGAAGAGAGAGGGAAAAGAGGGAGTGGAGGAAAGGGAGGGAGTAGAGGAAGGCGAGTGAAAGCGGGAAAAATGAACGCCGAGAGAACAGAGGTGAGAGAGACAGGCGAGGGGAAACAGGGAAAAGAGACAAAGCGGGGGAAAAGAGAGAGTCCAGGGAAAAGAGACAGGACAGGGAAGAGAGAGGGAAAAGAGGGAGTGGAGGAAAGGGAGGGAATAGAGGAAGGCGAGTGGAAGCGGGAAAAATGAACGCCGAGAGAACAGAGGTGAGAGAGACAGGCGAGGGGAAACAGGGAAAAGAGAAAAGCGGGGGAAAAGAGAGAGTCCAGGGAAAAGAGACACGACTGGGAAGAGACAGTGAAAAGAGAGAGTTGAGGAATGAGAGGGAAAAGAGAGGGGCGAGTGAAGGTGGGAAATTTACACACCGATTGAAGAGAGGTGACAGATACAGGAGAGGGGAAAGAAGGGAAAGAGACAAGCCGGGGAAAAGAGAGTATCCAGGGAAAAGAGACAGGACAGGGAAGAGAGAGTGAAGAGAGAGAGTTGATGAATGAGAGGGAAACGAGAGAGGCGAGTGAAAGTGGGAAAATGAGACACAGAGTGAAGAGAGGTGACAGACACAGGAGAGGGGAAAGAGGGGGAAGAGACAAGCGGGGGAAAAGAGAGAGTCCAGGGAAAAGAGACAGGACAGGGAAGAGAGAGGGAAAACAGGGAGTGGAGGGAAGGGAGGGAATAGAGGAAGGCGAGTGAAAGCAGGAAAAATGAACGCCGAGAGAACAGAGGTGAGAGAGACAGTGAGAGAGACAGGCGAGGGGAAACAGGGAAAAGAGAGAAGTAGGGAAGAGAGAGAGAGTCCAGGGAAAAGAGACAGGACAGGGGGGAGAAAGGGAAAAGAGGGAGTGGAGGAAAGGGAGGGAATAGAGGAAGGCGAGTGGAAGCGGGAAAAATGAATGCCGAGAGAACAGAGGTGAGAGAGACAGGCGAGGGGAAAAAGGGAAAAGAGACAAAGCGGGGGAAAAGAGAGAGTCCAGGGAAAAGAGACAGGACAGGGAAGAGAGAGGGAAAAGAGGGAGTGGAGGAAAGGGAGGGAATAGAGGAAGGCGAGTGGAAGCGGGAAAAATGAACGCCGAGAGAACAGAGATGAGACAGACAGGCGAGGGGAAACAGGGAAAAGAGAAAAGCGGGGGAAAAGAGAGAGTCCAGGGAAAAGAGACACGACTGGGAAGAGACAGTGAAAAGAGAGAGTTGAGGAATGAGAGGGAAAAGAGAGGGGCGAGTGAAGGTGGGAAATTTACACACCGATTGAAGAGAGGTGACAGATACAGGAGAGGGGAAAGAAGGGAAAGAGACAAGCCGGGGAAAAGAGAGTATCCAGGGAAAAGAGACAGGACAGGGAAGAGAGAGTGAAGAGAGAGAGTTGATGAATGAGAGGGAAACGAGAGAGGCGAGTGAAAGTGGGAAAATGAGACACAGAGTGAAGAGAGGTGACAGACACAGGAGAGGGGAAAGAGGGGGAAGAGACAAGCGGGGGAAAAGAGAGAGTCCAGGGAAAAGAGACAGGACAGGGAAGAGAGAGGGAAAACAGGGAGTGGAGGGAAGGGAGGGAATAGAGGAAGGCGAGTGAAAGCAGGAAAAATGAACGCCGAGAGAACAGAGGTGAGAGAGACAGTGAGAGAGACAGGCGAGGGGAAACAGGGAAAAGAGAGAAGTAGGGAAGAGAGAGAGAGTCCAGGGAAAAGAGACAGGACAGGGGGGAGAAAGGGAAAAGAGGGAGTGGAGGAAAGGGAGGGAATAGAGGAAGGCGAGTGGAAGCGGGAAAAATGAATGCCGAGAGAACAGAGGTGAGAGACACAGGCGAGGGGAAAGAGGGGGAAGAGACAAGCGGGGGAAAAGAGAGAGTCCAGGGAAAAAGACAGGACAGGGAAGAGCGAGGGAAAATAGGGAGTGGAGGAAAGGGAGGGAATAGAGGAAGGCGAGTGAAAGCGGGAAAAATGAACGCCGAGAGAACAGAGGTGAGAGAGACAGGCGAGGGGAAACAGGGAAAAGAGACAAGCGAGGGGAAAGGTGGAAAAGAGGGAGTTGAGGGAAAGCAGGGGAAAGTGACTGGTGAGAGTAAAGAGGGAAGAGTTCATGGAGAATAGGCAAAAGAGGGAAAAGCGACAGGCAAGGGTAAAGAGAGAGGTGAGGAACGAGAAGGAAAAGAGAGAGGCGAGAGAAAGGGGGGAAATTAGACACCGAGTGAAGAGAGGTGACAGACACAGGAGAGGGGAAATAGGGGAAAGAGACAAGCAGTGGGAAAGAGGGAAAAGAAAGTGTCCAGGGAAAAGAGACAGGACAGGGAAGAGAGAGGGAAAAGAGGGAGAAGAGGAATGAGACAGAAAAGAGAGAGGCGAGTGAAAGTGGGAAAATGAGACACCGAGTGAAGAGAGGTGACAGACACAGGAGAAGGGAAAGAGGGGGAAGAGACAAGCAGGGGGAAAGAGGGAAAAGAAAGTGCCCAGGGAACAGAGACACGACTGGGAAGAGACAGTGAAAAGAGAGAGTTGATGAATGAGAGGGAAAAGAGAGGGGCGAGTGAAGGTGGGAAATTTACACACCGAGTGAAGAGAGGTGACAGATACAGGAGAGGGGAAAGAAGGGAAAGAGACAAGCGGGGGGAAAGAGAGAGTCCAGGGAAAAGAGACAGGACAGGGAGGAGAGAGTGAAAACAGGGAGTTGATGAGTGAGAGAGAAAAAAGAGGGGCGAGTGAAGGTGGGAAATTTACACACCGAGTGAAGAGAGGTGACAGATAAAGGAGAGGGGAAAGAAGGGAAAGAGACAAGCCGGGGAAAAGAGAGTATCCAGGGAAGAGACAGGACAGGGAAGAGAGAGGGAAAAGAGGGAGTGGAGGAAAGGGAGGGAATAGAGGAAGGCGAGTGAAAGAGGGGGAAATGAACGCCGAGAGAACAGAGGTGAGAGAGACAGGCGAGGGGAAACAGGGAAAAGAGACAAGCGAGGGAAAAGTTGGAAAAGAGGGAGTTGAGGGAAAGCAGGGGAAAGTGACTGGTGAGGGAAAAGAGGGAAGAGTTCATGGAGAATAGGCAAAAGAGGGAAAAGCGACAGGCAAGGATAAAGAGAGATGTGAGGAACGAGAAGGAAAAGAGAGAGGCGAGAGAAAGGGGGGAAATTAGACACCGAGTGAAGAGAGGTGACAGACACAGGAGAGGGGAAAGACGGGGAAGAGACAAGCGGGGGAAAAGAGAGAGCCCAGGGAAAAGAGGCAGGACAGGGAAGAGAGAGGGAAAAGAAAGTGTCCAGGGAAAAGAGACACGACTGGGAAGAGACAGTGAAAAGAGAGAGTTGATGAATGAGAGGGCAAAGAGAGGGGCGAGTGAAAGCGGGAAAATGAGACACCGAGTGAAGAGAGGTGACAGACACAGGAGAGTGGAAAGACGGGGAAGAGACAAGCGGGGGAAAAGAGAGAGTCCAGGGAAGAGACAGGACAGGGAAGAGAGAGGGAAAAGAGGGAGTGGAGGAAAGGGAGGGAATAGAGGAAGGCGAGTGGAAGCGGGAAAAATGAACGCCGAGAGAACAGAGGTGAGAGAGACAGGCGAGGGGAAACAGGGAAAAGAGACAAAGCGGGGGAAAAGAGAGAGCCCAGGGAAAAGAGACAGGACAGGGAAGAGAGAGGGAAAAGAAAGTGTCCAGGGAAAAGAGACACGACTGGGAAGAGACAGTGAAAAGAGAGAGTTGAGTAATGAGAGGGAAAAGAGAGGGGCGAGTGAAAGCGGGAAAATGAGACACCGAGTGAAGAGAGGTGACAGACACAGGAGAGGGGAAAGAAGGGAAAGAGACAAGCCGGGGAAAAGAGAGTATCCAGGGAAGAGACAGGACAGGGAAGAGAGAGGGAAAAGAGGGAGTGGAGGAAAGGGAGGGAATAGAGGAAGGGGAGTGAAAGCAGGAAAAATGAACGCCGAGAGAACAGAGGTGAGAGAGACAGGCGAGGGGAAACAGGGAAAAGAGACAAAGCGGGGGAAAAGAGAGAGTCCAGGGAAAAGAGACAGGACAGGGAAGAGAGAGGGAAAAGAGGGAGTGGAGGAAAGGGAGGGAATAGAGGAAGGCGAGTGGAAGCGGGAAAAATGAACGCCGAGAGAAAAGAGGTGAGAGAGACAGGCGAGGGGAAACAGGGAAAAGAGGCAAGCGGGGGAAAAGAGAGAGTCCAGGGAAAAGAGACACGACTGGGAAGAGACAGTGAAAAGAGAGAGTTGAGGAATGAGAGGGAAAAGAGAGGGGCGAGTGAAAGTGGGAAATTGAGACACCGAGTGAAGAGAGGTGACAGACACAGGAGAGGGGAAAGAGGGGGAAGAGACAAGCGGGGGGAAAGAGAGAGTCCAGGGAAAAGAGACAGGACAGGGAAGAGAGAGGGAAAAGAGGGAGTGGAGGAAAGGGAGGGAATAGAGGAAGGCGAGTGGAAGCGGGAAAAATGAACGCCGAGAGAACAGAGGTGAGAGAGACAGGCGAGGGGAAACAGGGAAAAGAGGCAAGCGGGGGAAAAGAGAGAGTCCAGGGAAGAGACAGGACAGGGAAGAGAGAGGGAAAAGAGGGAGTGGAGGAAAGGGAGGGAGTAGAGGAAGGCGAGTGAAAGCGGGAAAAATGAACGCCGAGAGAACAGAGGTGAGAGAGACAGGCGAGGGGAAACAGGGAAAAGAGACAAGCGGGGGAAAAGAGAGAGTCCAGGGAAAAGAGACACGACTGGGAAGAGACAGTGAAAAGAGAGAGTTGAGGAATGAGAGGGAAAAGAGAGGGGCGAGTGAAAGCGGGAAAATGAGACACCGAGTGAAGAGAGGTGACAGACACATGAGAGGGGAAAGAGGGGGAAGAGACAAGCGGGGGGGAAAGAGAGAGCCCAGGGAAAAGAGACAGGACAGGGAAGAGAGAGGGAAAAGAGGGAGTGGAGGAAAGGGAGGGAATAGAGGAAGGGGAGTGAAAGCAGGAAAAATGAACGCCGAGAGAACAGAGGTGAGAGAGACAGGCGAGGGGAAACAGGGAAAACAGACAAGCGGGGGAAAAGAGAGAGTCCAGGGAAAAGAGACACGACTGGGAAGAGACAGTGAAAAGAGAGAGTTGAGGAATGAGAGGGAAAAGAGAGGGGCGAGTGAAAGCGGGAAAATGAGACACCGAGTGAAGAGAGGTGACAGACACAGGAGAGGGGAAAGAGGGGGAAGAGACAAGCGGGGGGGGAAAGAGAGAGCCCAGGGAAAAGAGACAGGACAGGGAAGAGAGAGGGAAAAGAGGGAGTGGAGGAAAGGGAGGGAATAGAGGAAGGGGAGTGAAAGCAGGAAAAATGAACGCCGAGAGAACAGAGGTGAGAGACACAGGCGAGGGGAAACAGGGAAAAGAGAAAAGCGGGGGAAAAGAGAGAGTCCAGGGAAAAGAGACACGACTGGGAAGAGACAGTGAAAAGAGAGAGTTGAGGAATGAGAGGGAAAAGAGAGGGGCGAGTGAAAGCGGGAAAATGAGACACCGAGTGAAGAGAGGTGACAGACACAGGAGAGGGGAAAGAGGGGGAAGAGACAAGCGGGGGGGAAAGAGAGAGCCCAGGGAAAAGAGACAGGACAGGGAAGAGAGAGGGAAAAGAGGGAGTGGAGGAAAGGGAGGGAATAGAGGAAGGGGAGTGAAAGCAGGAAAAATGAACGCCGAGAGAACAGAGGTGAGAGACACAGGCGAGGGGAAACAGGGAAAAGAGAAAAGCGGGGGAAAAGAGAGAGTCCAGGGAAAAGAGACACGACTGGGAAGAGACAGTGAAAAGAGAGAGTTGAGGAATGAGAGGGAAAAGAGAGGGGCGAGTGAAAGCGGGAAAATGAGACACCGAGTGAAGAGAGGTGACAGACACAGGAGAGGGGAAAGAGGGGGAAGAGACAAGCGGGGGGGAAAGAGAGAGCCCAGGGAAAAGAGACAGGACAGGGAAGAGAGAGGGAAAAGAGGGAGTGGAGGAAAGGGAGGGAATAGAGGAAGGCGAGTGAAAGCGGGAAAAATGAACGCAGAGAGAACAGAGGTGAGAGAGACAGGCGAGGGGAAACAGGGAAAAGAGACAAGCGGGGGAAAAGAGAGAGTCCAGGGAAAAGAGGCAGGACAGGGAAGAGAGAGGGAAAAGAGGGAGTGGAGGAAAGGGAGGGAATAGAGGAAGGCGAGTGGAAGCGGGAAAAATGAACGCCGAGAGAACAGAGGTGAGAGAGACAGGCAAGGGGAAACAGGGAAAAGAGCAAAGCGGGGGAAAAGAGAGAGTCCAGGGAAAAGAGACACGACAGGGAAGAGACAGTGAAAAGAGAGAGTTGAGGAATGAGAGGGAAAATAGAGGGGCGAGTGAAAGCGGGAAAATGAGACACCGAGTGAAGAGAGGTGACAGACACAGGAGAGGGGAAAGAGGGGGAAGACACAAGCGGGGGAAAAGAGAGAGTCCAGGGAAATTGACACGACTGGGAAGAGAGAGGGAAAAGAGGGAGTGGAGGAAAGGGAGGGAAGAGAGGAAGGCGAGTGAAAGCGGGAAAAATGAACGCCGAGAGAACAGAGGTGAGAGAGACAGGCGAGGGGAAACAGGGAAAAGAGACAAGCGAGGGAAAAGTTGGAAAAGAGGAGTTGAGGGAAAGCAGGGGAAAGTGACTGGTGAGGGTAAAGAGGGAAGAGTTCATGGAGAATAGGCAAAAGAGGGAAAAGCGACAGGCAAGTGAAAAGAGAGAGTTGAGGAATGAGAGGGAAAAGAGAGGGGCGAGTGAAAGCGGGAAAATGAGACACCGAGTGAAGAGAGGTGACAGACACAGGAGAGGGGAAAGAGGGGGAAGAGACAAGCGAGGGAAAAGAGAGAGCCCAGGGAAAAGAGACGGGACAGGGAAGAGAGAGGGAAAAGAGGGAGTGGAGGAAAGGGAGGGAATAGAGGAAGGCGAGTGAAAGCGGGAAAAATGAACGCCGAGAGAACAGAGGTGAGAGAGACAGGCGAGGGGAAACAGGGAAAAGAGACAAGCGAGGGAAAAGCTGGAAAAGAGGGAGTTGAGGGAAAGCAGGGGACAGTGACTGGTGAGGGTAAAGAGGGAAGAGTTCATGGAGAATAGGCAAAAGAGGGACAAGCGACAGGCAAGGGTGAAGAGAGAGGTGAGGAACGAGAAGGAAAAGAGAGAGGCGAGAGAAAGGGGGGAAATTAAACACCGAGTGAAGAGAGGTGACAGACACAGGAGGGGGGAAATAGGGGAAAGGGACAAGCAGTGGGAAAGAGGGAAAAGAAAGTGTCCAGGGAAAAGAGACAGGACAGGGAAGAGAGAGGGAAAAGAGGGAGAAGAGGAATGAGACAGAAAAGAGAGAGGCGAGTGAAAGTGGGAAAATGAGACACCGAGTGAAGAGAGGTGACAGACACAGGAGAGGGGAAAGAGGGGGAAGAGACCAGCGGGGGAAAATAGAGAGCCCAGGGAAAAGAGACAGGACAGGGAAGAGAGAGGGAAAAGAGGGAGTGGAGGGAAGGGAGGGAATAGAGGAAGGCGAGTGAAAGCAGGAAAAATGAACGCCGAGAGAACAGAGGTGAGAGAGACACTGAGAGAGACAGGCGAGGGGAAACAGGGAAAAGAGAGAAGTAGGGAAGAGAGAGAGAGTCCAGGGAAAAGAGACAGGACAGGGGGGAGAAAGGGAAAAGAGGGAGTGGAGGAAAGGGAGGGAATAGAGGAAGGCGAGTGGAAGCGGGAAAAATGAATGCCGAGAGAACAGAGGTGAGAGACACAGGCGAGGGGAAAGAGGGGGAAGAGACAAGCGGGGGAAAAGAGAGAGTCCAGGGAAAAAGACAGGACAGGGAAGAGCGAGGGAAAATAGGGAGTGGAGGAAAGGGAGGGAATAGAGGAAGGCGAGTGAAAGCGGGAAAAATGAACGCCGAGAGAACAGAGGTGAGAGAGACAGGCGAGGGGAAACAGGGAAAAGAGACAAGCGAGGGGAAAGGTGGAAAAGAGGGAGTTGAGGGAAAGCAGGGGAAAGTGACTGGTGAGAGTAAAGAGGGAAGAGTTCATGGAGAATAGGCAAAAGAGGGAAAAGCGACAGGCAAGGGTAAAGAGAGAGGTGAGGAACGAGAAGGAAAAGAGAGAGGCGAGAGAAAGGGGGAAAATTAGACACCGAGTGAAGAGAGGTGACAGACACAGGAGAGGGGAAATAAGGGAAAGAGACAAGCAGTGGGAAAGAGGGAAAAGAAAGTGTCCAGGGAAAAGAGACAGGACAGGGAAGAGAGAGTGAAAGGAGAGAGAGGAGGAATGAGACAGAAAAGAGAGAGGCGAGTGAAAGTGGGAAAATGAGACACCGAGTGAAGAGAGGTGACAGACACAGGAGAGGGGAAAGACGGGGAAGAGACAAGCGGGGGAAAAGAGAGAGCCCAGGGAAAAGAGGCAGGACAGGGGGGAGAGAGGGAAAAGAGGGAGTGGAGGAAAGGGAGGGAATAGAGGAAGGCGAGTGAAAGCGGGAAAAATGAACGCAGAGAGAACAGAGGTGAGAGAGACAGGCGAGGGGAAACAGGGAAAAGAGACAAGCGAGGGAAAAGTTGGAAAAGAGGGAGTTGAGGGAAAGCAGGGGAAGTGACTGCTGAGGGTAAAGAGGGAAGAGTTCATGGAGAATAGGCAAAAGAGGGAAAAGCGACAGGCAAGGGTAAAGAGAGAGGTGAGGAACGAGAAGGAAAAGAGAGAGGCGAGAGAAAGGGGGGGAATTAGACACCGAGTGAAGAGAGGTGACAGACACAGGAGGGGGGAAATAGGGGAAAGAGACAAGCAGTGGGAAAGAGGGAAAAGAAAGTGTCCAGGGAAAAGAGACAGGACAGGGAAGAGAGAGGGAAAAGAGGGAGAAGAGGAATGAGACAGAAAAGAGAGAGGCGAGTGAAAGTGGGAAAATGAGACACCGAGTGAAGAGAGGTGACAGACACAGGAGAGGGGAAAGACGGGGAAGAGACAAGCGGGGGAAAAGAGAGAGTCCAGGGAAGAGACAGGACAGGGAAGAGAGAGGGAAAAGAGGGAGTGGAGGAAAGGGAGGGAGTAGAGGAAGGCGAGTGAAAGCGGGAAAAATGAACGCCGAGAGAACAGAGATGAGAGAGACAGGCGAGGGGAATCAGGGAAAAGAGACAAGCGGGGGAAAAGAGAGAGTCCAGGGAAAAGAGACAGGACAGGGAAGAGAGAGGGAAAAGAAAGTGTCCAGGGAGAAGAGACACGACTGGGAAGAGACAGTGAAAAGAGAGAGTTGAGGAATGAGAGGGAAAAGAGAGGGGCGAGTGAAAGCGGGAAAATGAGACACCGAGTGAAGAGAGGTGACAGACACAGGAGAGGGGAAAGACGGGGAAGAGACAAGCGGGGGAAAAGAGAGAGCCCAGGGAAAAGAGGCAGGACAGGGGGGAGAGAGGGAAAAGAGGGAGTGGAGGAAAGGGAGGGAATAGAGGAAGGCGAGTGGAAGCGGGAAAAATGAACGCCGAGAGAACAGAGATGAGACAGACAGGCGAGGGGAAACAGGGAAAAGAGACAAGCGGGGGAAAAGAGAGAGTCCAGGGAAAAGAGACAGGACAGGGAAGAGAGAGGGAAAAGAAAGTGTCCAGGGAGAAGAGACACGACTGGGAAGAGACAGTGAAAAGAGAGAGTTGAGGAATGAGAGGGAAAAGAGAGGGGCGAGTGAAAGCGGGAAAATGAGACACCGAGTGAAGAGAGGTGACAGACACAGGAGAGGGGAAAGAGGGGGAAGAGACAAGCAGTGGGAAAGAGGGAAAAGAAAGTGTCCAGGGAAAAGAGACAGGACAGGGAAGAGAGAGGGAAAAGAGGGAGAAGAGGAATGAGACAGAAAAGAGAGAGGCGAGTGAAAGTGGGAAAATGAGACACCGAGTGAAAAGAGGTGACAGACACAGGAGAGGGGAAAGACGGGGAAGAGACAAGCGGGGGAAAAGAGAGAGTCCAGGGAAGAGACAGGACAGGGAAGAGAGAGGGAAAAGAGGGAGTGGAGGAAAGGGAGGGAGTAGAGGAAGGCGAGTGAAAGCGGGAAAAATGAACGCCGAGAGAACAGAGATGAGAGAGACAGGCGAGGGGAATCAGGGAAAAGAGACAAGCGGGGGAAAAGAGAGAGTCCAGGGAAAAGAGACAGGACAGGGAAGAGAGAGGGAAAAGAAAGTGTCCAGGGAGAAGAGACACGACTGGGAAGAGACAGTGAAAAGAGAGAGTTGAGGAATGAGAGGGAAAAGAGAGGGGCGAGTGAAAGCGGGAAAATGAGACACCGAGTGAAGAGAGGTGACAGACACAGGAGAGGGGAAAGACGGGGAAGAGACAAGCGGGGGAAAAGAGAGAGCCCAGGGAAAAGAGGCAGGACAGGGGGGAGAGAGGGAAAAGAGGGAGTGGAGGAAAGGGAGGGAATAGAGGAAGGCGAGTGGAAGCGGGAAAAATGAACGCCGAGAGAACAGAGATGAGACAGACAGGCGAGGGGAAACAGGGAAAAGAGACAAGCGGGGGAAAAGAGAGAGTCCAGGGAAAAGAGACAGGACAGGGAAGAGAGAGGGAAAAGAAAGTGTCCAGGGAGAAGAGACACGACTGGGAAGAGACAGTGAAAAGAGAGAGTTGAGGAATGAGAGGGAAAAGAGAGGGGCGAGTGAAAGCGGGAAAATGAGACACCGAGTGAAGAGAGGTGACAGACACAGGAGAGGGGAAAGACGGGGAAGAGACAAGCGGGGGAAAAGAGAGAGCCCAGGGAAAAAGGCAGGACAGGGAAGAGAGAGGGAAAAGAGGGAGTGGAGGAAAGGGAGGGAGTAGAGGAAGGCGAGTGAAAGCGGGAAAAATGAACGCCGAGAGAACAGAGGTGAGAGAGACAGGCGAGGGGAAACAGGGAAAAGAGACAAGCGGGGGAAAAGAGAGAGTCCAGGGAAAAGAGACAGGACAGGGAAGAGAGAGGGAAAAGAAAGTGTCCAGGGAGAAGAGACACGACTGGGAAGAGACAGTGAAAAGAGAGAGTTGAGGAATGAGAGGGAAAAGAGAGGGGCGAGTGAAAGCGGGAAAATGAGACACCGAGTGAAGAGAGGTGACAGACACAGGAGAGGGGAAAGAGGGGGAAGAGACAAGCGGGGGAAAAGAGAGAGCCCAGGGAAAAGAGGCAGGACAGGGAAGAGAGAGGGAAAAGAGGGAGTGGAGGAAAGGGAGGGAGTAGAGGAAGGCGAGTGAAAGCGGGAAAAATGAACGCCGAGATAACAGAGGTGAGAGAGACAGGCGAGGGGAAACAGGGAAAAGAGACAAGCGAGGGAAAAGTTGGAAAAGAGGGAGTTGAGGGAAAGCAGGGGAAGTGACTGCTGAGGGTAAAGAGGGAAGAGTTCATGGAGAATAGGCAAAAGAGGGACAAGCGACAGGCAAGGGTAAAGAGAGAGGTGAGGAACGAGAAGGAAAAGAGAGAGGCGAGAGAAAGGGGGGAAATTAGACACCGAGTGAAGAGAGGTGACAGACACAGGAGAGGGGAAAAAGGGGAAAGAGACAAGCAGTGGGAAAGAGGGAAAAGAAAGTGTCCAGGGAAAAGAGACAGGACAGGGAAGAGAGAGGGGAAAGAGGGAGAAGAGGAATGAGACAGAAAAGAGAGAGGCGAGTGAAAGTGGGAAAATGAGACACCGAGTGAAGAGAGGTGACAGACACAGGAGAAGGGAAAGAGGGGGAAGAGACAAGCAGGGGGAAAGAGGGAAAAGAAAGTGCCCAGGGAACAGAGACACGACTGGGAAGAGACAGTGAAAAGAGAGAGTTGATGAATGAGAGGGAAAAGAGAGGGGCGAGTGAAAGTGGGAAATTTACACACCGAGTGAAGAGAGGTGACAGACACAGGAGAGGGGAAAGAGGGGAAAGAGACAAGCGGGGGGAAAGAGAGAGTCCAGGGAAAAGAGACAGGACAGGGAGGAGAGAGTGAAAACAGGGAGTTGATGAGTGAGAGAGAAAAGAGAGGGGCAGGTGAAGGTGGGAAATTTACACACCGAGTGAAGAGAGGTGACAGATACAGGAGAGGGGAAAGACGGGGAAGAGACAAGCGGGGGAAAAGAGAGAGCCCAGGGAAAAGAGGCAGGACAGGGAAGAGAGAGGGAAAAGAGGGAGTGGAGGAAAGGGAGGGAATAGAGGAAGGCGAGTGGAAGCGGGAAAAATGAACGCCGAGAGAACAGGGGTGAGAGAGACAGGCGAGGGGAAACAGGGAAAAGAGACAAGCGGGGGAAAAGAAAGTGTCCAGGGAAAAGAGACAGGACAGGGAAGAGAGACACGACTGGGAAGAGACAGTGAAAAGAGAGAGTTGAGTAATGAGAGGGAAAAGAGAGGGGCGAGTGAAAGCGGGAAAATGAGACACCGAGTGAAGAGAGGTGACAGACACAGGAGAGGGGAAGGAGGGGGAAGAGACAAGCGAGGGAAAAGAGAGAGCCCAGGGAAAAGAGACGGGACAGGGAAGAGAGAGGGAAAAGAGGGAGTGGAGGAAAGGGAGGGAATAGAGGAAGGCGAGTGAAAGCGGGAAAAATGAACGCAGAGAGAACAGAGGTGAGAGAGACAGGCGAGGGGAAACAGGGAAAAGAGACAAGCGAGGGAAAAGTTGGAAAAGAGGGAGTTGAGGGAAAGCAGGGGAAGTGACTGCTGAGGGTAAAGAGGGAAGAGTTCATGGAGAATAGGCAAAAGAGGGAAAAGCGACAGGCAAGGGTAAAGAGAGAGGTGAGGAACGAGAAGGAAAAGAGAGAGGCGAGAGAAAGGGGGGGAATTAGACACCGAGTGAAGAGAGGTGACAGACACAGGAGGGGGGAAATAGGGGAAAGAGACAAGCGGGGGAAAAGAGAGAGTCCAGGGAAGAGACAGGACAGAGAAGAGAGAGGGAAAAGAGGGAGTGGAGGAAAGGGAGGGAGTAGAGGAAGGCGAGTGAAAGCGGGAAAAATGAACGCCGAGAGAACAGAGGTGAGAGAGACAGGCGAGGGGAAACAGGGAAAAGAGACAAGCGGGGGAAAAGAGAGAGTCCAGGGAAAAGAGACAGGACAGGGAAGAGAGAGGGAAAAGAAAGTGTCCAGGGAGAAGAGACACGACTGGGAAGAGACAGTGAAAAGAGAGAGTTGAGGAATGAGAGGGAAAAGAGAGGGGCGAGTGAAAGCGGGAAAATGAGACACCGAGTGAAGAGAGGTGACAGACACAGGAGAGGGGAAAGAGGGGGAAGAGACAAGCGGGGGGAAAGAGAGAGCCCAGGGAAAAGAGGCAGGACAGGGAAGAGAGAGGGAAAAGAGGGAGTGGAGGAAAGGGAGGGAATGGAGGAAGGCGAGTGAAAGCGGGAAAAATGAACGCCGAGAGAACAGAGATGAGAGAGACAGGCGAGGGGAATCAGGGAAAAGAGACAAGCGGGGGAAAAGAGAGAGTCCAGGGAAAAGAGACAGGACAGGGAAGAGAGAGGGGAAAGAAAGTGTCCAGGGAGAAGAGACACGACTGGGAAGAGACAGTGAAAAGAGAGAGTTGAGGAATGAGAGGGAAAAGAGAGGGGCGAGTGAAAGCGGGAAAATGAGACACCAAGTGAAGAGAGGTGACAGACACAGGAGAGGGGAAAGACGGGGAAGAGACAAGCGGGGGAAAAGAGAGAGTCCAGAGAAGAGACAGGACAGGGAAGAGAGAGGGAAAAGAGGGAGTGGAGGAAAGGGAGGGAGTAGAGGAAGGCGAGTGAAAGCGGGAAAAATGAACGCCGAGAGAACAGAGGTGAGAGAGACAGGCGAGGGGAAACAGGGAAAAGAGACAAGCGAGGGAAAAGTTGGAAAAGAGGGAGTTGAGGGAAAGCAGGGGAAGTGACTGCTGAGGGTAAAGAGGGAAGAGTTCATGGAGAATAGGCAAAAGAGGGACAAGCGACAGGCAAGGGTAAAGAGAGAGGTGAGGAACGAGAAGGAAAAGAGAGAGGCGAGAGAAAGGGGGGAAATTAGACACCGAGTGAAGAGAGGTGAGAGACACAGGAGAGGGGAAAAAGGGGAAAGAGACAAGCAGTGGGAAAGAGGGAAAAGAAAGTGTCCAGGGAAAAGAGACAGGACAGGGAAGAGAGAGGGGAAAGAGGGAGAAGAGGAATTAGACAGAAAAGAGAGAGGCGAGTGAAAGTGGGAAAATGAGACACCGAGTGAAGAGAGGTGACAGACACAGGAGAAGGGAAAGAGGGGGAAGAGACAAGCAGGGGGAAAGAGGGAAAAGAAAGTGCCCAGGGAACAGAGACACGACTGGGAAGAGACAGTGAAAAGAGAGAGTTGATGAATGAGAGGGAAAAGAGAGGGGCGAGTGAAAGCGGGAAATTTACACACCGAGTGAAGAGAGGTGACAGACACAGGAGAGGGGAAAGAGGGGAAAGAGACAAGCGGGGGGAAAGAGAGAGCCCAGGGAAAAGAGGCAGGACAGGGAAGAGAGAGGGAAAAGAGGGAGTGGAGGAAAGGGAGGGAATAGAGGAAGGCGAGTGGAAGCGGGAAAAATGAACGCCGAGAGAACAGGGGTGAGAGAGACAGGCGAGGGGAAACAGGGAAAAGAGACAAGCGGGGGAAAAGAAAGTGTCCAGGGAAAAGAGACAGGACAGGGAAGAGAGACACGACTGGGAAGAGACAGTGAAAAGAGAGAGTTGAGTAATGAGAGGGAAAAGAGAGGGGCGAGTGAAAGCGGGAAAATGAGACACCGAGTGAAGAGAGGTGACAGACACAGGAGAGGGGAAGGAGGGGGAAGAGACAAGCGAGGGAAAAGAGAGAGCCCAGGGAAAAGAGACGGGACAGGGAAGAGAGAGGGAAAAGAGGGAGTGGAGGAAAGGGAGGGAATAGAGGAAGGCGAGTGAAAGCAGGAAAAATGAACGCCGAGAGAACAGAGGTGAGAGAGACAGGCGAGGGGAAACAGGGAAAAGAGACAAGCGAGGGAAAAGTTGGAAAAGAGGGAGTTGAGGGAAAGCAGGGGAAAGTGACTGGTGAGGGTAAAGAGGGAAGAGTTCATGGAGAATAGGCAAAAGAGGGAAAAGCGACAGGCAAGGGTAAAGAGAGAGGTGAGGAACGAGAAGGAAAAGAGAGAGGCGAGAGAAAGGGGGGGAATTAGACACCGAGTGAAGAGAGGTGACAGACACAGGAGGGGGGAAATAGGGGAAAGAGACAAGCGGGGGAAAAGAGAGAGTCCAGGGAAGAGACAGGACAGAGAAGAGAGAGGGAAAAGAGGGAGTGGAGGAAAGGGAGGGAGTAGAGGAAGGCGAGTGAAAGCGGGAAAAATGAACGCCGAGAGAACAGAGGTGAGAGAGACAGGCGAGGGGAAACAGGGAAAAGAGACAAGCGGGGGAAAAGAGAGAGTCCAGGGAAAAGAGACAGGACAGGGAAGAGAGAGGGAAAAGAAAGTGTCCAGGGAGAAGAGACACGACTGGGAAGAGACAGTGAAAAGAGAGAGTTGAGGAATGAGAGGGAAAAGAGAGGGGCGAGTGAAAGCGGTAAAATGAGACACCGAGTGAAGAGAGGTGACAGACACAGGAGAGGGGAAAGAGGGGGAAGAGACAAGCGGGGGGAAAGAGAGAGCCCAGGGAAAAGAGGCAGGACAGGGAAGAGAGAGGGAAAAGAGGGAGTGGAGGAAAGGGAGGGAATAGAGGAAGGCGAGTGAAAGCGGGAAAAATGAACGCCGAGAGAACAGAGGTGAGAGAGACAGGCGAGGGGAAACAGGGAAAAGAGACAAGCGGGGGAAAAGAGAGAGTCCAGGGAAAAGAGACAGGACAGGGAAGAGAGAGGGAAAAGAAAGTGTCCAGGGAGAAGAGACACGACTGGGAAGAGACAGTGAAAAGAGAGAGTTGAGGAATGAGAGGGAATAGAGAGGGGCGAGTGAAAGCGGGAAAATGAGACACCGAGTGAAGAGAGGTGACAGACACAGGAGAGGGGAAAGAGGGGGAAGAGACAAGGGGGGGAAAGAGAGAGCCCAGGGAAAAGAGACGGGACAGGGAAGAGAGAGGGAAAAGAGGGAGTGGAGGAAAGGGAGGGAGTAGAGGAAGGCGAGTAAAAGCGGGAAAAATGAACGCCGAGAGAACAGAGGTGAGAGAGACAGGCGAGGGGAAACAGGGAAAAGAGACAAGCGAGGGAAAAGTTGGAAAAGAGGGAGTTGAGGGAAAGCAGGGGAAGTGACTGCTGAGGGTAAAGAGGGAAGAGTTCATGGAGAATAGGCAAAAGAGGGACAAGCGACAGGCAAGGGTAAAGAGAGAGGTGAGGAACGAGAAGGAAAAGAGAGAGGCGAGAGAAAGGGGGGAAATTAGACACCGAGTGAAGAGAGGTGACAGACACAGGAGAGGGGAAAAAGGGGAAAGAGACAAGCAGTGGGAAAGAGGGAAAAGAAAGTGTCCAGGGAAAAGAGACAGGACAGGGAAGAGAGAGGGGAAAGAGGGAGAAGAGGAATGAGACAGAAAAGAGAGAGGCGAGTGAAAGTGGGAAAATGAGACACCGAGTGAAGAGAGGTGACAGACACAGGAGAAGGGAAAGAGGGGGAAGAGACAAGCAGGGGGAAAGAGGGAAAAGAAAGTGCCCAGGGAACAGAGACACGACTGGGAAGAGACAGTGAAAAGAGAGAGTTGATGAATGAGAGGGAAAAGAGAGGGGCGAGTGAAAGTGGGAAATTTACACACCGAGTGAAGAGAGGTGACAGACACAGGAGAGGGGAAAGAGGGGAAAGAGACAAGCGGGGGGAAAGAGAGAGTCCAGGGAAAAGAGACAGGACAGGGAGGAGAGAGTGAAAACAGGGAGTTGATGAGTGAGAGAGAAAAGAGAGGGGCAGGTGAAGGTGGGAAATTTACACACCGAGTGAAGAGAGGTGACAGATACAGGAGAGGGGAAAGACGGGGAAGAGACAAGCGGGGGAAAAGAGAGAGCCCAGGGAAAAGAGGCAGGAGAGGGAAGAGAGAGGGAAAAGAGGGAGTGGAGGAAAGGGAGGGAATAGAGGAAGGCGAGTGGAAGCGGGAAAAATGAACGCCGAGAGAACAGGGGTGAGAGAGACAGGCGAGGGGAAACAGGGAAAAGAGACAAGCGGGGGAAAAGAAAGTGTCCAGGGAAAAGAGACAGGACAGGGAAGAGAGACACGACTGGGAAGAGACAGTGAAAAGAGAGAGTTGAGTAATGAGAGGGAAAAGAGAGGGGCGAGTGAAAGCGGGAAAATGAGACACCGAGTGAAGAGAGGTGACAGACACAGGAGAGGGGAAGGAGGGGGAAGAGACAAGCGAGGGAAAAGAGAGAGCCCAGGGAAAAGAGACGGGACAGGGAAGAGAGAGGGAAAAGAGGGAGTGGAGGAAAGGGAGGGAATAGAGGAAGGCGAGTGGAAGCGGGAAAAATGAACGCCGAGAGAACAGGGGTGAGAGAGACAGGCGAGGGGAAACAGGGAAAAGAGACAAGCGGGGGAAAAGAAAGTGTCCAGGGAAAAGAGACAGGACAGGGAAGAGAGACACGACTGGGAAGAGACAGTGAAAAGAGAGAGTTGAGTAATGAGAGGGAAAAGAGAGGGGCGAGTGAAAGCGGGAAAATGAGACACCGAGTGAAGAGAGGTGACAGACACAGGAGGGGGGAAATAGGGGGAAGAGACAAGCGAGGGAAAAGAGAGAGCCCAGGGAAAAGAGACGGGACAGGGAAGAGAGAGGGAAAAGAGGGAGTGGAGGAAAGGGAGGGAATAGAGGAAGGCGAGTGAAAGCGGGAAAAATGAACGCAGAGAGAACAGAGGTGAGAGAGACAGGCGAGGGGAAACAGGGAAAAGAGACAAGCGAGGGAAAAGTTGGAAAAGAGGGAGTTGAGGGAAAGCAGGGGAAGTGACTGCTGAGGGTAAAGAGGGAAGAGTTCATGGAGAATAGGCAAAAGAGGGAAAAGCGACAGGCAAGGGTAAAGAGAGAGGTGAGGAACGAGAAGGAAAAGAGAGAGGCGAGAGAAAGGGGGGGAATTAGATACCGAGTGAAGAGAGGTGACAGACACAGGAGGGGGGAAATAGGGGAAAGAGACAAGCGGGGGAAAAGAGAGAGTCCAGGGAAGAGACAGGACAGAGAAGAGAGAGGGAAAAGAGGGAGTGGAGGAAAGGGAGGGAGTAGAGGAAGGCGAGTGGAAGCGGGAAAAATGAACGCCGAGAGAACAGGGGTGAGAGAGACAGGCGAGGGGAAACAGGGAAAAGAGACAAGCGGGGGAAAAGAGAGAGTCCAGGGAAAAGAGACAGGACAGGGAAGAGAGAGGGAAAAGAAAGTGTCCAGGGAGAAGAGACACGACTGGGAAGAGACAGTGAAAAGAGAGAGTTGAGGAATGAGAGGGAAAAGAGAGGGGCGAGTGAAAGCGGTAAAATGAGACACCGAGTGAAGAGAGGTGACAGACACAGGAGAGGGGAAAGAGGGGGAAGAGACAAGCGGGGGGAAAGAGAGAGCCCAGGGAAAAGAGGCAGGACAGGGAAGAGAGAGGGAAAAGAGGGAGTGGAGGAAAGGGAGGGAATAGAGGAAGGCGAGTGAAAGCGGGAAAAATGAACGCCGAGAGAACAGAGGTGAGAGAGACAGGCGAGGGGAAACAGGGAAAAGAGACAAGCGGGGGAAAAGAGAGAGTCCAGGGAAAAGAGACAGGACAGGGAAGAGAGAGGGAAAAGAAAGTGTCCAGGGAGAAGAGACACGACTGGGAAGAGACAGTGAAAAGAGAGAGTTGAGGAATGAGAGGGAAAAGAGAGGGGCGAGTGAAAGCGGGAAAATGAGACACCGAGTGAAGAGAGGTGACAGACACAGGAGAGGGGAAAGAGGGGGAAGAGACAAGCGGGGGGAAAGAGAGAGCCCAGGGAAAAGAGGCAGGACAGGGAAGAGAGAGGGAAAAGAGGGAGTGGAGGAAAGGGAGGGAATAGAGGAAGGCGAGTGAAAGCGGGAAAAATGAACGCCGAGAGAACAGAGATGAGAGAGACAGGCGAGGGGAATCAGGGAAAAGAGACAAGCGGGGGAAAAGAGAGAGTCCAGGGAAAAGAGACAGGACAGGGAAGAGAGAGGGGAAAGAAAGTGTCCAGGGAGAAGAGACACGACTGGGAAGAGACAGTGAAAAGAGAGAGTTGAGGAATGAGAGGGAAAAGAGAGGGGCGAGTGAAAGCGGGAAAATGAGACACCAAGTGAAGAGAGGTGACAGACACAGGAGAGGGGAAAGACGGGGAAGAGACAAGCGGGGGAAAAGAGAGAGTCCAGAGAAGAGACAGGACAGGGAAGAGAGAGGGAAAAGAGGGAGTGGAGGAAAGGGAGGGAGTAGAGGAAGGCGAGTGAAAGCGGGAAAAATGAACGCAGAGAGAACAGAGGTGAGAGAGACAGGCGAGGGGAAACAGGGAAAAGAGACAAGCGAGGGAAAAGTTGGAAAAGAGGGAGTTGAGGGAAAGCAGGGGAAGTGACTGCTGAGGGTAAAGAGGGAAGAGTTCATGGAGAATAGGCAAAAGAGGGACAAGCGACAGGCAAGGGTAAAGAGAGAGGTGAGGAACGATAAGGAAAAGAGAGAGGCGAGAGAAAGGGGGGAAATTAGACACCGAGTGAAGAGAGGTGACAGACACAGGAGAGGGGAAAAAGGGGAAAGAGACAAGCAGTGGGAAAGAGGGAAAAGAAAGTGTCCAGGGAAAAGAGACAGGACAGGGAAGAGAGAGGGGAAAGAGGGAGAAGAGGAATGAGACAGAAAAGAGAGAGGCGAGTGAAAGTGGGAAAATGAGACACCGAGTGAAGAGAGGTGACAGACACAGGAGAAGGGAAAGAGGGGGAAGAGACAAGCAGGGGGAAAGAGGGAAAAGAAAGTGCCCAGGGAACAGAGACACGACTGGGAAGAGACAGTGAAAAGAGAGAGTTGATGAATGAGAGGGAAAAGAGAGGGGCGAGTGAAAGTGGGAAATTTACACACCGAGTGAAGAGAGGTGACAGACACAGGAGAGGGGAAAGAGGGGAAAGAGACAAGCGGGGGGAAAGAGAGAGTCCAGGGAAAAGAGACAGGACAGGGAGGAGAGAGTGAAAACAGGGAGTTGATGAGTGAGAGAGAAAAGAGAGGGGCAGGTGAAGGTGGGAAATTTACACACCGAGTGAAGAGAGGTGACAGATACAGGAGAGGGGAAAGACGGGGAAGAGACAAGCGGGGGAAAAGAGAGAGCCCAGGGAAAAGAGGCAGGACAGGGAAGAGAGAGGGAAAAGAGGGAGTGGAGGAAAGGGAGGGAATAGAGGAAGGCGAGTGGAAGCGGGAAAAATGAACGCCGAGAGAACAGAGGTGAGAGAGACAGGCGAGGGGAAACAGGGAAAAGAGACAAGCGAGGGAAAAGTTGGAAAAGAGGGAGTTGAGGGAAAGCAGGGGAAGTGACTGCTGAGGGTAAAGAGGGAAGAGTTCATGGAGAATAGGCAAAAGAGGGAAAAGCGACAGGCAAGGGTAAAGAGAGAGGTGAGGAACGAGAAGGAAAAGAGAGAGGCGAGAGAAAGGGGGGGAATTAGACACCGAGTGAAGAGAGGTGACAGACACAGGAGGGGGGAAAGACGGGGAAGAGACAAGCGGGGGAAAAGAGAGAGTCCAGGGAAAAGAGACAGGACAGGGAAGAGAGAGGGAAAAGAAAGTGTCCAGGGAGAAGAGACACGACTGGGAAGAGACAGTGAAAAGAGAGAGTTGAGGAATGAGAGGGAAAAGAGAGGGGCGAGTGAAAGCGGGAAAATGAGACACCAAGTGAAGAGAGGTGACAGACACAGGAGAGGGGAAAGAGGGGGAAGAGACAAGCGGGGGAAAAGAGAGAGTCCAGAGAAGAGACAGGACAGGGAAGAGAGAGGGAAAAGAGGGAGTGGAGGAAAGGGAGGGAGTAGAGGAAGGCGAGTGAAAGCGGGAAAAATGAACGCCGAGAGAACAGAGGTGAGAGAGACAGGCGAGGGGAAACAGGGAAAAGAGACAAGCGAGGGAAAAGTTGGAAAAGAGGGAGTTGAGGGAAAGCAGGGGAAAGTGACTGGTGAGAGTAAAGAGGGAAGAGTTCATGGAGAATAGGCAAAAGAGGGACAAGCGACAGGCAAGGGTAAAGAGAGAGGTGAGGAACGAGAAGGAAAAGAGAGAGGCGAGAGAAAGGGGGGAAATTAGACACCGAGTGAAGAGAGGTGACAGACACAGGAGAGGGGAAAAAGGGGAAAGAGACAAGCAGTGGGAAAGAGGGAAAAGAAAGTGTCCAGGGAAAAGAGACAGGACAGGGAAGAGAGAGGGGAAAGAGGGAGAAGAGGAATGAGACAGAAAAGAGAGAGGCGAGTGAAAGTGGGAAAATGAGACACCGAGTGAAGAGAGGTGACAGACACAGGAGAAGGGAAAGAGGGGGAAGAGACAAGCAGGGGGAAAGAGGGAAAAGAAAGTGCCCAGGGAACAGAGACACGACTGGGAAGAGACAGTGAAAAGAGAGAGTTGATGAATGAGAGGGAAAAGAGAGGGGCGAGTGAAAGTGGGAAATTGAGACACCGAGTGAAGAGAGGTGACAGACACAGGAGAGGGGAAAGAGGGGGAAGAGACAAGCGGGGGGAAAGAGAGAGTCCAGGGAAAAGAGACAGGACAGGGAAGAGAGAGGGAAAAGAAAGTGTCCAGGGAACAGAGACACGACTGGGAAGAGACAGTGAAAAGAGAGAGTTGAGTAATGAGAGGGAAAAGAGAGGGGCGAGTGAAAGCGGGAAAATGAGACACCGAGTGAAGAGAGGTGACAGACACAGGAGAGGGGAAAGAGGGGGAAGAGACAAGCGAGGGAAAAGAGAGAGCCCAGGGAAAAGAGACGGGACAGGGAAGAGAGAGGGAAAAGAGGGAGTGGAGGAAAGGGAGGGAATAGAGGAAGGCGAGTGAAAGCGGGAAAAATGAACGCAGAGAGAACAGAGGTGAGAGAGACAGGCGAGGGGAAACAGGGAAAAGAGACAAGCGAGGGAAAAGTTGGAAAAGAGGGAGTTGAGGGAAAGCAGGGGAAAGTGACTGGTGAGGGTAAAGAGGGAAGAGTTCATGGAGAATAGGCAAAAGAGGGAAAAGCGACAGGCAAGGGTAAAGAGAGAGGTGAGGAACGAGAAGGAAAAGAGAGAGGCGAGAGAAAGGGGGGAAATTAGACACCGAGTGAAGAGAGGTGACAGACACAGGAGGGGGGAAATAGGGGAAAGGGACAAGCAGTGGGAAAGAGGGAAAAGAAAGTGTCCAGGGAAAAGAGACAGGACAGGGAAGAGAGAGGGAAAAGAGGGAGAAGAGGAATGAGACAGAAAAGAGAGAGGCGAGTGAAAGTGGGAAAATGAGACACCGAGTGAAGAGAGGTGACAGACACAGGAGAGGGGAAAGACGGGGAAGAGACAAGCGGGGGAAAAGAGAGAGTCCAGGGAAAAGAGACAGGACAGGGAAGAGAGAGGGGAAAGAAAGTGTCCAGGGAGAAGAGACACGACTGGGAAGAGACAGTGAAAAGAGAGAGTTGAGGAATGAGAGGGAAAAGAGAGGGGCGAGTGAAAGCGGGAAAATGAGACACCAAGTGAAGAGAGGTGACAGACACAGGAGAGGGGAAAGACGGGGAAGAGACAAGCGGGGGAAAAGAGAGAGTCCAGAGAAGAGACAGGACAGGGAAGAGAGAGGGAAAAGAGGGAGTGGAGGAAAGGGAGGGAGTAGAGGAAGGCGAGTGAAAGCGGGAAAAATGAACGCCGAGAGAACAGAGGTGAGAGAGACAGGCGAGGGGAAACAGGGAAAAGAGACAAGCGAGGGAAAAGTTGGAAAAGAGGGAGTTGAGGGAAAGCAGGGGAAAGTGACTGGTGAGAGTAAAGAGGGAAGAGTTTATGGAGAATAGGCAAAAGAGGGACAAGCGACAGGCAAGGGTAAAGAGAGAGGTGAGGAACGAGAAGGAAAAGAGAGAGGCGAGAGAAAGGGGGGAAATTAGACACCGAGTGAAGAGAGGTGACAGACACAGGAGAGGGGAAAAAGGGGAAAGAGACAAGCAGTGGGAAAGAGGGAAAAGAAAGTGTCCAGGGAAAAGAGACAGGACAGGGAAGAGAGAGGGGAAAGAGGGAGAAGAGGAATGAGACAGAAAAGAGAGAGGCGAGTGAAAGTGGGAAAATAAGACACCGAGTGAAGAGAGGTGACAGACACAGGAGAAGGGAAAGAGGGGGAAGAGACAAGCAGGGGGAAAGAGGGAAAAGAAAGTGCCCAGGGAACAGAGACACGACTGGGAAGAGACAGTGAAAAGAGAGAGTTGATGAATGAGAGGGAAAAGAGAGGGGCGAGTGAAAGTGGGAAATTTACACACCGAGTGAAGAGAGGTGACAGACACAGGAGAGGGGAAAGAGGGGAAAGAGACAAGCGGGGGAAAAGAGAGAGTCCAGGGAAGAGACAGGACAGGGAAGAGAGAGGGAAAAGAGGGAGAAGAGGAATGAGACAGAAAAGAGAGAGGCGAGTGAAAGTGGGAAAATGAGACACCGAGTGAAGAGAGGTGACAGACACAGGAGAGGGGAAAGAGGGGGAAGAGACAAGCGGGGGGAAAGAGAGAGTCCAGGGAAGAGACAGGACAGGGAAGAGAGAGGGAAAAGAGGGAGTGGAGGAAAGGGAGGGAGTAGAGGAAGGCGAGTGAAAGCGGGAAAAATGAACGCCGAGAGAACAGAGATGAGAGAGACAGGCGAGGGGAATCAGGGAAAAGAGACAAGCGGGGGAAAAGAGAGAGTCCAGGGAAAAGAGACAGGACAGGGAAGAGAGAGGGAAAAGAAAGTGTCCAGGGAGAAGAGACACGACTGGGAAGAGACAGTGAAAAGAGAGAGTTGAGGAATGAGAGGGAAAAGAGAGGGGCGAGTGAAAGCGGGAAAATGAGACACCAAGTGAAGAGAGGTGACAGACACAGGAGAGGGGAAAGAGGGGGAAGAGACAAGCGGGGGAAAAGAGAGAGTCCAGAGAAGAGACAGGACAGGGAAGAGAGAGGGAAAAGAGGGAGTGGAGGAAAGGGAGGGAGTAGAGGAAGGCGAGTGAAAGCGGGAAAAATGAACGCCGAGAGAACAGAGGTGAGAGAGACAGGCGAGGGGAAACAGGGAAAAGAGACAAGCGGGGGAAAAGAGAGAGTCCAGGGAAAAGAGACGGGACAGGGAAGAGAGAGGGAAAAGAGGGAGTGGAGGAAAGGGAGGGAATAGAGGAAGTCGAGTGAAAGCGGGAAAAATGAACGCAGAGAGAACAGAGGTGAGAGAGACAGGCGAGGGGAAACAGGGAAAAGAGACAAGCGAGGGAAAAGTTGGAAAAGAGGGAGTTGAGGGAAAGCAGGGGAAAGTGACTGGTGAGAGTAAAGAGGGAAGAGTTCATGGAGAATAGGCAAAAGAGGGACAAGCGACAGGCAAGGGTAAAGAGAGAGGTGAGGAACGAGAAGGAAAAGAGAGAGGCGAGAGAAAGGGGGGAAATTAGACACCGAGTGAAGAGAGGTGACAGACACAGGAGAGGGGAAAAAGGGGAAAGAGACAAGCAGTGGGAAAGAGGGAAAAGAAAGTGTCCAGGGAAAAGAGACAGGACAGGGAAGAGAGAGGGGAAAGAGGGAGAAGAGGAATGAGACAGAAAAGAGAGAGGCGAGTGAAAGTGGGAAAATGAGACACCGAGTGAAGAGAGGTGACAGACACAGGAGAAGGGAAAGAGGGGGAAGAGACAAGCAGGGGGAAAGAGGGAAAAGAAAGTGCCCAGGGAACAGAGACACGACTGGGAAGAGACAGTGAAAAGAGAGAGTTGATGAATGAGAGGGAAAAGAGAGGGGCGAGTGAAAGTGGGAAATTTACACACCGAGTGAAGAGAGGTGACAGACACAGGAGAGGGGAAAGAGGGGAAAGAGACAAGCGGGGGGAAAGAGAGAGTCCAGGGAAAAGAGACAGGACAGGGAGGAGAGAGTGAAAACAGGGAGTTGATGAGTGAGAGAGAAAAGAGAGGGGCAGGTGAAGGTGGGAAATTTACACACCGAGTGAAGAGAGGTGACAGATACAGGAGAGGGGAAAGACGGGGAAGAGACAAGCGGGGGAAAAGAGAGAGCCCAGGGAAAAGAGGCAGGACAGGGAAGAGAGAGGGAAAAGAGGGAGTGGAGGAAAGGGAGGGAGTAGAGGAAGGCGAGTGAAAGCGGGAAAAATGAACGCAGAGAGAACAGAGGTGAGAGAGACAGGCGAGGGGAAACAGGGAAAAGAGACAAGCGAGGGAAAAGTTGGAAAAGAGGGAGTTGAGGGAAAGCAGGGGAAGTGACTGCTGAGGGTAAAGAGGGAAGAGTTCATGGAGAATAGGCAAAAGAGGGAAAAGCGACAGGCAAGGGTAAAGACAGAGGTGAGGAACGAGAAGGAAAAGAGAGAGGCGAGAGAAAGGGGGGGAATTAGACACCGAGTGAAGAGAGGTGACAGACACAGGAGGGGGGAAATAGGGGAAAGAGACAAGCAGTGGGAAAGAGGGAAAAGAAAGTGTCCAGGGAAAAGAGACAGGACAGGGAAGAGAGAGGGAAAAGAGGGAGAAGAGGAATGAGACAGAAAAGAGAGAGGCGAGTGAAAGTGGGAAAATGAGACACCGAGTGAAGAGAGGTGACAGACACAGGAGAGGGGAAAGACGGGGAAGAGACAAGCGGGGGAAAAGAGAGAGTCCAGGGAAGAGACAGGACAGGGAAGAGAGAGGGAAAAGAGGGAGTGGAGGAAAGGGAGGGAGTAGAGGAAGGCGAGTGAAAGTGGGAAAAATGAACGCCGAGAGAACAGAGATGAGAGAGACAGGCGAGGGGAATCAGGGAAAAGAGACAAGCGGGGGGAAAGAGAGAGTCCAGGGAAAAGAGACAGGACAGGGAAGAGAGAGGGAAAAGAAAGTGTCCAGGGAGAAGAGACAGGACAGGGAAGAGAGAGGGAAAAGAGGGAGTGGAGGAAAGGGAGGGAATAGAGGAAGGCGAGTGAAAGCGGGAAAATGAGACACCAAGTGAAGAGAGGTGACAGACACAGGAGAGGGGAAAGAGGGGGAAGAGACAAGCGGGGGAAAAGAGAGAGTCCAGAGAAGAGACAGGACAGGGAAGAGAGAGGGAAAAGAGGGAGTGGAGGAAAGGGAGGGAGTAGAGGAAGGCGAGTGAAAGCGGGAAAAATGAACGCCGAGAGAACAGAGGTGAGAGAGACAGGCGAGGGGAAACAGGGAAAAGAGACAAGCGAGGGAAAAGTTGGAAAAGAGGGAGTTGAGGGAAAGCAGGGGAAAGTGACTGGTGAGGGTAAAGAGGGAAGAGTTCATGGAGAATAGGCAAAAGAGGGAAAAGCGACAGGCAAGGGTAAAGAGAGAGGTGAGGAACGAGAAGGAAAAGAGAGAGGCGAGAGAAAGGGGGAAAATGAGACACCGAGTGAAGAGAGGTGACAGACACAGGAGAGAGGAAAGACGGGGAAGAGACAAGCAGGGGAAAAGAGAGAGCCCAGGGAAAAGAGGCAGGACAGGGAAGAGAGAGGGAAAAGAGGGAGTGGAGGAAAGGGAGGGAATAGAGGAAGGCGAGTGGAAGCGGGAAAAATGAACGCCGAGAGAACAGAGGTGAGAGAGACAGGCGAGGGGAAACAGGGAAAAGAGAAAAGCGGGGGAAAAGAGAGAGTCCAGGGAAAAGAGACACGACTGGGAAGAGACAGTGAAAAGAGAGAGTTGAGGAATGAGAGGGAAAAGAGAGGGGCGAGTGAAGGTGGGAAATTTACACACCGAGTGAAGAGAGGTGACAGATACAGGAGAGGGGAAAGAAGGGAAAGAGACAAGCCGGGGAAAAGAGAGTATTCAGGGAAAAGAGACAGGACAGGGAAGAGAGAGTGAAGAGAGAGAGTTGATGAATGAGAGGGAAACGAGAGAGGCGAGTGAAAGTGGGAAAATGAGACACAGAGTGAAGAGAGGTGACAGACACAGGAGAGGGGAAACAGGGGGAAGAGACAAGCGGGGGAAAAGAGAGAGTCCAGGGAAGAGACAGGAAAGGGAAGAGAGAGGGAAAAGAGGGAGTGGAGGAAAGGGAGGGAGTAGAGGAAGGCGAGTGAAAGCGGGAAAAATGAACGCCGAGATAACAGAGGTGAGAGAGACAGGCGAGGGGAAACAGGGAAAAGAGACAAAGCGGGGGGAAAGAGAGAGCCCAGGGAAAAGAGACAGGACAGGGAAGAGAGAGGGAAAAGAGGGAGTGGAGGAAAGGGAGGGAGTAGAGGAAGGCGAGTGGAAGCGGGAAAAATGAACGCCGAGAGAACAGAGGTGAGAGAGACAGGCGAGGGGAAACAGGGAAAAGAGGCAAGCGGGGGAAAAGAGAGAGTCCAGGGAAAAGAGACACGACTGGGAAGAGACAGTGAAAAGAGAGAGTTGAGGAATGAGAGGGAAAAGAGAGGGGCGAGTGAAAGTGGGAAATTGAGACACCGAGTGAAGAGAGGTGACAGACACAGGAGAGGGGAAAGAGGGGGAAGAGACAAGCGGGGGGAAAGAGAGAGTCCAGGGAAAAGAGACAGGACAGGGAAGAGAGAGGGAAAAGAGGGAGTGGAGGAAAGGGAGGGAATAGAGGAAGGCGAGTGAAAGCGGGAAAAATGAACGCAGAGAGAACAGAGGTGAGAGAGACAGGCGAGGGGAAACAGGGAAAAGAGACAAGCGAGGGAAAAGTTGGAAAAGAGGGAGTTGAGGGAAAGCAGGGGAAAGTGACTGGTGAGGGTAAAGAGGGAAGAGTTCATGGAGAATAGGCAAAAGAGGGAAAAGCGACAGGCAAGGGTAAAGAGAGAGGTGAGGAACGAGAAGGAAAAGAGAGAGGCGAGAGAAAGGGGGGAAATTAGACACCGAGTGAAGAGAGGTGACAGACACAGGAGGGGGGAAATAGGGGAAAGGGACAAGCAGTGGGAAAGAGGGAAAAGAAAGTGTCCAGGGAAAAGAGACAGGACAGGGAAGAGAGAGGGAAAAGAGGGAGAAGAGGAATGAGAGAGAAAAGAGAGAGGCGAGTGAAAGTGGGAAAATGAGACACCGAGTGAAGAGAGGTGACAGACACAGGAGAGGGGAAAGACGGGGAAGAGACAAGCGGGGGAAAAGAGAGAGTCCAGGGAAAAGAGACAGGACAGGGAAGAGAGAGGGGAAAGAAAGTGTCCAGGGAGAAGAGACACGACTGGGAAGAGACAGTGAAAAGAGAGAGTTGAGGAATGAGAGGGAAAAGAGAGGGGCGAGTGAAAGCGGGAAAATGAGACACCAAGTGAAGAGAGGTGACAGACACAGGAGAGGGGAAAGACGGGGAAGAGACAAGCGGGGGAAAAGAGAGAGTCCAGAGAAGAGACAGGACAGGGAAGAGAGAGGGAAAAGAGGGAGTGGAGGAAAGGGAGGGAGTAGAGGAAGGCGAGTGAAAGCGGGAAAAATGAACGCCGAGAGAACAGAGGTGAGAGAGACAGGCGAGGGGAAACAGGGAAAAGAGACAAGCGAGGGAAAAGTTGGAAAAGAGGGAGTTGAGGGAAAGCAGGGGAAAGTGACTGGTGAGAGTAAAGAGGGAAGAGTTCATGGAGAATAGGCAAAAGAGGGACAAGCGACAGGCAAGGGTAAAGAGAGAGGTGAGGAACGAGAAGGAAAAGAGAGAGGCGAGAGAAAGGGGGGAAATTAGACACCGAGTGAAGAGAGGTGACAGACACAGGAGAGGGGAAAAAGGGGAAAGAGACAAGCAGTGGGAAAGAGGGAAAAGAAAGTGTCCAGGGAAAAGAGACAGGACAGGGAAGAGAGAGGGGAAAGAGGGAGAAGAGGAATGAGACAGAAAAGAGAGAGGCGAGTGAAAGTGGGAAAATGAGACACCGAGTGAAGAGAGGTGACAGACACAGGAGAAGGGAAAGAGGGGGAAGAGACAAGCAGGGGGAAAGAGGGAAAAGAAAGTGCCCAGGGAACAGAGACACGACTGGGAAGAGACAGTGAAAAGAGAGAGTTGATGAATGAGAGGGAAAAGAGAGGGGCGAGTGAAAGTGGGAAATTTACACACCGAGTGAAGAGAGGTGACAGACACAGGAGAGGGGAAAGAGGGGAAAGAGACAAGCGGGGGAAAAGAGAGAGTCCAGGGAAGAGACAGGACAGGGAGGAGAGAGGGAAAAGAGGGAGAAGAGGAATGAGACAGAAAAGAGAGAGGCGAGTGAAAGTGGGAAAATGAGACACCGAGTGAAGAGAGGTGACAGACACAGGAGAGGGGAAAGACGGGGAAGAGACAAGCGGGGGAAAAGAGAGAGTCCAGGGAAGAGACAGGACAGAGAAGAGAGAGGGAAAAGAGGGAGTGGAGGAAAGGGAGGGAGTAGAGGAAGGCGAGTGAAAGCGGGAAAAATGAACGCCGAGAGAACAGAGATGAGAGAGACAGGCGAGAGGAATCAGGGAAAAGAGACAAGCGGGGGAAAAGAGAGAGTCCAGGGAAAAGAGACAGGACAGGGAAGAGAGAGGGAAAAGAAAGTGTCCAGGGAGAAGAGACACGACTGGGAAGAGACAGTGAAAAGAGAGAGTTGAGGAATGAGAGGGAAAAGAGAGGGGCGAGTGAAAGCGGGAAAATGAGACACCAAGTGAAGAGAGGTGACAGACACAGGAGAGGGGAAAGAGGGGGAAGAGACAAGCGGGGGAAAAGAGAGAGTCCAGAGAAGAGACAGGACAGGGAAGAGAGAGGGAAAAGAGGGAGTGGAGGAAAGGGAGGGAGTAGAGGAAGGCGAGTGAAAGCGGGAAAAATGAACGCCGAGAGAACAGAGGTGAGAGAGACAGGCGAGGGGAAACAGGGAAAAGAGACAAGCGGGGGAAAAGAGAGAGTCCAGGGAAAAGAGACGGGACAGGGAAGAGAGAGGGAAAAGAGGGAGTGGAGGAAAGGGAGGGAATAGAGGAAGTCGAGTGAAAGCGGGAAAAATGAACGCAGAGAGAACAGAGGTGAGAGAGACAGGCGAGGGGAAACAGGGAAAAGAGACAAGCGAGGGAAAAGTTGGAAAAGAGGGAGTTGAGGGAAAGCAGGGGAAAGTGACTGGTGAGAGTAAAGAGGGAAGAGTTCATGGACAATAGGCAAAAGAGGGACAAGCGACAGGCAAGGGTAAAGAGAGAGGTGAGGAACGAGAAGGAAAAGAGAGAGGCGAGAGAAAGGGGGGAAATTAGACACCGAGTGAAGAGAGGTGACAGACACAGGAGAGGGGAAAAAGGGGAAAGAGACAAGCAGTGGGAAAGAGGGAAACGAAAGTGTCCAGGGAAAAGAGACAGGACAGGGAAGAGAGAGTGAAAAGAGAGAGAAGAGGAATGAGACAGAAAAGAGAGAGGCGAGTGAAAGTGGGAAAATGAGACACCGAGTGAAGAGAGGTGACAGACACAGGAGAAGGGAAAGAGGGGGAAGAGACAAGCAGGGGGAAAGAGGGAAAAGAAAGTGCCCAGGGAACAGAGACACGACTGGGAAGAGACAGTGAAAAGAGAGAGTTGATGAATGAGAGGGAAAAGAGAGGGGCGAGTGAAAGTGGGAAATTTACACACCGAGTGAAGAGAGGTGACAGACACAGGAGAGGGGAAAGAGGGGAAAGAGACAAGCGGGGGGAAAGAGAGAGTCCAGGGAAAAGAGACAGGACAGGGAGGAGAGAGTGAAAACAGGGAGTTGATGAGTGAGAGAGAAAAGAGAGGGGCAGGTGAAGGTGGGAAATTTACACACCGAGTGAAGAGAGGTGACAGATACAGGAGAGGGGAAAGACGGGGAAGAGACAAGCGGGGGAAAAGAGAGAGCCCAGGGAAAAGAGGCAGGACAGGGAAGAGAGAGGGAAAAGAGGGAGTGGAGGAAAGGGAGGGAATAGAGGAAGGCGAGTGGAAGCGGGAAAAATGAACGCCGAGAGAACAGGGGTGAGAGAGACAGGCGAGGGGAAACAGGGAAAAGAGACAAGCGGGGGAAAAGAAAGTGTCCAGGGAAAAGAGACAGGACAGGGAAGAGAGACACGACTGGGAAGAGACAGTGAAAAGAGAGAGTTGAGTAATGAGAGGGAAAAGAGAGGGGCGAGTGAAAGCGGGAAAATGAGACACCGAGTGAAGAGAGGTGACAGACACAGGAGAGGGGAAGGAGGGGGAAGAGACAAGCGAGGGAAAAGAGAGAGCCCAGGGAAAAGAGACGGGACAGGGAAGAGAGAGGGAAAAGAGGGAGTGGAGGAAAGGGAGGGAATAGAGGAAGGCGAGTGAAAGCGGGAAAAATGAACGCAGAGAGAACAGAGGTGAGAGAGACAGGCGAGGGGAAACAGGGAAAAGAGACAAGCGAGGGAAAAGTTGGAAAAGAGGGAGTTGAGGGAAAGCAGGGGAAGTGACTGCTGAGGGTAAAGAGGGAAGAGTTCATGGAGAATAGGCAAAAGAGGGACAAGCGACAGGCAAGGGTAAAGAGAGAGGTGAGGAACGAGAAGGAAAAGAGAGAGGCGAGAGAAAGGGGGGAAATTAGACACCGAGTGAAGAGAGGTGACAGACACAGGAGAGGGGAAAAAGGGGAAAGAGACAAGCAGTGGGAAAGAGGGAAAAGAAAGTGTCCAGGGAAAAGAGACAGGACAGGGTAGAGAGAGGGGAAAGAGGGAGAAGAGGAATGAGACAGAAAAGAGAGAGGCGAGTGAAAGTGGGAAAATGAGACACCGAGTGAAGAGAGGTGACAGACACAGGAGAAGGGAAAGAGGGGGAAGAGACAAGCAGGGGGAAAGAGGGAAAAGAAAGTGCCCAGGGAACAGAGACACGACTGGGAAGAGACAGTGAAAAGAGAGAGTTGATGAATGAGAGGGAAAAGAGAGGGGCGAGTGAAAGTGGGAAATTTACACACCGAGTGAAGAGAGGTGACAGACACAGGAGAGGGGAAAGAGGGGAAAGAGACAAGCGGGGGGAAAGAGAGAGTCCAGGGAAAAGAGACAGGACAGGGAGGAGAGAGTGAAAACAGGGAGTTGATGAGTGAGAGAGAAAAGAGAGGGGCAGGTGAAGGTGGGAAATTTACACACCGAGTGAAGAGAGGTGACAGATACAGGAGAGGGGAAAGACGGGGAAGAGACAAGCGGGGGAAAAGAGAGAGCCCAGGGAAAAGAGGCAGGACAGGGAAGAGAGAGGGAAAAGAGGGAGTGGAGGAAAGGGAGGGAATAGAGGAAGGCGAGTGGAAGCGGGAAAAATGAACGCCGAGAGAACAGGGGTGAGAGAGACAGGCGAGGGGAAACAGGGAAAAGAGACAAGCGGGGGAAAAGAAAGTGTCCAGGGAAAAGAGACAGGACAGGGAAGAGAGACACGACTGGGAAGAGACAGTGAAAAGAGAGAGTTGAGTAATGAGAGGGAAAAGAGAGGGGCGAGTGAAAGCGGGAAAATGAGACACCGAGTGAAGAGAGGTGACAGACACAGGAGAGGGGAAGGAGGGGGAAGAGACAAGCGAGGGAAAAGAGAGAGCCCAGGGAAAAGAGACGGGACAGGGAAGAGAGAGGGAAAAGAGGGAGTGGAGGAAAGGGAGGGAATAGAGGAAGGCGAGTGAAAGCGGGAAAAATGAACGCAGAGAGAACAGAGGTGAGAGAGACAGGCGAGGGGAAACAGGGAAAAGAGACAAGCGAGGGAAAAGTTGGAAAAGAGGGAGTTGAGGGAAAGCAGGGGAAGTGACTGCTGAGGGTAAAGAGGGAAGAGTTCATGGAGAATAGGCAAAAGAGGGAAAAGCGACAGGCAAGGGTAAAGACAGAGGTGAGGAACGAAAAGGAAAAGAGAGAGGCGAGAGAAAGGGGGGGAATTAGACACCGAGTGAAGAGAGGTGACAGACACAGGAGGGGGGAAATAGGGGAAAGAGACAAGCAGTGGGAAAGAGGGAAAAGAAAGTGTCCAGGGAAAAGAGACAGGACAGGGAAGAGAGAGGGAAAAGAGGGAGAAGAGGAATGAGACAGAAAAGAGAGAGGCGAGTGAAAGTGGGAAAATGAGACACCGAGTGAAGAGAGGTGACAGACACAGGAGAGGGGAAAGACGGGGAAGAGACAAGCGGGGGAAAAGAGAGAGTCCAGGGAAGAGACAGGACAGGGAAGAGAGAGGGAAAAGAGGGAGTGGAGGAAAGGGAGGGAGTAGAGGAAGGCGAGTGAAAGCGGGAAAAATGAACGCCGAGAGAACAGAGATGAGAGAGACAGGCGAGGGGAATCAGGGAAAAGAGACAAGCGGGGGAAAAGAGAGAGTCCAGGGAAAAGAGACAGGACAGGGAAGAGAGAGGGAAAAGAAAGTGTCCAGGGAGAAGAGACACGACTGGGAAGAGACAGTGAAAAGAGAGAGTTGAGGAATGAGAGGGAAAAGAGAGGGGCGAGTGAAAGCGGGAAAATGAGACACCAAGTGAAGAGAGGTGACAGACACAGGAGAGAGGAAAGACGGGGAAGAGACAAGCAGGGGAAAAGAGAGAGCCCAGGGAAAAGAGGCAGGACAGGGAAGAGAGAGGGAAAAGAGGGAGTGGAGGAAAGGGAGGCAATAGAGGAAGGCGAGTGGAAGCGGGAAAAATGAACGCCGAGAGAACAGAGGTGAGAGAGACAGGCGAGGGGAAACAGGGAAAAGAGAAAAGCGGGGGAAAAGAGAGAGTCCAGGGAAAAGAGACACGACTGGGAAGAGACAGTGAAAAGAGAGAGTTGAGGAATGAGAGGGAAAAGAGAGGGGCGAGTGAAGGTGGGAAATTTACACACCGAGTGAAGAGAGGTGACAGATACAGGAGAGGGGAAAGAAGGGAAAGAGACAAGCCGGGGAAAAGAGAGTATTCAGGGAAAAGAGACAGGACAGGGAAGAGAGAGTGAAGAGAGAGAGTTGATGAATGAGAGGGAAACGAGAGAGGCGAGTGAAAGTGGGAAAATGAGACACAGAGTGAAGAGAGGTGACAGACACAGGAGAGGGGAAACAGGGGGAAGAGACAAGCGGGGGAAAAGAGAGAGTCCAGGGAAGAGACAGGAAAGGGAAGAGAGAGGGAAAAGAGGGAGTGGAGGAAAGGGAGGGAGTAGAGGAAGGCGAGTGAAAGCGGGAAAAATGAACGCCGAGATAACAGAGGTGAGAGAGACAGGCGAGGGGAAACAGGGAAAAGAGACAAAGCGGGGGGAAAGAGAGAGTCCAGGGAAAAGAGACAGGACAGGGAAGAGAGAGGGAAAAGAGGGAGTGGAGGAAAGGGAGGGAGTAGAGGAAGGCGAGTGGAAGCGGGAAAAATGAACGCCGAGAGAACAGAGGTGAGAGAGACAGGCGAGGGGAAACAGGGAAAAGAGGCAAGCGGGGGAAAAGAGAGAGTCCAGGGAAAAGAGACACGACTGGGAAGAGACAGTGAAAAGAGAGAGTTGATGAATGAGAGGGAAAAGAGAGGGGCGAGTGAAAGTGGGAAATTGAGACACCGAGTGAAGAGAGGTGACAGACACAGGAGAGGGGAAAGAGGGGGAAGAGACAAGCGGGGGGAAAGAGAGAGTCCAGGGAAAAGAGACAGGACAGGGAAGAGAGAGGGAAAAGAAAGTGTCCAGGGAACAGAGACACGACTGGGAAGAGACAGTGAAAAGAGAGAGTTGAGTAATGAGAGGGAAAAGAGAGGGGCGAGTGAAAGCGAGAAAATGAGACACCGAGTGAAGAGAGGTGACAGACACAGGAGAGGGGAAAGAGGGGGAAGAGACAAGCGAGGGAAAAGAGAGAGCCCAGGGAAAAGAGACGGGACAGGGAAGAGAGAGGGAAAAGAGGGAGTGGAGGAAAGGGAGGGAATAGAGGAAGGCGAGTGAAAGCGGGAAAAATGAACGCAGAGAGAACAGAGGTGAGAGAGACAGGCGAGGGGAAACAGGGAAAAGAGACAAGCGAGGGAAAAGTTGGAAAAGAGGGAGTTGAGGGAAAGCAGGGGAAAGTGACTGGTGAGGGTAAAGAGGGAAGAGTTCATGGAGAATAGGCAAAAGAGGGAAAAGCGACAGGCAAGGGTAAAGAGAGAGGTGAGGAACGAGAAGGAAAAGAGAGAGGCGAGAGAAAGGGGGGAAATTAGACACCGAGTGAAGAGAGGTGACAGACACAGGAGGGGGGAAATAGGGGAAAGGGACAAGCAGTGGGAAAGAGGGAAAAGAAAGTGTCCAGGGAAAAGAGACAGGACAGGGAAGAGAGAGGGAAAAGAGGGAGAAGAGGAATGAGACAGAAAAGAGAGAGGCGAGTGAAAGTGGGAAAATGAGACACCGAGTGAAGAGAGGTGACAGACACAGGAGAGGGGAAAGACGGGGAAGAGACAAGCGGGGGAAAAGAGAGAGTCCAGGGAAAAGAGACAGGACAGGGAAGAGAGAGGGGAAAGAAAGTGTCCAGGGAGAAGAGACACGACTGGGAAGAGACAGTGAAAAGAGAGAGTTGAGGAATGAGAGGGAAAAGAGAGGGGCGAGTGAAAGCGGGAAAATGAGACACCAAGTGAAGAGAGGTGACAGACACAGGAGAGGGGAAAGACGGGGAAGAGACAAGCGGGGGAAAAGAGAGAGTCCAGAGAAGAGACAGGACAGGGAAGAGAGAGGGAAAAGAGGGAGTGGAGGAAAGGGAGGGAGTAGAGGAAGGCGAGTGAAAGCGGGAAAAATGAACGCCGAGAGAACAGAGGTGAGAGAGACAGGCGAGGGGAAACAGGGAAAAGAGACAAGCGAGGGAAAAGTTGGAAAAGAGGGAGTTGAGGGAAAGCAGGGGAAAGTGACTGGTGAGAGTAAAGAGGGAAGAGTTCATGGACAATAGGCAAAAGAGGGACAAGCGACAGGCAAGGGTAAAGAGAGAGGTGAGGAACGAGAAGGAAAAGAGAGAGGCGAGAGAAAGGGGGGAAATTAGACACCGAGTGAAGAGAGGTGACAGACACAGGAGAGGGGAAAAAGGGGAAAGAGACAAGCAGTGGGAAAGAGGGAAAAGAAAGTGTCCAGGGAAAAGAGACAGGACAGGGAAGAGAGAGGGGAAAGAGGGAGAAGAGGAATGAGACAGAAAAGAGAGAGGCGAGTGAAAGTGGGAAAATGAGACACCGAGTGAAGAGAGGTGACAGACACAGGAGAAGGGAAAGAGGGGGAAGAGACAAGCAGGGGGAAAGAGGGAAAAGAGAGAGCCCAGGGAAAAGAGACAGGACAGGGAGGAGAGAGTGAAAACAGGGAGTTGATGAGTGAGAGAGAAAAGAGAGGGGCAGGTGAAGGTGGGAAATTTACACACCGAGTGAAGAGAGGTGACAGATACAGGAGAGGGGAAAGACGGGGAAGAGACAAGCGGGGGAAAAGAGAGAGCCCAGGGAAAAGAGGCAGGACAGGGAAGAGAGAGGGAAAAGAGGGAGTGGAGGAAAGGGAGGGAATAGAGGAAGGCGAGTGGAAGCGGGAAAAATGAACGCCGAGAGAACAGGGGTGAGAGAGACAGGCGAGGGGAAACAGGGAAAAGAGACAAGCGGGGGAAAAGAAAGTGTCCAGGGAAAAGAGACAGGACAGGGAAGAGAGACACGACTGGGAAGAGACAGTGAAAAGAGAGAGTTGAGTAATGAGAGGGAAAAGAGAGGGGCGAGTGAAAGCGGGAAAATGAGACACCGAGTGAAGAGAGGTGACAGACACAGGAGAGGGGAAGGAGGGGGAAGAGACAAGCGAGGGAAAAGAGAGAGCCCAGGGAAAAGAGACGGGACAGGGAAGAGAGAGGGAAAAGAGGGAGTGGAGGAAAGGGAGGGAATAGAGGAAGGCGAGTGAAAGCGGGAAAAATGAACGCAGAGAGAACAGAGGTGAGAGAGACAGGCGAGGGGAAACAGGGAAAAGAGACAAGCGAGGGAAAAGTTGGAAAAGAGGGAGTTGAGGGAAAGCAGGGGAAGTGACTGCTGAGGGTAAAGAGGGAAGAGTTCATGGAGAATAGGCAAAAGAGGGACAAGCGACAGGCAAGGGTAAAGAGAGAGGTGAGGAACGAGAAGGAAAAGAGAGAGGCGAGAGAAAGGGGGGAAATTAGACACCGAGTGAAGAGAGGTGACAGACACAGGAGAGGGGAAAAAGGGGAAAGAGACAAGCAGTGGGAAAGAGGGAAAAGAAAGTGTCCAGGGAAAAGAGACAGGACAGGGAAGAGAGAGGGGAAAGAGGGAGAAGAGGAATGAGACAGAAAAGAGAGAGGCGAGTGAAAGTGGGAAAATGAGACACCGAGTGAAGAGAGGTGACAGACACAGGAGAAGGGAAAGAGGGGGAAGAGACAAGCAGGGGGAAAGAGGGAAAAGAAAGTGCCCAGGGAACAGAGACACGACTGGGAAGAGACAGTGAAAAGAGAGAGTTGATGAATGAGAGGGAAAAGAGAGGGGCGAGTGAAAGTGGGAAATTTACACACCGAGTGAAGAGAGGTGACAGACACAGGAGAGGGGAAAGAGGGGAAAGAGACAAGCGGGGGAAAAGAGAGAGTCCAGGGAAGAGACAGGACAGGGAAGAGAGAGGGAAAAGAGGGAGAAGAGGAATGAGACAGAAAAGAGAGAGGCGAGTGAAAGTGGGAAAATGAGACACCGAGTGAAGAGAGGTGACAGACACAGGAGAGGGGAAAGACGGGGAAGAGACAAGCGGGGGAAAAGAGAGAGCCCAGGGAAGAGACAGGACAGGGAAGAGAGAGGGAAAAGAGGGAGTGGAGGAAAGGGAGGGAGTAGAGGAAGGCGAGTGAAAGCGGGAAAAATGAACGCCGAGAGAACAGAGATGAGAGAGACAGGCGAGGGGAATCAGGGAAAAGAGACAAGCGGGGGAAAAGAGAGAGTCCAGGGAAAAGAGACAGGACAGGGAAGAGAGAGGGAAAAGAAAGTGTCCAGGGAGAAGAGACACGACTGGGAAGAGACAGTGAAAAGAGAGAGTTGAGGAATGAGAGGGAAAAGAGAGGGGCGAGTGAAAGCGGGAAAATGAGACACCAAGTGAAGAGAGGTGACAGACACAGGAGAGGGGAAAGACGGGGAAGAGACAAGCGGGGGAAAAGAGAGAGTCCAGAGAAGAGACAGGACAGGGAAGAGAGAGGGAAAAGAGGGAGTGGAGGAAAGGGAGGGAGTAGAGGAAGGCGAGTGAAAGCGGGAAAAATGAACGCCGAGAGAACAGAGGTGAGAGAGACAGGCGAGGGGAAACAGGGAAAAGAGACAAGCGGGGGAAAAGAGAGAGTCCAGGGAAAAGAGACGGGACAGGGAAGAGAGAGGGAAAAGAGGGAGTGGAGGAAAGGGAGGGAATAGAGGAAGTCGAGTGAAAGCGGGAAAAATGAACGCCGAGAGAACAGAGGTGAGAGAGACAGGCGAGGGGAAACAGGGAAAAGAGAAAAGTGGGGGGAAAGAGAGAGTCCAGGGAAAAGAGACACGACTGGGAAGAGACAGTGAAAAGAGAGAGATGAGGAATGAGAGGGAAAAGAGAGGGGCGAGTGAAAGCGGGAAAATGAGACACCGAGTGAAGAGAGGTGACAGACACAGGAGAGGGGAAAGAGGGGGAAGAGACAAGCGGGGGAAAAGAGAGAGCCCAGGGAAAAGAGACAGGACAGGGAAGAGAGAGGGAAAAGAGGGTGTGGAGGAAAGGGAGGGAATAGAGGAAGGCGAGTGAAAGCGGGAAATATAAACACCGAGAGAACAGAGGTGAGAGAGACAGGCGAGGGGAAACAGGGAAAAGAGACAAGCGCGGGAAAAGTTGGAAAAGAGGGAGTTGAGGGAAAGCAGGGGAAAGTGACTGGTGAGGGTAAAGAGGGAAGAGTTCATGGAGAATAGGCAAAAGAGGGAAAAGCGACAGGCAAGGGTAAAGAGAGAGGTGAGGAACGAGAAGGAAAAGAGAGAGGCGAGAGAAAGGGGGAAAATTAGACACCGAGTGAAGAGAGGTGACAGAGACAGGAGAGGGGAAAGAGGGGAAAGAGACAAGCGGGGGGAAAGAGAGTGTCCAGGGAAAAGAGACAGGACAGGGAGGAGAGAGTGAAAAGAGGGAGTTGATGAGTGAGAGAGAAAAGAGAGGGGCGAGTGAAGGTGGGAAATTTACACACCGAGTGAAGAGAGGTGACAGATACAGGAGAGGGGAAAGAAGGGAAAGAGACAAGCCGAGGAAAAGAGAGTATCTAGGGAAAAGAGGCAGGACAGGGAGGAGAGAGTGAAGAGAGAGAGTTGATGAATGAGAGGGAAACGAGAGACGCGAGTGGAAGTGGGAAAATGAGACACCAAGTGAAGAGAGGTGACAGACACAGGAGAGGGGAAAGAGGGGGAAGAGACAAGCGGGGGAAAAGAGAGAGTCCAGGGAAAAGAGACAGGACAGGGAAGAGAGAGGGAAAAGAGGGAGTGGAGGGAAGGGAGGGAATAGAGGAAGGCGAGTGAAAGAGGGGGAAATGAACGCCGAGAGAACAGAGGTGAGAGAGACAGGCGAGGGGAAACAGGGAAAAGAGAAAAGCGGGGGAAAAGAGAGAGTCCAGGGAAAAGAGACAGGACAGGGAAGAGAGAGGGAAAAGAGGGAGTGGAGGAAAGGGAGGGAATAGAGGAAGGCGAGTGGAAGCGGGAAAAATGAACGCCGAGAGAACAGGGGTGAGAGAGACAGGCGAGGGGAAACAGGGAAAAGAGACAAGCGGGGGAAAAGAGAGAGTCCAGGGAAAAGAGACAGGACAGGGAAGAGAGAGGGAAAAGAAAGTGTCCAGGGAAAAGAGACACGACAGGGAAGAGACAGTGAAAAGAGAGAGTTGAGGAATGAGAGGGAAAAGAGAGGGGCGAGTGAAAGTGGGAAATTGAGACACCGAGTGAAGAGAGGTGACAGACACAGGAGAGGGGAAAGAGGGGGAAGAGACAAGCGGGGGGAAAGAGAGAGCCCAGGGAAAAGAGACAGGACAGGGAAGAGAGAGGGAAAAGAGGGAGTGGAGGAAAGGGAGGGAATAGAGGAAGGCGAGTGAAAGCGGGAAAAATGAACGCCGAGAGAACAGATGTGAGAGAGACAGGCGAGGGGAAACAGGGAAAAGAGACAAGCGGGGGAAAAGAGAGAGTCCAGGGAAAAGAGACAGGACACGGAAGAGAGAGGGAAAAGAGGGAGTGGAGGGAAGGGAGGGAATAGAGGAAGGCGAGTGAAAGAGGGGGAAATGAACGCCGAGAGAACAGAGGTGAGAGAGACAGGCGAGGGGAAACAGGGAAAAGAGAAAACCGGGGGGAAAGAGAGAGTCCAGGGAAAAGAGACAGGACAGGGAAGAGAGAGGGAAAAGAGGGAGTGGAGGAAAGGGAGGGAATAGAGGAAGGCGAGTGGAAGCGGGAAAAATGAACGCCGAGAGTACAGAGGTGAGAGAGACAGGCGAGGGGAAACAGGGAAAAGAGACAAGCGGGGGAAAAGAGAGAGTCCAGGGAAAAGAGACAGGACAGGGAAGAGAGAGGGAAAAGAAAGTGTCCAGGGAAAAGAGACACGACTGGGAAGAGAGAGGGAAAAGAGAGAGTTGAGGAATGAGAGGGAAAAGAGAGGGGCGAGTGAAAGTGGGAAATTGAGACACCGAGTGAAGAGAGGTGACAGACACAGGAGAGGGGAAAGAGGGGGAAGAGACAAGCGGGGGGGAAGAGAGAGTCCAGGGAAAAAGACAGGACAGGGAAGAGAGAGGGAAAAGAGGGAGTGGAGGGAAGGGAGGGAATAGAGGAAGGCGAGTGAAAGAGGGGGAAATGAACGCCGAGAGAACAGAGGTGAGAGAGACAGGCGAGGGGAAACAGGGAAAAGAGAAAAGTGGGGGGAAAGAGAGAGTCCAGGGAAAAGAGACACGACTGGGAAGAGACAGTGAAAAGAGAGAGATGAGGAATGAGAGGGAAAAGAGAGGGGCGAGTGAAAGCGGGAAAATGAGACACCGAGTGAAGAGAGGTGACAGACACAGGAGAGGGGAAAGAGGGGGAAGAGACAAGCGGGGGAAAAGAGAGAGCCCAGGGAAAAGAGACAGGACAGGGAAGAGAGAGGGAAAAGAGGGTGTGGAGGAAAGGGAGGGAATAGAGGAAGGCGAGTGAAAGCGGGAAATATAAACACCGAGAGAACAGAGGTGAGAGAGACAGGCGAGGGGAAACAGGGAAAAGAGACAAGCGCGGGAAAAGTTGGAAAAGAGGGAGTTGAGGGAAAGCAGGGGAAAGTGACTGGTGAGGGTAAAGAGGGAAGAGTTCATGGAGAATAGGCAAAAGAGGGAAAAGCGACAGGCAAGGGTAAAGAGAGAGGTGAGGAACGAGAAGGAAAAGAGAGAGGCGAGAGAAAGGGGGAAAATTAGACACCGAGTGAAGAGAGGTGACAGAGACAGGAGAGGGGAAAGAGGGGAAAGAGACAAGCGGGGGGAAAGAGAGTGTCCAGGGAAAAGAGACAGGACAGGGAGGAGAGAGTGAAAAGAGGGAGTTGATGAGTGAGAGAGAAAAGAGAGGGGCGAGTGAAGGTGGGAAATTTACACACCGAGTGAAGAGAGGTGACAGATACAGGAGAGGGGAAAGAAGGGAAAGAGACAAGCCGAGGAAAAGAGAGTATCTAGGGAAAAGAGGCAGGACAGGGAGGAGAGAGTGAAGAGAGAGAGTTGATGAATGAGAGGGAAACGAGAGACGCGAGTGGAAGTGGGAAAATGAGACACCAAGTGAAGAGAGGTGACAGACACAGGAGAGGGGAAAGAGGGGGAAGAGACAAGCGGGGGAAAAGAGAGAGTCCAGGGAAGAGAAAGGACAGGGAAGAGAGAGGGAAAAGAGGGAGCGGAGGGAATAGAGGAAGGCGAGTGAAAGAGGGGGAAATGAACGCCGAGAGAACAGAGGTGAGAGAGACAGGCGAGGGGAAACAGGGAAAAGAGACAAGCGAGGGAAAAGTTGGAAAAGGGAGTTGAAGGAAAGCAGGGGAAAGTGACTGGTGAGGGTAAAGAGGGAAGAGTTCATGGAGAATAGGCAAAAGAGGGAAAAGCGACAGGCAAGGGTAAAGAGAGAGGTGAGGAACGAGAAGGAAAAGAGAGAGGCGAGTGAAAGCGGGGAAATGAGACACCGAGTGAAGAGAGGTGACAGACACAGGAGAGGGGAAAGAGGGGGAAGAGACAAGCGGGGGGAAAGAGAGAGCCCAGGGAAAAGAGACAGGACAGGGAAGAGAGAGGGAAAAGAGGGAGTGGAGGAAAGGGAGGGAATAGAGGAAGGCGAGTGAAAGCGGGAAAAATGAACGCCGAGAGAACAGATGTGAGAGAGACAGGCGAGGGGAAACAGGGAAAAGAGACAAGCGGGGGAAAAGAGAGAGCCCAGGGAAAAGAGACAGGACAGGGAAGAGAGAGGGAAAAGAGGGAGTGGAGGGAAGGGAGGGAATAGAGGAAGGCGAGTGAAAGAGGGGGAAATGAACGCCGAGAGAACAGAGGTGAGAGAGACAGGCGAGGGGAAACAGGGAAAAGAGAAAAGCGGGGGAAAAGAGAGAGTCCAGGGAAAAGAGACAGGACAGGGAAGAGAGAGGGAAAAGAGGGAGTGGAGGAAAGGGAGGGAATAGAGGAAGGCGAGTGGAAGCGGGAAAAATGAACGCCGAGAGTACAGAGGTGAGAGAGACAGGCGAGGGGAAACAGGGAAAAGAGGCAAGCGGGGGAAAAGAGAGAGTCCAGGGAAAAGAGACAGGACAGGGAAGAGAGAGGGAAAAGAGGGAGTGGAGGAAAGGGAGGGAATAGAGGAAGGCGAGTGGAAGCGGGAAAAATGAACGCCGAGAGAACAGAGGTGAGAGAGACAGGCGAGGGGAAACAGGGAAAAGAGACAAAGCGGGGGAAAAGAGAGAGCCCAGGGAAAAGAGACAGGACAGGGAAGAGAGAGGGAAAAGAAAGTGTCCAGGGAAAAGAGACACGACTGGGAAGAGACAGTGAAAAGAGAGAGTTGAGGAATGAGAGGGAAAAGAGAGGGGCGAGTGAAAGTGGGAAATTGAGACACCGAGTGAAGAGAGGTGACAGACACAGGAGAGGGGGAAGAGACAAGCGGGGGGGAAGAGAGAGTCCAGGGAAAAGAGACAGGACAGGGAAGAGAGAGGGAAAAGAGGGAGTGGAGGGAAGGGAGGGAATAGAGGAAGGCGAGTGAAAGAGGGGGAAATGAACGCCGAGAGAACAGAGGTGAGAGACACAGGCGAGGGGAAACAGGGAAAAGAGAAAAGCGGGGGGAAAGAGAGAGTCCAGGGAAAAGAGACAGGACAGGGAAGAGAGAGGGAAAACAGGGAGTGGAGGAAAGGGAGGGAATAGAGGAAGGCGAGTGGAAGCGGGAAAAATGAACGCCGAGAGAACAGATGTGAGAGAGACAGGCGAGGGGAAACAGGGAAAAGAGACAAGCGGGGGAAAAGAGAGAGTCCAGGGAAAAGAGACACGACTGGGAAGAGACAGTGAAAAGAGAGAGTTAAGGAATGAGAGGGAAAAGAGAGTGGCGAGTGAAAGCGGGAAAATGAGACACCGAGTGAAGAGAGGTGACAGACACAGGAGAGGGGAAAGAGGGGGAAGAGACAAGCGGGGGAAAAGAGAGAGCCCAGGGAAAAGAGACAGGACAGGGAAGAGAGAGGGAAAAGAGGGTGTGGAGGAAAGGGAGGGAATAGAGGAAGGCGAGTGAAAGCGGGAAATATAAACACCGAGAGAACAGAGGTGAGAGAGACAGGCGAGGGGAAACAGGGAAAAGAGACAAGCGCGGGAAAAGTTGGAAAAGAGGGAGTTGAGGGAAAGCAGGGGAAAGTGACTGGTGAGGGTAAAGAGGGAAGAGTTCATGGAGAATAGGCAAAAGAGGGAAAAGCGACAGGCAAGGGTAAAGAGAGAGGTGAGGAACGAGAAGGAAAAGAGAGAGGCGAGAGAAAGGGGGAAAATTAGACACCGAGTGAAGAGAGGTGACAGAGACAGGAGAGGGGAAAGAGGGGAAAGAGACAAGCGGGGGGAAAGAGAGTGTCCAGGGAAAAGAGACAGGACAGGGAGGAGAGAGTGAAAAGAGGGAGTTGATGAGTGAGAGAGAAAAGAGAGGGGCGAGTGAAGGTGGGAAATTTACACACCGAGTGAAGAGAGGTGACAGATACAGGAGAGGGGAAAGAAGGGAAAGAGACAAGCCGAGGAAAAGAGAGTATCTAGGGAAAAGAGGCAGGACAGGGAGGAGAGAGTGAAGAGAGAGAGTTGATGAATGAGAGGGAAACGAGAGAGGCGAGTGAAAGTGGGAAAATGAGACACCAAGTGAAGAGAGGTGACAGACACAGGAGAGGGGAAAGAGGGGGAAGAGACAAGCGGGGGAAAAGAGAGAGTCCAGGGAAAAGAGACAGGACAGGGAAGAGAGAGGGAAAAGAGGGAGCGGAGGGAATAGAGGAAGGCGAGTGAAAGAGGGGGAAATGAACGCCGAGAGAACAGAGGTGAGAGAGACAGGCGAGGGGAAACAGGGAAAAGAGACAAGCGAGGGAAAAGTTGGAAAAGAGGGAGTTGAAGGAAAGCAGGGGAAAGTGACTGGTGAGGGTAAAGAGGGAAGAGTTCATGGAGAATAGGCAAAAGAGGGAAAAGCGACAGGCAAGGGTAAAGAGAGAGGTGAGGAACGAGAAGGAAAAGAGAGAGGCGAGTGAAAGCGGGGAAATGAGACACCGAGTGAAGAGAGGTGACAGACACAGGAGAGAGGAAAGAGGGGGAAGAGACAAGCGGGGGGAAAGAGAGAGCCCAGGGAAAAGAGACAGGACAGGGAAGAGAGAGGGAAAAGAGGGAGTGGAGGGAAGGGAGGGAATAGAGGAAGGCGAGTGAAAGAGGGGGAAATGAACGCCGAGAGAACAGAGGTGAGAGAGACAGGCGAGGGGAAACAGGGAAAAGAGAAAAGCGGGGGGAAAGAGAGAGTCCAGGGAAAAGAGACAGGACAGGGAAGAGAGAGGGAAAAGAGGGAGTGGAGGAAAGGGAGGGAATAGAGGAAGGCGAGTGAAAGAGGGGGAAATGAACGCCGAGAGTACAGAGGTGAGAGAGACAGGCGAGGGGAAACAGGGAAAAGAGACAAGCGGGGGAAAAGAGAGAGTCCAGGGAAAAGAGACAGGACAGGGAAGAGAGAGGGAAAAGAAAGTGTCCAGGGAAAAGAGACAGGACAGGGAAGAGACAGTGAAAAGAGAGAGTTGAGGAATGAGAGGGAAAAGAGAGGGGCGAGAGAAAGCGGGAAAATGAGACACCGAGTGAAGAGAGGTGACAGACACAGGAGAGGGGAAAGAAGGGAAAGAGACAAGCCGAGGAAAAGAGAGTATCTAGGGAAAAGAGGCAGGACAGGGAGGAGAGAGTGAAGAGAGAGAGTTGATGAATGAGAGGGAAACGAGAGAGGCGAGTGGAAGTGGGAAAATGAGACGCCAAGTGAAGAGAGGTGACAGACACAGGAGAGGGGAAAGAGGGGGAAGAGACAAGCGGGGGAAAAGAGAGAGCCCAGGGAAAAGAAAGGACAGGGAAGAGAGAGGGAAAAGAAAGTGTCCAGGGAAAAGAGACACGACTGGGAAGAGACAGTGAAAAGAGAGAGTTGAGGAATGAGAGGGAAAAGAGAGGGGCGAGTGAAAGCGGGAAAATGAGACTCCGAGTGAAGAGAGGTGACAGACACAGGAGAGGGGAAAGAGGGGGAAGAGACAAGCAGTGGGAAAGAGGGAAAAGAAAGTGTCCAGGGAAAAGAGACAGGACAGGGAAGAGAGAGTGAAAAGAGGGAGAAGAGGAATGAGACAGAAAAGAGAGAGGCGAGTGAAAGTGGGAAAATGAGACACCGAGTGAAGAGAGGTGACAGACACAGGAGAGGGGAAAGACGGGGAAGAGACAAGCGGGGGAAAAGAGAGAGCCCAGGGAAAAGAGAGAGTCCAGGGAAAAGAGACAGGACAGGGAAGAGAGAGGGAAAAGAGGGAGTGGAGGGAAGGGAGGGAATAGAGGAAGGCGAGTGAAAGAGGGGGAAATGAACGCCGAGAGAACAGAGGTGAGAGAGACAGGCGAGGGGAAACAGGGAAAAGAGAAAAGCGGGGGAAAAGAGAGAGTCCAGGGAAAAGAGACACGACTGGGAAGAGACAGTGAAAAGAGAGAGATGAGGAATGAGAGGGAAAAGAGAGGGGCGAGTGAAAGCGGGAAAATGAGACACCGAGTGAAGAGAGGTGACAGACACAGGAGAGGGGAAAGAGGGGGAAGAGACAAGCGGGGGAAAAGAGAGAGCCCAGGGAAAAGAGACAGGACAGGGAAGAGAGAGGGAAAAGAGGGTGTGGAGGAAAGGGAGGGAATAGAGGAAGGCGAGTGAAAGCGGGAAATATAAACACCGAGAGAACAGAGGTGAGAGAGACAGGCGAGGGGAAACAGGGAAAAGAGACAAGCGCGGGAAAAGTTGGAAAAGAGGGAGTTGAGGGAAAGCAGGGGAAAGTGACTGGTGAGGGTAAAGAGGGAAGAGTTCATGGAGAATAGGCAAAAGAGGGAAAAGCGACAGGCAAGGGTAAAGAGAGAGGTGAGGAACGAGAAGGAAAAGAGAGAGGCGAGAGAAAGGGGGAAAATTAGACACCGAGTGAAGAGAGGTGACAGAGACAGGAGAGGGGAAAGAGGGGAAAGAGACAAGCGGGGGGAAAGAGAGTGTCCAGGGAAAAGAGACAGGACAGGGAGGAGAGAGTGAAAAGAGGGAGTTGATGAGTGAGAGAGAAAAGAGAGGGGCGAGTGAAGGTGGGAAATTTACACACCGAGTGAAGAGAGGTGACAGATACAGGAGAGGGGAAAGAAGGGAAAGAGACAAGCCGAGGAAAAGAGAGTATCTAGGGAAAAGAGGCAGGACAGGGAGGAGAGAGTGAAGAGAGAGAGTTGATGAATGAGAGGGAAACGAGAGACGCGAGTGGAAGTGGGAAAATGAGACACCAAGTGAAGAGAGGTGACAGACACAGGAGAGGGGAAAGAGGGGGAAGAGACAAGCGGGGGAAAAGAGAGAGTCCAGGGAAGAGAAAGGACAGGGAAGAGAGAGGGAAAAGAGGGAGCGGAGGGAATAGAGGAAGGCGAGTGAAAGAGGGGGAAATGAACGCCGAGAGAACAGAGGTGAGAGAGACAGGCGAGGGGAAACAGGGAAAAGAGACAAGCGAGGGAAAAGTTGGAAAAGGGAGTTGAAGGAAAGCAGGGGAAAGTGACTGGTGAGGGTAAAGAGGGAAGAGTTCATGGAGAATAGGCAAAAGAGGGAAAAGCGACAGGCAAGGGTAAAGAGAGAGGTGAGGAACGAGAAGGAAAAGAGAGAGGCGAGTGAAAGCGGGGAAATGAGACACCGAGTGAAGAGAGGTGACAGACACAGGAGAGAGGAAAGAGGGGGAAGAGACAAGCGGGGGGAAAGAGAGAGTCCAGGGAAAAGAGACAGGACAGGGAAGAGAGAGGGAAAAGAGGGAGTGGAGGGAAGGGAGGGAATAGAGGAAGGCGAGTGAAAGAGGGGGAAATGAACGCCGAGAGAACAGAGGTGAGAGAGACAGGCGAGGGGAAACAGGGAAAAGAGAAAAGCGGGGGAAAAGAGAGAGTCCAGGGAAAAGAGACAGGACAGGGAAGAGAGAGGGAAAAGAGGGAGTGGAGGAAAGGGAGGGAATAGAGGAAGGCGAGTGGAAGCGGGAAAATTGAACGCCGAGAGTACAGAGGTGAGAGAGACAGGCGAGGGGAAACAGGGAAAAGAGACAAGCGGGGGAAAAGAGAGAGTCCAGGGAAAAGAGACAGGACAGGGAAGAGAGAGGGAAAAGAAAGTGTCCAGGGAAAAGAGACACGACTGGGAAGAGACAGTGAAAAGAGAGAGTTGAGGAATGAGAGGGAAAAGAGAGGGGCGAGTGAAAGTGGGAAATTGAGACACCGAGTGAAGAGAGGTGACAGACACAGGAGAGGGGAAAGAGGGGGAAGAGACAAGCGGGGGGGAAGAGAGAGTCCAGGGAAAAGAGACAGGACAGGGAAGAGAGAGGGAAAAGAGGGAGTGGAGGGAAGGGAGGGAATAGAGGAAGGCGAGTGAAAGAGGGGGAAATGAACGCCGAGAGAACAGAGGTGAGAGAGACAGGCGAGGGGAAACAGGGAAAAGAGAAAAGCGGGGGGAAAGAGAGAGTCCAGGGAAAAGAGACAGTACAGGGAAGAGAGAGGGAAAACAGGGAGTGGAGGAAAGGGAGGGAATAGAGGAAGGCGAGTGGAAGCGGGAAAAATGAACGCCGAGAGAACAGATGTGAGAGAGACAGGCGAGGGGAAACAGGGAAAAGAGACAAGCGCGGGAAAAGTTGGAAAAGAGGGAGTTGAGGGAAAGCAGGGGAAAGTGACTGGAGAGGGTAAAGAGGGAAGAGTTAATGGAGAATAGGCAAAAGAGGGACAAGCGACAGGCAAGGGTAAAGAGAGAGGTGAGGAACGAGAAGGAAAAGAGACAGGCGAGAGAAAGGGGGGAAATTAGACACCGAGTGAAGAGAGGTGACAGACACAGGAGAGGGGAAAGAGGGGGAAGAGACAAGCAGTGGGAAAGAGGGAAAAGAAAGTGTCCAGGGAAAAGAGACAGGACAGGGAAGAGAGAGTGAAAAGAGAGAGAAGAGGAATGAGACAGAAAAGAGAGAGGCGAGTGGAAGCGGGAAAATGAGACACCGAGTGAAGAGAGGTGACAGACACAGGAGAGGGGAAAGACGGGGAAGAGACAAGCGTGGGAAAAGAGAGAGTCCAGGGAAAAGAGACAGGACAGGGAAGAGAGAGGGAAAAGAAGGCGTCCAGGGAAAAGAGACACGACTGGGAAGAGACAGTGAAAAGAGAGAGATGAGGAATGAGAGGGAAAAGAGAGGGGCGAGTGAAAGCGGGAAAATGAGACACCGAGTGAAGAGAGGTGACAGACACAGGAGAGGGGAAGAGGGGGAAGAGACAAGCGGGGGAAAAGAGAGAGTCCAGGGAAAAGAGACAGGACAGGGAAGAGAGAGGGAAAAGAGGGAGTGGAGGAAAGGGAGGGAATAGAGGAAGGCGAGTGGAAGCGGGAAAAATGAACGCCGAGAGAACAGGGGTGAGAGAGACAGGCGAGGGGAAACAGGGAAAAGAGACAAGCGGGGGAAAAGAAAGTGTCCAGGGAAAAGAGACAGGACAGGGAAGAGAGACACCACTGGGAAGAGACAGTGAAAAGAGAGAGTTGTGTAATGAGAGGGAAAAGAGAGGGGCGACTGAAAGCGGGAAAATGAGACACCGAGTGAAGAGAGGTGACAGACACAGGAGAGGGGAAAGACGGGGAAGAGACAAGCGGGGGAAAAGAGAGAGTCCAGGGAAGAGACAGGACAGGGAAGAGAGAGGGAAAAGAGGGAGTGGAGGAAAGGGAGGGAGTAGAGGAAGGCGAGTGAAAGCGGGAAAAATGAACGCAGAGAGAACAGAGGTGAGAGAGACAGGCGAGGGGAAACAGGGAAAAGAGACAAGCGAGGGAAAAGTTGGAAAAGAGGGAGTTGAGGGAAAGCAGGGGAAGTGACTGCTGAGGGTAAAGAGGGAAGAGTTCATGGAGAATAGGCAAAAGAGGGAAAAGCGACAGGCAAGGGTAAAGAGAGAGGTGAGGAACGAGAAGGAAAAGAGAGAGGCGAGAGAAAGGGGGGGAATTAGACACCGAGTGAAGAGAGGTGACAGACACAGGAGGGGGGAAATAGGGGAAAGAGACAAGCAGTGGGAAAGAGGGAAAAGAAAGTGTCCAGGGAAAAGAGACAGGACAGGGAAGAGAGAGGGAAAAGAGGGAGAAGAGGAATGAGACAGAAAAGAGAGAGGCGAGTGAAAATGGGAAAATGAGACACCGAGTGAAGAGTGGTGACAGACACAGGAGAGGGGAAAGACGGGGAAGAGACAAGCGGGGGAAAAGAGAGAGTCCAGGGAAGAGACAGGACAGGGAAGAGAGAGGGAAAAGAGGGAGTGGAGGAAAGGGAGGGAGTAGATGAAGGCGAGTGAAAGCGGGAAAAATGAACGCCGAGAGAACAGAGATGAGAGAGACAGGCGAGGGGAATCAGGGAAAAGAGACAAGCGGGGGAAAACAGAGAGTGCAGGGAAAAGAGACGGGACAGGGAAGAGAGAGGGAAAAGAGGGAGTGGAGGAAAGGGAGGGAATAGAGGAAGTCGACTGAAAGCGGGAAAAATGAACGCAGAGAGAACAGAGGTGAGAGAGACAGGCGAGGGGAAACAGGGAAAAGAGACAAGCGAGGGAAAAGTTGGAAAAGTGGGATTTGAGGGAAAGCAGGGGAAAGTGACTGGTGAGAGTAAAGAGGGAAGAGTTCATGGAGAATAGGCAAAAGAGGGACAAGCGACAGGCAAGGGTAAAGAGAGAGGTGAGGAACGAGAAGGAAAAGAGAGAGGCGAGAGAAAGGGGGGAAATTAGACACCGAGTGAAGAGAGGTGACAGACACAGGAGAGGGGAAAAAGGGGAAAGAGACAAGCAGTGGGAAAGAGGGAAAAGAAAGTGTCCAGGGAAAAGAGACAGGACAGGGAAGAGAGAGGGAAAAGAGGGAGAAGAGGAATGAGACAGAAAAGAGAGAGGCGAGTGAAAGTGGGAAATTTACACACCGAGTGAAGAGAGGTGACAGACACAGGAGAGGGGAAAGAGGGGAAAGAGACAAGCGGGGGGAAAGAGAGAGTCCAGGGAAAAGAGACAGGACAGGGAGGAGAGAGTGAAAACAGGGAGTTGATGAGTGAGAGAGAAAAGAGAGGGGCAGGTGAAGGTGGGAAATTTACACACCGAGTGAAGAGAGGTGACAGATACAGGAGAGGGGAAAGACGGGGAAGAGACAAGCGGGGGAAAAGAGAGAGCCAGGGAAAAGAGGCAGGACAGGGAAGAGAGAGGGAAAAGAGGGAGTGGAGGAAAGGGAGGGAGTAGAGGAAGGCGAGTGAAAGCGGGAAAAATGAACGCCGAGAGAACAGAGGTGAGAGAGACAGGCGAGGGGAAACAGGGAAAAGAGACAAGCGGGGGAAAAGAAAGTGTCCAGGGAAAAGAGACAGGACAGGGAAGAGAGAGGGAAAAGAAAGTGTCCAGGGAACAGAGACACGACTGGGAAGAGACAGTGAAAAGAGAGAGTTGAGTAATGAGAGGGAAAAGAGAGGGGCGAGTGAAAGCGGGAAAATGAGACACCGAGTGAAGAGAGGTGACAGACACAGGAGAGGGGAAAGAGGGGGAAGAGACAAGCGAGGGAAAAGAGAGAGCCCAGGGAAAAGAGACGGGACAGGGAAGAGAGAGGGAAAAGAGGGAGTGGAGGAAAGGGAGGGAATAGAGGAAGGCGAGTGAAAGCGGGAAAAATGAACGCAGAGAGAACAGAGGTGAGAGAGACAGGCGAGGGGAAACAGGGAAAAGAGACAAGCGCGGGAAAAGTTGGAAAAGAGGGAGTTGAGGGAAAGCAGGGGAAAGTGACTGGTGAGGGTAAAGAGGGAAGAGTTCATGGAGAATAGGCAAAAGAGGGAAAAGCGACAGGCAAGGGTAAAGAGAGAGGTGAGGAACGAGAAGGAAAAGAGAGAGGCGAGAGAAAGGGGGGAAATTAGACACCGAGTGAAGAGAGGTGACAGACACAGGAGGGGGGAAATAGGGGAAAGGGACAAGCAGTGGGAAAGAGGGAAAAGAAAGTGTCCAGGGAAAAGAGACAGGACAGGGAAGAGAGAGGGAAAAGAGGGAGAAGAGGAATGAGACAGAAAAGAGAGAGGCGAGTGAAAGTGGGAAAATGAGACACCGAGTGAAGGGAGGTGACAGACACAGGAGAGGGGAAAGACGGGGAAGAGACAAGCGGGGGAAAAGAGAGAGCCCAGGGAAAAGAGGCAGGACAGGGAAGAGAGAGGGAAAAGAGGGAGTGGAGGAAAGGGAGGGAATAGAGGAAGGCGAGTGGAAGCGGGAAAAATGAACGCCGAGAGAACAGAGGTGAGAGAGACAGGCAAGGGGAAACAGGAAAAAGAGAAAAGCGGGGGAAAAGAGAGAGTCCAGGGAAAAGAGACACGACTGGGAAGAGACAGTGAAAAGAGAGAGTTGAGGAATGAGAGGGAAAAGATAGGGGCGAGTGAAGGTGGGAAATTTACACACCGAGTGAAGAGAGGTGACAGATACAGGAGAGGGGAAAGAAGGGAAAGAGACAAGCCGGGGAAAAGAGAGTATTCAGGGAAAAGAGACAGGACAGGGAAGAGAGAGTGAAGAGAGAGAGTTGATGAATGAGAGGGAAACGAGAGAGGCGAGTGAAAGTGGGAAAATGAGACACAGAGTGAAGAGAGGTGACAGACACAGGAGAGGGGAAACAGGGGGAAGAGACAAGCGGGGGAAAAGAGAGAGTCCAGGGAAAAGAGACACGACTGGGAAGAGACAGTGAAAAGAGAGAGTTGATGAATGAGAGGGAAAAGAGAGGGGCGAGTGAAAGTGGGAAATTGAGACACCGAGTGAAGAGAGGTGACAGACACAGGAGAGGGGAAAGAGGGGGAAGAGACAAGCGGGGGGAAAGAGAGAGTCCAGGGAAAAGAGACAGGACAGGGAAGAGAGAGGGAAAAGAGGGAGAAGAGGAATGAGACAGAAAAGAGAGAGGCGAGTGAAAGTGGGAAATTTACACAACGAGTGAAGAGAGGTGACAGACACAGGAGAGGGGAAAGAGGGGAAAGAGACAAGCGGGGGGAAAGAGAGAGTCCAGGGAAAAGAGACAGGACAGGGAGGAGAGAGTGAAAACAGGGAGTTGATGAGTGAGAGAGAAAAGAGAGGGGCAGGTGAAGGTGGGAAATTTACACACCGAGTGAAGAGAGGTGACAGATACAGGAGAGGGGGAAGAGACAAGCGGGGGAAAAGAGAGAGTCCAGGGAAAAGAGGCAGGACAGGGAAGAGAGAGGGAAAAGAGGGAGTGGAGGAAAGGGAGGGAGTAGAGGAAGGCGAGTGAAAGCGGGAAAAATGAACGCCGAGAGAACAGAGGTGAGAGAGACAGGCGAGGGGAAACAGGGAAAAGAGACAAGCGGGGGAAAAGAAAGTGTCCAGGGAAAAGAGACAGGACAGGGAAGAGAGAGGGAAAAGAAAGTGTCCAGGGAACAGAGACACGACTGGGAAGAGACAGTGAAAAGAGAGAGTTGAGTAATGAGAGGGAAAAGAGAGGGGCGAGTGAAAGCGGGAAAATGAGACACCGAGTGAAGAGAGGTGACAGACACAGGAGAGGGGAAAGAGGGGGAAGAGACAAGCGAGGGGAAAGAGAGAGCCCAGGGAAAAGAGACGGGACAGGGAAGAGAGAGGGAAAAGAGGGAGTGGAGGAAAGGGAGGGAATAGAGGAAGGCGAGTGAAAGCGGGAAAAATGAACGCAGAGAGAACAGAGGTGAGAGAGACAGGCGAGGGGAAACAGGGAAAAGAGACAAGCGCGGGAAAAGTTGGAAAAGAGGGAGTTGAGGGAAAGCAGGGGAAAGTGACTGGTGAGGGTAAAGAGGGAAGAGTTCATGGAGAATAGGCAAAAGAGGGAAAAGCGACAGGCAAGGGTAAAGAGAGAGGTGAGGAACGAGAAGGAAAAGAGAGAGGCGAGAGAAAGGGGGGAAATTAGACACCGAGTGAAGAGAGGAGACAGACACAGGAGGGGGGAAATAGGGGAAAGGGACAAGCAGTGGGAAAGAGGGAAAAGAAAGTGTCCAGGGAAAAGAGACAGGACAGGGAAGAGAGAGGGAAAAGAGGGAGAAGAGGAATGAGACAGAAAAGAGAGAGGCGAGTGAAAGTGGGAAAATGAGACACCGAGTGAAGGGAGGTGACAGACACAGGAGAGGGGAAAGACGGGGAAGAGACAAGCGGGGGAAAAGAGAGAGCCCAGGGAAAAGAGGCAGGACAGGGAAGAGAGAGGGAAAAGAGGGAGTGGAGGAAAGGGAGGGAATAGAGGAAGGCGAGTGGAAGCGGGAAAAATGAACGCCGAGAGAACAGAGGTGAGAGAGACAGGCAAGGGGAAACAGGGAAAAGAGAAAAGCGGGGGAAAAGAGAGAGTCCAGGGAAAAGAGACACGACTGGGAAGAGACAGTGAAAAGAGAGAGTTGAGGAATGAGAGGGAAAAGATAGGGGCGAGTGAAGGTGGGAAATTTAAACACCGAGTGAAGAGAGGTGACAGATACAGGAGAGGGGAAAGAAGGGAAAGAGACAAGCCGGGGAAAAGAGAGTATTCAGGGAAAAGAGACAGGACAGGGAAGAGAGAGTGAAGAGAGAGAGTTGATGAATGAGAGGGAAACGAGAGAGGCGAGTGAAAGTGGGAAAATGAGACACAGAGTGAAGAGAGGTGACAGACACAGGAGAGGGGAAACAGGGGGAAGAGACAAGCGGGGGAAAAGAGAGAGTCCAGGGAAGAGACAGGAAAGGGAAGAGAGAGGGAAAAGAGGGAGTGGAGGAAAGGGAGGGAGTAGAGGAAGGCGAGTGAAAGCGGGAAAAATGAACGCCGAGAGAACAGAGGTGAGAGAGACAGGCGAGGGGAAACAGGGAAAAGAGACAAAGCGGGGGAAAAGAGAGAGCCCAGGAAAAAGAGACAGGACAGGGAAGAGAGAGGGAAAAGAGGGAGTGGAGGAAAGGGAGGGAATAGAGGAAGGCGAGTGGAAGCGGGAAGAATGAACGCCGAGAGAACAGAGGTGAGAGAGACAGGCGAGGGGAAACAGGGAAAAGAGGCAAGCGGGGGAAAAGAGAGAGTCCAGGGAAAAGAGACACGACTGGGAAGAGACAGTGAAAAGAGAGAGTTGATGAATGAGAGGGAAAAGAGAGGGGCGAGTGAAAGTGGGAAATTGAGACACCGAGTGAAGAGAGGTGACAGACACAGGAGAGGGGAAAGAGGGGGAAGAGACAAGCGGGGGGAAAGAGAGAGTCCAGGGAAAAGAGACAGGACAGGGAAGAGAGAGGGAAAAGAAAGTGTCCAGGGAACAGAGACACGACTGGGAAGAGACAGTGAAAAGAGAGAGTTGAGTAATGAGAGGGAAAAGAGAGGGGCGAGTGAAAGCGGGAAAATGAGACACCGAGTGAAGAGAGGTGACAGACACAGGAGAGGGGAAAGAGGGGGAAGAGACAAGCGAGGGAAAAGAGAGAGCCCAGGGAAAAGAGACGGGACAGGGAAGAGAGAGGGAAAAGAGGGAGTGGAGGAAAGGGAGGGAATAGAGGAAGGCGAGTGAAAGCGGGAAAAATGAACGCAGAGAGAACAGAGGTGAGACAGACAGGCGAGGGGAAACAGGGAAAAGAGACAAGCGAGGGAAAAGTTGGAAAAGAGGGAGTTGAGGGAAAGCAGGGGAAAGTGACTGGTGAGGGTAAAGAGGGAAGAGTTCATGGAGAATAGGCAAAAGAGGGAAAAGCGACAGGCAAGGGTAAAGAGAGAGGTGAGGAACGAGAAGGAAAAGAGAGAGGCGAGAGAAAGGGGGGAAATTAGACACCGAGTGAAGAGAGGTGACAGACACAGGAGGGGGGAAATAGGGGAAAGGGACAAGCAGTGGGAAAGAGGGAAAAGAAAGTGTCCAGGGAAAAGAGACAGGACAGGGAAGAGAGAGGGAAAAGAGGGAGAAGAGGAATGAGACAGAAAAGAGAGAGGCGAGTGAAAGTGGGAAAATGAGACACCGAGTGAAGAGAGGTGACAGACACAGGAGAGGGGAAAGACGGGGAAGAGACAAGCGGGGGGAAAGAGAGAGTCCAGGGAAGAGACAGGACAGGGAAGAGAGAGGGAAAAGAGGGAGTGGAGGAAAGGGAGGGAATAGAGGAAGGCGAGTGGAAGCGGGAAAAATGAACGCCGAGAGAACAGAGGTGAGAGAGACAGGCGAGGGGAAACAGGGAAAAGAGACAAAGCGGGGGAAAAGAGAGAGCCCAGGGAAAAGAGACAGGACAGGGAAGAGAGAGGGAAAAGAAAGTGTCCAGGGAAAAGAGACACGACTGGGAAGAGACAGTGAAAAGAGAGGGTTGAGTAATGAGAGGGAAAAGAGAGGGGCGAGTGAAAGCGGGAAAATGAGACACCGAGTGAAGAGAGGTGACAGACACAGGAGAGGGGGAAGAGACAAGCGGGGGGGAAGAGAGAGTCCAGGGAAAAGAGACAGGACAGGGAAGAGAGAGGGAAAAGAGGGAGTGGAGGGAAGGGAGGGAATAGAGGAAGGCGAGTGAAAGAGGGGGAAATGAACGCCGAGAGAACAGAGGTGAGAGACACAGGCGAGGGGAAACAGGGAAAAGAGAAAAGCGGGGGGAAAGAGAGAGTCCAGGGAAAAGAGACAGGACAGGGAAGAGAGAGGGAAAAGAGGGAGTGGAGGAAAGGGAGGGAATAGAGGAAGGCGAGTGGAAGCGGGAAAAATGAACGCCGAGAGAACAGATGTGAGAGAGACAGGCGAGGGGAAACAGGGAAAAGAGTCAAGCGGGGGAAAAGAGAGAGTCCAGGGAAAAGAGACACGACTGGGAAGAGACAGTGAAAAGAGAGAGTTAAGGAATGAGAGGGAAAAGAGAGTGGCGAGTGAAAGCGGGAAAATGAGACACCGAGTGAAGAGAGGTGACAGACACAGGAGAGGGGAAAGAGGGGGAAGAGACAAGCGGGGGAAAAGAGAGAGTCCAGGGAAAAGAGACAGGACAGGGAAGAGAGAGGGAAAAGAGGGTGTGGAGGAAAGGGAGGGAATAGAGGAAGGCGAGTGAAAGCGGGAAATATAAACACCGAGAGAACAGAGGTGAGAGAGACAGGCGAGGGGAAACAGGGAAAAGAGACAAGCGCGGGAAAAGTTGGAAAAGAGGGAGTTGAGGGAAAGCAGGGGAAAGTGACTGGTGAGGGTAAAGAGGGAAGAGTTCATGGAGAATAGGCAAAAGAGGGAAAAGCGACAGGCAAGGGTAAAGAGAGAGGTGAGGAACGAGAAGGAAAAGAGAGAGGCGAGAGAAAGGGGGAAAATTAGACACCGAGTGAAGAGAGGTGACAGAGACAGGAGAGGGGAAAGAGGGGAAAGAGACAAGCGGGGGGAAAGAGAGTGTCCAGGGAAAAGAGACAGGACAGGGAGGAGAGAGTGAAAAGAGGGAGTTGATGAGTGAGAGAGAAAAGAGAGGGGCGAGTGAAGGTGGGAAATTTACACACCGAGTGAAGAGAGGTGACAGATACAGGAGAGGGGAAAGAAGGGAAAGAGACAAGCCGAGGAAAAGAGAGTATCTAGGGAAAAGAGGCAGGACAGGGAGGAGAGAGTGAAGAGAGAGAGTTGATGAATGAGAGGGAAACGAGAGAGGCGAGTGAAAGTGGGAAAATGAGACACCAAGTGAAGAGAGGTGACAGACACAGGAGAGGGGAAAGAGGGGGAAGAGACAAGCGGGGGAAAAGAGAGAGTCCAGGGAAAAGAGACAGGACAGGGAAGAGAGAGGGAAAAGAGGGAGCGGAGGGAATAGAGGAAGGCGAGTGAAAGAGGGGGAAATGAACGCCGAGAGAACAGAGGTGAGAGAGACAGGCGAGGGGAAACAGGGAAAAGAGACAAGCGAGGGAAAAGTTGGAAAAGAGGGAGTTGAAGGAAAGCAGGGGAAAGTGACTGGTGAGGGTAAAGAGGGAAGAGTTCATGGAGAATAGGCAAAAGAGGGAAAAGCGACAGGCAAGGGTAAAGAGAGAGGTGAGGAACGAGAAGGAAAAGAGAGAGGCGAGTGAAAGCGGGGAAATGAGACACCGAGTGAAGAGAGGTGACAGAGACAGGAGAGAGGAAAGAGGGGGAAGAGACAAGCGGGGGGAAAGAGAGAGCCCAGGGAAAAGAGACAGGACAGGGAAGAGAGAGGGAAAAGAGGGAGTGGAGGGAAGGGAGGGAATAGAGGAAGGCGAGTGAAAGAGGGGGAAATGAACGCCGAGAGAACAGAGGTGAGAGAGACAGGCGAGGGGAAACAGGGAAAAGAGAAAAGCGGGGGGAAAGAGAGAGTCCAGGGAAAAGAGACAGGACAGGGAAGAGAGAGGGAAAAGAGGGAGTGGAGGAAAGGGAGGGAATAGAGGAAGGCGAGTGAAAGAGGGGGAAATGAACGCCGAGAGTACAGAGGTGAGAGAGACAGGCGAGGGGAAACAGGGAAAAGAGACAAGCGGGGGAAAAGAGAGAGTCCAGGGAAAAGAGACAGGACAGGGAAGAGAGAGGGAAAAGAAAGTGTCCAGGGAAAAGAGACACGACTGGGAAGAGACAGTGAAAAGAGAGAGTTGAGGAATGAGAGGGAAAAGAGAGGGGCGAGAGAAAGCGGGAAAATGAGACACCGAGTGAAGAGAGGTGACAGACACAGGAGAGGGGAAAGACGGGGAAGAGACAAGCGGGGGAAAAGAGAGAGCCCAGGGAAAAGAGGCAGGACAGGGAGGAGAGAGTGAAAAGAGGGAGTTGATGAGTGAGAGAGAAAAGAGAGGGGCGAGTGAAGGTGGGAAATTTCCCCACCGAGTGAAGAGAGGTGACAGACACAGGAGAGGGGAAAGAAGGGAAAGAGACAAGCCGAGGAAAAGAGAGTATCTAGGGAAAAGAGGCAGGACAGGGAGGAGAGAGTGAAGAGAGAGAGTTGATGAATGAGAGGGAAACGAGAGAGGCGAGTGGAAGTGGGAAAATGAGACACCAAGTGAAGAGAGGTGACAGACACAGGAGAGGGGAAAGAGGGGGAAGAGACAAGCGGGGGAAAAGAGAGAGCCCAGGGAAAAGAAAGGACAGGGAAGAGAGAGGGAAAAGAAAGTGTCCAGGGAAAAGAGACACGACTGGGAAGAGACAGTGAAAAGAGAGAGTTGAGGAATGAGAGGGAAAAGAGAGGGGCGAGTGAAAGCGGGAAAATGAGACTCCGAGTGAAGAGAGGTGACAGACACAGGAGAGGGGAAAGAGGGGGAAGAGACAAGCAGTGGGAAAGAGGGAAAAGAAAGTGTCCAGGGAAAAGAGACAGGACAGGGAAGAGAGAGTGAAAAGAGGGAGAAGAGGAATGAGACAGAAAAGAGAGAGGCGAGTGAAAGTGGGAAAATGAGACACCGAGTGAAGAGAGGTGACAGACACAGGAGAGGGGAAAGACGGGGAAGAGACAAGCGGGGGAAAAGAGAGAGCCCGGGGAAAAGAGAGAGTCCAGGGAAAAGAGACAGGACAGGGAAGAGAGAGGGAAAAGAGGGAGTGAAGGGAAGGGAGGGAATAGAGGAAGGCGAGTGAAAGAGGGGGAAATGAACGCCGAGAGAACAGAGGTGAGAGAGACAGGCGAGGGGAAACAGGGAAAAGAGAAAAGCGGGGGGAAAGAGAGAGTCCAGGGAAAAGAGACAGGACAGGGAAGAGAGAGGGAAAACAGGGAGTGGAGGAAAGGGAGGGAATAGAGGAAGGCGAGTGAAAGCGGGAAATATAAACACCGAGAGAACAGAGGTGAGAGAGACAGGCGAGGGGAAACAGGGAAAAGAGACAAGCGCGGGAAAAGTTGGAAAAGAGGGAGTTGAGGGAAAGCAGGGGAAAGTGACTGGTGAGGGTAAAGAGGGAAGAGTTCATGGAGAATAGGCAAAAGAGGGAAAAGCGACAGGCAAGGGTAAAGAGAGAGGTGAGGAACGAGAAGGAAAAGAGAGAGGCGAGAGAAAGGGGGAAAATTAGACACCGAGTGAAGAGAGGTGACAGAGACAGGAGAGGGGAAAGAGGGGAAAGAGACAAGCGGGGGGAAAGAGAGTGTCCAGGGAAAAGAGACAGGACAGGGAGGAGAGAGTGAAAAGAGGGAGTTGATGAGTGAGAGAGAAAAGAGAGGGGCGAGTGAAGGTGGGAAATTTACACACCGAGTGAAGAGAGGTGACAGATACAGGAGAGGGGAAAGAAGGGAAAGAGACAAGCCGAGGAAAAGAGAGTATCTAGGGAAAAGAGGCAGGACAGGGAGGAGAGAGTGAAGAGAGAGAGTTGATGAATGAGAGGGAAACGAGAGACGCGAGTGGAAGTGGGAAAATGAGACACCAAGTGAAGAGAGGTGACAGACACAGGAGAGGGGAAAGAGGGGGAAGAGACAAGCGGGGGAAAAGAGAGAGTCCAGGGAGGAGAAAGGACAGGGAAGAGAGAGGGAAAAGAGGGAGCGGAGGGAATAGAGGAAGGCGAGTGAAAGAGGGGGAAATGAACGCCGAGAGAACAGAGGTGAGAGAGACAGGCGAGGGGAAACAGGGAAAAGAGACAAGCGGGGGAAAAGAGAGAGTCCAGGGAAAAGAGACAGGACAGGGAAGAGAGAGGGAAAAGAAAGTGTCCAGGGAAAAGAGACACGACTGGGAAGAGACAGTGAAAAGAGAGAGTTGAGGAATGAGAGGGAAAAGAGAGGGGCGAGTGAAAGTGGGAAATTGAGACACCGAGTGAAGAGAGGTGACAGACACAGGAGAGGGGAAAGAGGGGGAAGAGACAAGCGGGGGGGAAGAGAGAGTCCAGGGAAAAGAGACAGGACAGGGAAGAGAGAGGGAAAAGAGGGAGTGGAGGGAAGGGAGGGAATAGAGAAAGGCGAGTGAAAGAGGGGGAAATGAACGCCGAGAGAACAGAGGTGAGAGAGACAGGTGAGGGGAAACAGGGAAAAGAGACAAGCGGGGGAAAAGAGACACGACAGGGAAGAGACAGTGAAAAGAGAGAGTTGAGGAATGAGAGGGAAAAGAGAGGGGCGAGTGAAAGCGGGAAAATGAGACACCGAGTGAAGAGAGGTGACAGACACAGGAGAGGGGAAAGAGGGGGAAGACACAAGCGGGGGAAAAGAGAGAGTCCAGGGAAAAGAGACAGGACAGGGAAGAGAGAGGGAAAAGAGGGAGTGGAGGAAAGGGAGGGAAGAGAGGAAGGCGAGTGAAAGCGGGAAAAATGAACGCCGAGAGAACAGAGGTGAGAGAGACAGGCGAGGGGAAACAGGGAAAAGAGACAAGCGGGGGAAAAGAGAGAGTCCAGGGAAAAGAGACAGGACAGGGAAGAGAGAGGGAAAAGAGGGAGTGGAGGGAAGGGAGGGAATAGAGGAAGGCGAGTGAAAGAGGGGGAAATGAACGCCGAGAGAACAGAGGTGAGAGAGACAGGCGAGGGGAAACAGGGAAAAGAGAAAAGCGGGGGAAAAGAGAGAGTCCAGGGAAAAGAGACAGGACAGGGAAGAGAGAGGGAAAAGAGGGAGTGGAGGAAAGGGAGGGAATAGAGGAAGGCGAGTGGAAGCGGGAAAAATGAACGCCGAGAGTACAGAGGTGAGAGAGACAGGCGAGGGGAAACAGGGAAAAGAGGCAAGCGGGGGAAAAGAGAGAGTCCAGGGAAAAGAGACAGGACAGGGAAGAGAGAGGGAAAAGAGGGAGTGGAGGAAAGGGAGGGAATAGAGGAAGGCGAGTGGAAGCGGGAAAAATGAACGCCGAGAGAACAGAGGTGAGAGAGACAGGCGAGGGGAAACAGGGAAAAGAGACAAAGCGGGGGAAAAGAGAGAGCCCAGGGAAAAGAGACAGGACAGGGAAGAGAGAGGGAAAAGAAAGTGTCCAGGGAAAAGAGACACGACTGGGAAGAGACAGTGAAAAGAGAGAGTTGAGGAATGAGAGGGAAAAGAGAGGGGCGAGTGAAAGTGGGAAATTGAGACACCGAGTGAAGAGAGGTGACAGACACAGGAGAGGGGGAAGAGACAAGCGGGGGGGAAGAGAGAGTCCAGGGAAAAGAGACAGGACAGGGAAGAGAGAGGGAAAAGAGGGAGTGGAGGGAAGGGAGGGAATAGAGGAAGGCGAGTGAAAGAGGGGGAAATGAACGCCGAGAGAACAGAGGTGAGAGACACAGGCGAGGGGAAACAGGGAAAAGAGAAAAGCGGGGGGAAAGAGAGAGTCCAGGGAAAAGAGACAGGACAGGGAAGAGAGAGGGAAAACAGGGAGTGGAGGAAAGGGAGGGAATAGAGGAAGGCGAGTGGAAGCGGGAAAAATGAACGCCGAGAGAACAGATGTGAGAGAGACAGGCGAGGGGAAACAGGGAAAAGAGACAAGCGGGGGAAAAGAGAGAGTCCAGGGAAAAGAGACAGGACAGGGAAGAGAGAGGGAAAAGAGGGAGTGGAGGAAAGGGAGGGAATAGAGGAAGGCGAGTGGAAGCGGGAAAAATGAACGCCGAGAGAACAGAGGTGAGAGAGACAGGCGAGGGGAAACAGGGAAAAGAGACAAAGCGGGGGAAAAGAGAGAGCCCAGGGAAAAGAGACAGGACAGGGAAGAGAGAGGGAAAAGAAAGTGTCCAGGGAAAAGAGACACGACTGGGAAGAGACAGTGAAAAGAGAGAGTTGAGGAATGAGAGGGAAAAGAGAGGGGCGAGTGAAAGTGGGAAATTGAGACACCGAGTGAAGAGAGGTGACAGACACAGGAGAGGGGGAAGAGACAAGCGGGGGGGAAGAGAGAGTCCAGGGAAAAGAGACAGGACAGGGAAGAGAGAGGGAAAAGAGGGAGTGGAGGGAAGGGAGGGAATAGAGGAAGGCGAGTGAAAGAGGGGGAAATGAACGCCGAGAGAACAGAGGTGAGAGACACAGGCGAGGGGAAACAGGGAAAAGAGAAAAGCGGGGGGAAAGAGAGAGTCCAGGGAAAAGAGACAGGACAGGGAAGAGAGAGGGAAAACAGGGAGTGGAGGAAAGGGAGGGAATAGAGGAAGGCGAGTGGAAGCGGGAAAAATGAACGCCGAGAGAACAGATGTGAGAGAGACAGGCGAGGGGAAACAGGGAAAAGAGACAAGCGGGGGAAAAGAGAGAGTCCAGGGAAAAGAGACACGACTGGGAAGAGACAGTGAAAAGAGAGAGTTAAGGAATGAGAGGGAAAAGAGAGTGGCGAGTGAAAGCGGGAAAATGAGACACCGAGTGAAGAGAGGTGACAGACACAGGAGAGGGGAAAGAGGGGGAAGAGACAAGCGGGGGAAAAGAGAGAGCCCAGGGAAAAGAGACAGGACAGGGAAGAGAGAGGGAAAAGAGGGTGTGGAGGAAAGGGAGGGAATAGAGGAAGGCGAGTGAAAGCGGGAAATATAAACACCGAGAGAACAGAGGTGAGAGAGACAGGCGAGGGGAAACAGGGAAAAGAGACAAGCGCGGGAAAAGTTGGAAAAGAGGGAGTTGAGGGAAAGCAGGGGAAAGTGACTGGTGAGGGTAAAGAGGGAAGAGTTCATGGAGAATAGGCAAAAGAGGGAAAAGCGACAGGCAAGGGTAAAGAGAGAGGTGAGGAACGAGAAGGAAAAGAGAGAGGCGAGAGAAAGGGGGAAAATTAGACACCGAGTGAAGAGAGGTGACAGAGACAGGAGAGGGGAAAGAGGGGAAAGAGACAAGCGGGGGGAAAGAGAGTGTCCAGGGAAAAGAGACAGGACAGGGAGGAGAGAGTGAAAAGAGGGAGTTGATGAGTGAGAGAGAAAAGAGAGGGGCGAGTGAAGGTGGGAAATTTACACACCGAGTGAAGAGAGGTGACAGATACAGGAGAGGGGAAAGAAGGGAAAGAGACAAGCCGAGGAAAAGAGAGTATCTAGGGAAAAGAGGCAGGACAGGGAGGAGAGAGTGAAGAGAGAGAGTTGATGAATGAGAGGGAAACGAGAGACGCGAGTGGAAGTGGGAAAATGAGACACCAAGTGAAGAGAGGTGACAGACACAGGAGAGGGGAAAGAGGGGGAAGAGACAAGCGGGGGAAAAGAGAGAGTCCAGGGAAGAGAAAGGACAGGGAAGAGAGAGGGAAAAGAGGGAGCGGAGGGAATAGAGGAAGGCGAGTGAAAGAGGGGGAAATGAACGCCGAGAGAACAGAGGTGAGAGAGACAGGCGAGGGGAAACAGGGAAAAGAGACAAGCGAGGGAAAAGTTGGAAAAGGGAGTTGAAGGAAAGCAGGGGAAAGTGACTGGTGAGGGTAAAGAGGGAAGAGTTCATGGAGAATAGGCAAAAGAGGGAAAAGCGACAGGCAAGGGTAAAGAGAGAGGTGAGGAACGAGAAGGAAAAGAGAGAGGCGAGTGAAAGCGGGGAAATGAGACACCGAGTGAAGAGAGGTGACAGACACAGGAGAGAGGAAAGAGGGGGAAGAGACAAGCGGGGGGAAAGAGAGAGTCCAGGGAAAAGAGACAGGACAGGGAAGAGAGAGGGAAAAGAGGGAGTGGAGGGAAGGGAGGGAATAGAGGAAGGCGAGTGAAAGAGGGGGAAATGAACGCCGAGAGAACAGAGGTGAGAGAGACAGGCGAGGGGAAACAGGGAAAAGAGAAAAGCGGGGGAAAAGAGAGAGTCCAGGGAAAAGAGACAGGACAGGGAAGAGAGAGGGAAAAGAGGGAGTGGAGGAAAGGGAGGGAATAGAGGAAGGCGAGTGGAAGCGGGAAAAATGAACGCCGAGAGTACAGAGGTGAGAGAGACAGGCGAGGGGAAACAGGGAAAAGAGACAAGCGGGGGAAAAGAGAGAGTCCAGGGAAAAGAGACAGGACAGGGAAGAGAGAGGGAAAAGAAAGTGTCCAGGGAAAAGAGACACGACTGGGAAGAGACAGTGAAAAGAGAGAGTTGAGGAATGAGAGGGAAAAGAGAGGGGCGAGTGAAAGTGGGAAATTGAGACACCGAGTGAAGAGAGGTGACAGACACAGGAGAGGGGAAAGAGGGGGAAGAGACAAGCGGGGGGGAAGAGAGAGTCCAGGGAAAAGAGATAGGACAGGGAAGAGAGAGCGAAAAGAGGGAGTGGAGGGAAGGGAGGGAATAGAGGAAGGCGAGTGAAAGAGGGGGAAATGAACGCCGAGAGAACAGAGGTGAGAGAGACAGGCGAGGGGAAACAGGGAAAAGAGAAAAGCGGGGGGAAAGAGAGAGTCCAGGGAAAAGAGACAGGACAGGGAAGAGAGAGGGAAAACAGGGAGTGGAGGAAAGGGAGGGAATAGAGGAAGGCGAGTGAAAGCAGGAAAAATGAACGCCGAGAGAACAGAGGTGAGAGACACAGGCGAGGGGAAACAGGGAAAAGAGAAAAGCGGGGAAAAGAGAGAGTCCAGGGAAAAGAGACAGGACAGGGAAGAGAGAGGGAAAAGAGAGAGTTGAGGAATGAGAGGGAAAAGAGAGGGGCGAGTGAAAGTGGGAAATTGAGACACCGAGTGAAGAGAGGTGACAGACACAGGAGAGGGGAAACAGGGGGAAGAGACAAGCGGGGGGAAAGAGAGAGTCCAGGGAAAAGAGATAGGACAGGGAAGAGAGAGGGAAAAGAGGGTGTGGAGGAAAGGGAGGGAATAGAGGAAGGCGAGTGAAAGCAGGAAAAATGAACGCCGAGAGAACAGAGGTGAGAGACACAGGCGAGGGGAAACAGGGAAAAGAGAAAAGCGGGGGAAAAGAGAGAGTCCAGGGAAAAGAGACAGGACAGGGAAGAGAGAGGGAAAAGAGGGAGTGGAGGAAAGGGAGGGAATAGAGGAAGGCGAGTGGAAGCGGGAAAAATGAACGCCGAGAGAACAGAGGTGAGAGTGACAGGCAAGGGGAAACAGGGAAAAGAGAAAAGCGGGGGAAAAGAGAGAGTCCAGGGAAAAGAGACACGACTGGGAAGAGAGAGTGAAAAGAGAGAGTTAAGGAATGAGAGGGAAAAGAGAGTGGCGAGTGAAAGCGGGAAAATGAGACACCGAGTGAAGAGAGGTGACAGACACAGGAGAGGGGAAAGACGGGGATGAGACAAGCGGGGGAAAAGAGAGAGCCCAGGGAAAAGAGACGGGACAGGGAAGAGAGAGGGAAAAGAGGGAGTGGAGGAAAGGGAGGGAATAGAGGAAGGCGAGTGAAAGCAGGAAAACTGAACGCCGAGAGAACAGAGGTGAGAGAGACAGGCGAGGGGAAACAGGGAAAAGAGACAAGCGGGGGAAAAGAGAGAGTCCAGGGAAAAGAGACGGGACAGGGAAGAGAGAGGGAAAAGAGGGAGTGGAGGAAAGGGAGGGAATAGAGGAAGGCGAGTGGAAGCGGGAAAAATGAACGCCGAGAGAACAGAGGTGAGAGAGACAGGCGAGGGGAAACAGGGAAAAGAGACAAGCCGGGGAAAATAGACTATCCAGGGAAAAGAGACACGACTGGGAAGAGACAGTGAAAAGAGTGAGTTGAGGAATGAGAGGGAAAAGAGAGGGGCGAGTGAAAGTGGGAAATATAAACACCGAGAGAACAGAGGTGAGAGAGACAGGCGAGGGGAAACAGGGAAAAGAGACAAGCGCGGGAAAAGTTGGAAAAGAGGGAGTTGAGGGAAAGCAGGGGAAAGTGACTGGTGAGGGTAAAGAGGGAAGAGTTCATGGAGAACAGGCAAAAGAGGGAAAAGCGACAGGCAAGGGTAAAGAGAGAGGTGAGGAACGAGAAGGAAAAGAGAGAGGGGAGAAAAAGGGGGAAAATTAGGCACGGAGTGAAGAGAGGTGACAGAGACAGGAGAGGGGAAAGAGGGGAAAGAGACAAGCGGGGGGAAAGAGAGTGTCCAGGGAAAAGAGACAGGACAGGGAGGAGAGAGTGAAAAGAGGGAGTTGATGAGTGAGAGAGAAAAGAGAGGGGCGAGTGAAGGTGGGAAATTTACACACCGAGTGAAGAGAGGTGACAGATACAGGAGAGGGGAAAGAAGGGAAAGAGACAAGCCGAGGAAAAGAGAGTATCTAGGGAAAAGAGGCAGGACAGGGAGGAGAGAGTGAAGAGAGAGAGTTGATGAATGAGAGGGAAACGAGAGAGGCGAGTGAAAGTGGGAAAATGAGACACCAAGTGAAGAGAGGTGACAGACACAGGAGAGGGGAAAGAGGGGGAAGAGACAAGCGGGGGAAAAGAGAGAGTCCAGGGAAAAGAGACAGGACAGGGAAGAGAGAGGGAAAAGAGGGAGCGGAGGGAATAGAGGAAGGCGAGTGAAAGCGGGAAAAATGAACGCCGAGAGAACAGAGGTGAGAGAGACAGGCGAGGGGAAACAGGGAAAAGAGACAAGCGAGGGAAAAGTTGGAAAAGAGGGAGTTGAAGGAAAGCAGGGGAAAGTGACTGGTGAGGGTAAAGAGGGAAGAGTTCATGGAGAATAGGCAAAAGAGGGAAAAGCGACAGGCAAGGGTAAAGAGAGAGGTGAGGAACGAGAAGGAAAAGAGAGAGGCGAGTGAAAGCGGGGAAATGAGACACCGAGTGAAGAGAGGTGACAGACACAGGAGAGAGGAAAGAGGGGGAAGAGACAAGCGGGGGGAAAGAGAGAGCCCAGGGAAAAGAGACAGGACAGGGAAGAGAGAGGGAAAAGAGGGAGTGGAGGGAAGGGAGGGAATAGAGGAAGGCGAGTGAAAGAGGGGGAAATGAACGCCGAGAGAACAGAGGTGAGAGAGACAGGCGAGGGGAAACAGGGAAAAGAGAAAAGCGGGGGGAAAGAGAGAGTCCAGGGAAAAGAGACAGGACAGGGAAGAGAGAGGGAAAAGAAAGTGTCCAGGGAAAAGAGACACGACTGGGAAGAGACAGTGAAAAGAGAGAGTTGAGGAATGAGAGGGAAAAGAGAGGGGCGAGAGAAAGCGGGAAAATGAGACACCGAGTGAAGAGAGGTGACAGACACAGGAGAGGGGAAAGACGGGGAAGAGACAAGCGGGGGAAAAGAGAGAGCCCAGGGAAAAGAGGCAGGACAGGGAGGAGAGAGTGAAAAGAGGGAGTTGATGAGTGAGAGAGAAAAGAGAGGGGCGAGTGAAGGTGGGAAATTTCCCCACCGAGTGAAGAGAGGTGACAGACACAGGAGAGGGGAAAGAAGGGAAAGAGACAAGCCGAGGAAAAGAGAGTATCTAGGGAAAAGAGGCAGGACAGGGAGGAGAGAGTGAAGAGAGAGAGTTGATGAATGAGAGGGAAACGAGAGAGGCGAGTGGAAGTGGGAAAATGAGACACCAAGTGAAGAGAGGTGACAGACACAGGAGAGGGGAAAGAGGGGGAAGAGACAAGCGGGGGAAAAGAGAGAGCCCAGGGAAAAGAAAGGACAGGGAAGAGAGAGGGAAAAGAAAGTGTCCAGGGAAAAGAGACACGACTGGGAAGAGACAGTGAAAAGAGAGAGTTGAGGAATGAGAGGGAAAAGAGAGGGGCGAGTGAAAGCGGGAAAATGAGACTCCGAGTGAAGAGAGGTGACAGACACAGGAGAGGGGAAAGAGGGGGAAGAGACAAGCAGTGGGAAAGAGGGAAAAGAAAGTGTCCAGGGAAAAGAGACAGGACAGGGAAGAGAGAGTGAAAAGAGGGAGAAGAGGAATGAGACAGAAAAGAGAGAGGCGAGTGAAAGTGGGAAAATGAGACACCGAGTGAAGAGAGGTGACAGACACAGGAGAGGGGAAAGACGGGGAAGAGACAAGCGGGGGAAAAGAGAGAGCCCGGGGAAAAGAGAGAGTCCAGGGAAAAGAGACAGGACAGGGAAGAGAGAGGGAAAAGAGGGAGTGGAGGAAAGGGAGGGAATAGAGGAAGGCGAGTGAAAGAGGGGGAAATGAACGCCGAGAGAACAGAGGTGAGAGAGACAGGCGAGGGGAAACAGGGAAAAGAGACAAGCGGGGGAAAAGAGAGAGTCCAGGGAAAAGAGACAGGACAGGGAAGAGAGAGGGAAAAGAAAGTGTCCAGGGAGAAGAGACACGACTGGGAAGAGACAGTGAAAAGAGAGAGTTGAGGAATGAGAGGGAAAAGAGAGGGGCGAGTGAAAGCGGGAAAATGAGACACCAAGTGAAGAGAGGTGACAGACACAGGAGAGGGGAAAGACGGGGAAGAGACAAGCGGGGGAAAAGAGAGAGTCCAGAGAAGAGACAGGACAGGGAAGAGAGAGGGAAAAGAGGGAGTGGAGGAAAGGGAGGGAGTAGAGGAAGGCGAGTGAAAGCGGGAAAAATGAACGCCGAGAGAACAGAGGTGAGAGAGACAGGCGAGGGGAAACAGGGAAAAGAGACAAGCGGGGGAAAAGAGAGAGTCCAGGGAAAAGAGACGGGACAGGGAAGAGAGAGGGAAAAGAGGGAGTGGAGGAAAGGGAGGGAGTAGAGGAAGGCGAGTGAAAGCGGGAAAAATGAACGCCGAGAGAACAGAGGTGAGAGAGACAGGCGAGGGGAAACAGGGAAAAGAGAAATGTGGGGGGAAAGAGAGAGTCCAGGGAAAAGAGACACGACTGGGAAGAGACAGTGAAAAGAGAGAGATGAGGAATGAGAGGGAAAAGAGAGGGGCGAGTGAAAGCGGGAAAATGAGACACCGAGTGAAGAGAGGTGACAGACACAGGAGAGGGGAAAGAGGGGGAAGAGACAAGCGGGGGGAAAGAGAGTGTCCAGGGAAAAGAGACAGGACAGGGAGGAGAGAGTGAAAAGAGGGAGTTGATGAGTGAGAGAGAAAAGAGAGGGGCGAGTGAAGGTGGGAAATTTACACACCGAGTGAAGAGAGGTGACAGATACAGGAGAGGGGAAAGAAGGGAAAGAGACAAGCCGAGGAAAAGAGAGTATCTAGGGAAAAGAGGCAGGACAGGGAGGAGAGAGTGAAGAGAGAGAGTTGATGAATGAGAGGGAAACGAGAGACGCGAGTGGAAGTGGGAAAATGAGACACCAAGTGAAGAGAGGTGACAGACACAGGAGAGGGGAAAGAGGGGGAAGAGACAAGCGGGGGGGAAGAGAGAGTCCAGGGAAAAGAGACAGGAGAGGGAAGAGAGAGGGAAAAGAGGGAGTGGAGGGAAGGGAGGGAATAGAGGAAGGCGAGTGAAAGAGGGGGAAATGAACGCCGAGAGAACAGAGGTGAGAGAGACAGGCGAGGGGAAACAGGGAAAAGAGACAAGCGGGGGAAAAGAGACACGACAGGGAAGAGACAGTGAAAAGAGAGAGTTGAGGAATGAGAGGGAAAAGAGAGGGGCGAGTGAAAGCGGGAAAATGAGACACCGAGTGAAGAGAGGTGACAGACACAGGAGAGGGGAAAGAGGGGGAAGAGACAAGCGGGGGGAAAGAGAGAGCCCAGGGAAAAGAGACAGGACAGGGAAGAGAGAGGGAAAAGAGGGAGTGGAGGAAAGGGAGGGAATAGAGGAAGGCGAGTGAAAGCGGGAAAAATGAACGCCGAGAGAACAGATGTGAGAGAGACAGGCGAGGGGAAACAGGGAAAAGAGACAAGCGGGGGAAAAGAGAGAGTCCAGGGAAAAGAGACAGGACACGGAAGAGAGAGGGAAAAGAGGGAGTGGAGGGAAGGGAGGGAATAGAGGAAGGCGAGTGAAAGAGGGGGAAATGAACGCCGAGAGAACAGAGGTGAGAGAGACAGGCGAGGGGAAACAGGGAAAAGAGAAAAGCGGGGGAAAAGAGAGAGTCCAGGGAAAAGAGACAGGACAGGGAAGAGAGAGGGAAAAGAGGGAGTGGAGGAAAGGGAGGGAATAGAGGAAGGCGAGTGGAAGCGGGAAAAATGAACGCCGAGAGTACAGAGGTGAGAGAGACAGGCGAGGGGAAACAGGGAAAAGAGGCAAGCGGGGGAAAAGAGAGAGTCCAGGGAAAAGAGACAGGACAGGGAAGAGAGAGGGAAAAGAGGGAGTGGAGGGAAGGGAGGGAATAGAGGAAGGCGAGTGGAAGCGGGAAAAATGAACGCCGAGAGAACAGAGGTGAGAGAGACAGGCGAGGGGAAACAGGGAAAAGAGACAAAGCGGGGGAAAAGAGAGAGCCCAGGGAAAAGAGACAGGACAGGGAAGAGAGAGGGAAAAGAAAGTGTCCAGGGAAAAGAGACACGACTGGGAAGAGACAGTGAAAAGAGAGAGTTGAGGAATGAGAGGGAAAAGAGAGGGGCGAGTGAAAGTGGGAAATTGAGACACCGAGTGAAGAGAGGTGACAGACACAGGAGAGGGGGAAGAGACAAGCGGGGGGGAAGAGAGAGTCCAGGGAAAAGAGACAGGACAGGGAAGAGAGAGGGAAAAGAGGGAGTGGAGGGAAGGGAGGGAATAGAGGAAGGCGAGTGAAAGAGGGGGAAATGAACGCCGAGAGAACAGAGGTGAGAGAGACAGGCGAGGGGAAACAGGGAAAAGAGAAAAGCGGGGGAAAAGAGAGAGTCCAGGGAAAAGAGACAGGACAGGGAAGAGAGAGGGAAAACAGGGAGTGGAGGAAAGGGAGGGAATAGAGGAAGGCGAGTGGAAGCGGGAAAAATGAACGCCGAGAGAACAGATGTGAGAGAGACAGGCGAGGGGAAACAGGGAAAAGAGACAAGCGGGGGAAAAGAGAGAGTCCAGGGAAAAGAGACACGACTGGGAAGAGACAGTGAAAAGAGAGAGTTAAGGAATGAGAGGGAAAAGAGAGTGGCGAGTGAAAGCGGGAAAATGAGACACCGAGTGAAGAGAGGTGACAGACACAGGAGAGGGGAAAGAGGGGGAAGAGACAAGCGGGGGAAAAGAGAGAGCCCAGGGAAAAGAGACAGGACAGGGAAGAGAGAGGGAAAAGAGGGTGTGGAGGAAAGGGAGGGAATAGAGGAAGGCGAGTGAAAGCGGGAAATATAAACACCGAGAGAACAGAGGTGAGAGAGACAGGCGAGGGGAAACAGGGAAAAGAGACAAGCGCGGGAAAAGTTGGAAAAGAGGGAGTTGAGGGAAAGCAGGGGAAAGTGACTGGTGAGGGTAAAGAGGGAAGAGTTCATGGAGAATAGGCAAAAGAGGGAAAAGCGACAGGCAAGGGTAAAGAGAGAGGTGAGGAACGAGAAGGAAAAGAGAGAGGCGAGTGAAAGCGGGGAAATGAGACACCGAGTGAAGAGAGGTGACAGACACAGGAGAGAGGAAAGAGGGGGAAGAGACAAGCGGGGGGAAAGAGAGAGTCCAGGGAAAAGAGACAGGACAGGGAAGAGAGAGGGAAAAGACGGAGTGGAGGGAAGGGAGGGAATAGAGGAAGGCGAGTGAAAGAGGGGGAAATGAACGCCGAGAGAACAGAGGTGAGAGAGACAGGCGAGGGGAAACAGGGAAAAGAGAAAAGCGGGGGAAAAGAGAGAGTCCAGGGAAAAGAGACAGGACAGGGAAGAGAGAGGGAAAAGAGGGAGTGGAGGAAAGGGAGGGAATAGAGGAAGGCGAGTGGAAGCGGGAAAAATGAACGCCGAGAGAACAGATGTGAGAGAGACAGGCGAGGGGAAACAGGGAAAAGAGACAAGCGGGGGAAAAGAGAGAGTCCAGGGAAAAGAGACAGGATAGGGAAGGGAGAGGGAAAAGAAAGTGTCCAGGGAACAGAGACACGACTGGGAAGAGACAGTGAAAAGAGAGAGTTGAGGAATGAGAGGGAAAAGAGAGGGGCGAGTGAAAGCGGGAAAATGAGACACCGAGTGAAGAGAGGTGACAGACACAGGAGAGGGGAAAGAGGGGGAAGAGACAAGCGGGGGGAAAGAGAGAGCCCAGGGAAAAGAGACAGGACAGGGAAGAGAGAGGGAAAAGAGGGAGTGGAGGAAAGGGAGGGAATAGAGGAAGGCGAGTGAAAGCGGGAAAAATGAACGCCGAGAGAACAGATGTGAGAGAGACAGGCGAGGGGAAACAGGGAAAAGAGACAAGCGGGGGAAAAGAGAGAGTCCAGGGAAAAGAGACAGGACACGGAAGAGAGAGGGAAAAGAGGGAGTGGAGGGAAGGGAGGGAATAGAGGAAGGCGAGTGAAAGAGGGGGAAATGAACGCCGAGAGAACAGAGGTGAGAGAGACAGGCGAGGGGAAACAGGGAAAAGAGAAAAGCGGGGGAAAAGAGAGAGTCCAGGGAAAAGAGACAGGACAGGGAAGAGAGAGGGAAAAGAGGGAGTGGAGGAAAGGGAGGGAATAGAGGAAGGCGAGTGGAAGCGGGAAAAATGAACGCCGAGAGTACAGAGGTGAGAGAGACAGGCGAGGGGAAACAGGGAAAAGAGGCAAGCGGGGGAAAAGAGAGAGTCCAGGGAAAAGAGACAGGACAGGGAAGAGAGAGGGAAAAGAGGGAGTGGAGGAAAGGGAGGGAATAGAGGAAGGCGAGTGGAAGCGGGAAAAATGAACGCCGAGAGAACAGAGGTGAGAGAGACAGGCGAGGGGAAACAGGGAAAAGAGACAAAGCGGGGGAAAAGAGAGAGCCCAGGGAAAAGAGACAGGACAGGGAAGAGAGAGGGAAAAGAAAGTGTCCAGGGAAAAGAGACACGACTGGGAAGAGACAGTGAAAAGAGAGAGTTGAGGAATGAGAGGGAAAAGAGAGGGGCGAGTGAAAGTGGGAAATTGAGACACCGAGTGAAGAGAGGTGACAGACACAGGAGAGGGGGAAGAGACAAGCGGGGGGGAAGAGAGAGTCCAGGGAAAAGAGACAGGACAGGGAAGAGAGAGGGAAAAGAGGGAGTGGAGGGAAGGGAGGGAATAGAGGAAGGCGAGTGAAAGAGGGGGAAATGAACGCCGAGAGAACAGAGGTGAGAGACACAGGCGAGGGGAAACAGGGAAAAGAGAAAAGCGGGGGGAAAGAGAGAGTCCAGGGAAAAGAGACAGGACAGGGAAGAGAGAGGGAAAACAGGGAGTGGAGGAAAGGGAGGGAATAGAGGAAGGCGAGTGGAAGCGGGAAAAATGAACGCCGAGAGAACAGATGTGAGAGAGACAGGCGAGGGGAAACAGGGAAAAGAGAAAAGCGGGGGAAAAGAGAGAGTCCAGGGAAAAGAGACACGACTGGGAAGAGACAGTGAAAAGAGAGAGTTAAGGAATGAGAGGGAAAAGAGAGGGGCGAGTGAAAGCGGGAAAATGAGACACCGAGTGAAGAGAGGTGACAGACACAGGAGAGGGGAAAGACGGGGAAGAGACAAGCGGGGGAAAAGAGAGAGCCCAGGGAAAAGAGACAGGACAGGGAAGAGAGAGGGAAAAGAGGGTGTGGAGGAAAGGGAGGGAATAGAGGAAGGCGAGTGAAAGCGGGAAATATAAACACCGAGAGAAGAGAGGTGAGAGAGACAGGCGAGGGGAAACAGGGAAAAGAGACAAGCGCGGGAAAAGTTGGAAAGGAGGGAGTTGAGGGAAAGCAGGGGAAAGTGACTGGAGTGGGTAAAGAGGGAAGAGTTAATGGAGAATAGGCAAAAGAGGGACAAGCGACAGGCAAGGGTAAAGAGAGAGGTGAGGAACGAGAAGGAAAAGAGACAGGCGAGAGAAAGGGGGGAAATTAGACACCGAGTGAAGAGAGGTGACAGACACAGGAGAGGGGAAAGAGGGGGAAGAGACAAGCAGTGGGAAAGAGGGAAAAGAAAGTGTCCAGGGAAAAGAGACAGGACAGGGAAGAGACAGTGAAAAGAGAGAGTTGAGTAATGAGAGGGAAAAGAGAGGGGCGAGTGAAAGCGGGAAAATGAGACACCGAGTGAAGAGAGGTGACAGACACAGGAGAGGGGGAAGAGACAAGCGGGGGGGAAGAGAGAGTCCAGGGAAAAGAGACAGGACAGGGAAGAGAGAGGGAAAAGAGGGAGTGGAGGGAAGGGAGGGAATAGAGGAAGGCGAGTGAAAGAGGGGGAAATGAACGCCGAGAGAACAGAGGTGAGAGACACAGGCGAGGGGAAACAGGGAAAAGAGAAAAGCGGGGGGAAAGAGAGAGTCCAGGGAAAAGAGACAGGACAGGGAAGAGAGAGGGAAAAGAGGGAGTGGAGGAAAGGGAGGGAATAGAGGAAGGCGAGTGGAAGCGGGAAAAATGAACGCCGAGAGAACAGAGGTGAGAGAGACAGGCGAGGGGAAACAGGGAAAAGAGACAAGCGGGGGAAAAGAGAGAGTCCAGGGAAAAGAGACACGACTGGGAAGAGACAGTGAAAAGAGAGAGTTAAGGAATGAGAGGGAAAAGAGAGTGGCGAGTGAAAGCGGGAAAATGAGACACCGAGTGAAGAGAGGTGACAGACACAGGAGAGGGGAAAGAGGGGGAAGAGACAAGCGGGGGAAAAGAGAGAGCCCAGGGAAAAGAGACAGGACAGGGAAGAGAGAGGGAAAAGAGGGTGTGGAGGAAAGGGAGGGAATAGAGGAAGGCGAGTGAAAGCGGGAAATATAAACACCGAGAGAACAGAGGTGAGAGAGACAGGCGAGGGGAAACAGGGAAAAGAGACAAGCGCGGGAAAAGTTGGAAAAGAGGGAGTTGAGGGAAAGCAGGGGAAAGTGACTGGTGAGGGTAAAGAGGGAAGAGTTCATGGAGAATAGGCAAAAGAGGGAAAAGCGACAGGCAAGGGTAAAGAGAGAGGTGAGGAACGAGAAGGAAAAGAGAGAGGCGAGAGAAAGGGGGAAAATTAGACACCGAGTGAAGAGAGGTGACAGATACAGGAGAGGGGAAAGAGGGGAAAGAGACAAGCGGGGGGAAAGAGAGTGTCCAGGGAAAAGAGACAGGACAGGGAGGAGAGAGTGAAAAGAGGGAGTTGATGAGTGAGAGAGAAAAGAGAGGGGCGAGTGAAGGTGGGAAATTTACACACCGAGTGAAGAGAGGTGACAGATACAGGAGAGGGGAAAGAAGGGAAAGAGACAAGCCGAGGAAAAGAGAGTATCTAGGGAAAAGAGGCAGGACAGGGAGGAGAGAGTGAAGAGAGAGAGTTGATGAATGAGAGGGAAACGAGAGAGGCGAGTGAAAGTGGGAAAATGAGACACCAAGTGAAGAGAGGTGACAGACACAGGAGAGGGGAAAGAGGGGGAAGAGACAAGCGGGGGAAAAGAGAGAGTCCAGGGAAAAGAGACAGGACAGGGAAGAGAGAGGGAAAAGAGGGAGCGGAGGGAATAGAGGAAGGCGAGTGAAAGAGGGGGAAATGAACGCCGAGAGAACAGAGGTGAGAGAGACAGGCGAGGGGAAACAGGGAAAAGAGAAAAGCGGGGGGAAAGAGAGAGTCCAGGGAAAAGAGACAGGACAGGGAAGAGAGAGGGAAAAGAGGGAGTGGAGGAAAGGGAGGGAATAGAGGAAGGCGAGTGAAAGAGGGGGAAATGAACGCCGAGAGAACAGAGGTGAGAGAGACAGGCGAGGGGAAACAGGGAAAAGAGAAAAGCGGGGGGAAAGAGAGAGTCCAGGGAAAAGAGACAGGACAGGGAAGAGAGAGGGAAAAGAGGGAGTGGAGGAAAGGGAGGGAATAGAGGAAGGCGAGTGAAAGAGGGGGAAATGAACGCCGAGAGTACAGAGGTGAGAGAGACAGGCGAGGGGAAACAGGGAAAAGAGACAAGCGGGGGAAAAGAGAGAGTCCAGGGAAAAGAGACAGGACAGGGGAGAGAGAGGGAAAAGAAAGTGTCCAGGGAAAAGAGACACGACTGGGAAGAGACAGTGAAAAGAGAGAGTTGAGGAATGAGAGGGAAAAGAGAGGGGCGAGAGAAAGCGGGAAAATGAGACACCGAGTGAAGAGAGGTGACAGACACAGGAGAGGGGAAAGACGGGGAAGAGACAAGCGGGGGAAAAGAGAGAGCCCAGGGAAAAGAGGCAGGACAGGGAGGAGAGAGTGAAAAGAGGGAGTTGATGAGTGAGAGAGAAAAGAGAGGGGCGAGTGAAGGTGGGAAATTTCCCCACCGAGTGAAGAGAGGTGACAGACACAGGAGAGGCGAAAGAAGGGAAAGAGACAAGCCGAGGAAAAGAGAGTATCTAGGGAAAAGAGGCAGGACAGGGAGGAGAGAGTGAAGAGAGAGAGTTGATGAATGAGAGGGAAACGAGAGAGGCGAGTGGAAGTGGGAAAATGAGACACCAAGTGAAGAGAGGTGACAGACACAGGAGAGGGGAAAGAGGGGGAAGAGACAAGCGGGGGAAAAGAGAGAGCCCAGGGAAAAGAAAGGACAGGGAAGAGAGAGGGAAAAGAAAGTGTCCAGGGAAAAGAGACACGACTGGGAAGAGACAGTGAAAAGAGAGAGTTGAGGAATGAGAGGGAAAAGAGAGGGGCGAGTGAAAGCGGGAAAATGAGACTCCGAGTGAAGAGAGGTGACAGACACAGGAGAGGGGAAAGAGGGGGAAGAGACAAGCAGTGGGAAAGAGGGAAAAGAAAGTGTCCAGGGAAAAGAGACAGGACAGGGAAGAGAGAGTGAAAAGAGGGAGAAGAGGAATGAGACAGAAAAGAGAGAGGCGAGTGAAAGTGGGAAAATGAGACACCGAGTGAAGAGAGGTGACAGACACAGGAGAGGGGAAAGACGGGGAAGAGACAAGCGGGGGAAAAGAGAGAGCCCGGGGAAAAGAGAGAGTCCAGGGAAAAGAGACAGGACAGGGAAGAGAGAGGGAAAAGAGGGAGTGGAGGGAAGGGAGGGAATAGAGGAAGGCGAGTGAAAGAGGGGGAAATGAACGCCGAGAGAACAGAGGTGAGAGAGACAGGCGAGGGGAAACAGGGAAAAGAGAAAAGCGGGGGGAAAGAGAGAGTCCAGGGAAAAGAGACAGGACAGGGAAGAGAGAGGGAAAACAGGGAGTGGAGGAAAGGGAGGGAACAGAGGAAGGCGAGTGGAAGCGGGAAAAATGAACGCCGAGAGAACAGAGGTGAGAGAGACAGGCGAGGGGAAACAGGGAAAAGAGACAAGCCGGGGAAAAGAGACTATCCAGGGAAAAGAGACACGACTGGGAAGAGACAGTGAAAAGAGAGAGATGAGGAATGAGAGGGAAAAGAGAGGGGCGAGTGAAAGCGGGAAAATGAGACACCGAGTGAAGAGAGGTGACAGACACAGGAGAGGGGAAAGAGGGGGAAGAGACAAGCGGGGGAAAAGAGAGAGCCCAGGGAAAAGAGACAGGACAGGGAAGAGAGAGGGAAAAGAGGGTGTGGAGGAAAGGGAGGGAATAGAGGAAGGCGAGTGAAAGCGGGAAATATAAACACCGAGAGAACAGAGGTGAGAGAGACAGGCGAGGGGAAACAGGGAAAAGAGACAAGCGCGGGAAAAGTTGGAAAAGAGGGAGTTGAGGGAAAGCAGGGGAAAGTGACTGGTGAGGGTAAAGAGGGAAGAGTTCATGGAGAATAGGCAAAAGAGGGAAAAGCGACAGGCAAGGGTAAAGAGAGAGGTGAGGAACGAGAAGGAAAAGAGAGAGGCGAGAGAAAGGGGGAAAATTAGACACCGAGTGAAGAGAGGTGACAGAGACAGGAGAGGGGAAAGAGGGGAAAGAGACAAGCGGGGGGAAAGAGAGTGTCCAGGGAAAAGAGACAGGACAGGGAGGAGAGAGTGAAAAGAGGGAGTTGATGAGTGAGAGAGAAAAGAGAGGGGCGAGTGAAGGTGGGAAATTTACACACCGAGTGAAGAGAGGTGACAGATACAGGAGAGGGGAAAGAAGGGAAAGAGACAAGCCGAGGAAAAGAGAGTATCTAGGGAAAAGAGGCAGGACAGGGAGGAGAGAGTGAAGAGAGAGAGTTGATGAATGAGAGGGAAACGAGAGAGGCGAGTGAAAGTGGGAAAATGAGACACCAAGTGAAGAGAGGTGACAGACACAGGAGAGGGGAAAGAGGGGGAAGAGACAAGCAGGGGAAAAGAGAGAGTCCAGGGAAAAGAGACAGGACAGGGAAGAGAGAGGGAAAAGAGGGAGCGGAGGGAATAGAGGAAGGCGAGTGAAAGAGGGGGAAATGAACGCCGAGAGAACAGAGGTGAGAGAGACAGGCGAGGGGAAACAGGGAAAAGAGACAAGCGGGGGAAAAGAGAGAGTCCAGGGAAAAGAGACAGGACAGGGAAGAGAGAGGGAAAAGAAAGTGTCCAGGGAGAAGAGACACGACTGGGAAGAGACAGTGAAAAGAGAGAGTTGAGGAATGAGAGGGAAAAGAGAGGGGCGAGTGAAAGCGGGAAAATGAGACACCGAGTGAAGAGAGGTGACAGACACAGGAGAGGGGAAAGACGGGGAAGAGACAAGCGGGGGAAAAGAGAGAGCCCGGGGAAAAGAGAGAGTCCAGGGAAAAGAGACAGGACAGGGAAGAGAGAGGGAAAAGAGGGAGTGGAGGGAAGGGAGGGAGTAGAGGAAGGCGAGTGAAAGCGGGAAAAATGAACGCCGAGAGAACAGAGGTGAGAGAGACAGGCGAGGGGAAACAGGGAAAAGAGACAAGCGAGGGAAAAGTTGGAAAAGAGGGAGTTGAGGGAAAGCAGGGGAAGTGACTGCTGAGGGTAAAGAGGGAAGAGTTCATGGAGAATAGGCAAAAGAGGGACAAGCGACAGGCAAGGGTAAAGAGAGAGGTGAGGAACGAGAAGGAAAAGAGAGAGGCGAGAGAAAGGGGGGAAATTAGACACCGAGTGAAGAGAGGTGACAGACACAGGAGAGGGGAAAAAGGGGAAAGAGACAAGCAGTGGGAAAGAGGGAAAAGAAAGTGTCCAGGGAAAAGAGACAGGACAGGGAAGAGAGAGGGGAAAGAGGGAGAAGAGGAATGAGACAGAAAAGAGAGAGGCGAGTGAAAGTGGGAAAATGAGACACCGAGTGAAGAGAGGTGACAGACACAGGAGAAGGGAAAGAGGGGGAAGAGACAAGCAGGGGGAAAGAGGGAAAAGAAAGTGCCCAGGGAACAGAGACACGACTGGGAAGAGACAGTGAAAAGAGAGAGTTGATGAATGAGAGGGAAAAGAGAGGGGCGAGTGAAAGTGGGAAATTTACACACCGAGTGAAGAGAGGTGACAGACACAGGAGAGGGGAAAGAGGGGAAAGAGACAAGCGGGGGGAAAGAGAGAGTCCAGGGAAAAGAGACAGGACAGGGAGGAGAGAGTGAAAACAGGGAGTTGATGAGTGAGAGAGAAAAGAGAGGGGCAGGTGAAGGTGGGAAATTTACACACCGAGTGAAGAGAGGTGACAGATACAGGAGAGGGGAAAGACGGGGAAGAGACAAGCGGGGGAAAAGAGAGAGCCCAGGGAAAAGAGGCAGGACAGGGAAGAGAGAGGGAAAAGAGGGAGTGGAGGAAAGGGAGGGAATAGAGGAAGGCGAGTGGAAGCGGGAAAAATGAACGCCGAGAGAACAGGGGTGAGAGAGACAGGCGAGGGGAAACAGGGAAAAGAGACAAGCGGGGGAAAAGAAAGTGTCCAGGGAAAAGAGACAGGACAGGGAAGAGAGACACGACTGGGAAGAGACAGTGAAAAGAGAGAGTTGAGTAATGAGAGGGAAAAGAGAGGGGCGAGTGAAAGCGGGAAAATGAGACACCGAGTGAAGAGAGGTGACAGACACAGGAGAGGGGAAGGAGGGGGAAGAGACAAGCGAGGGAAAAGAGAGAGCCCAGGGAAAAGAGACGGGACAGGGAAGAGAGAGGGAAAAGAGGGAGTGGAGGAAAGGGAGGGAATAGAGGAAGGCGAGTGAAAGCGGGAAAAATGAACGCAGAGAGAACAGAGGTGAGAGAGACAGGCGAGGGGAAACAGGGAAAAGAGACAAGCGAGGGAAAAGTTGGAAAAGAGGGAGTTGAGGGAAAGCAGGGGAAGTGACTGCTGAGGGTAAAGAGGGAAGAGTTCATGGAGAATAGGCAAAAGAGGGAAAAGCGACAGGCAAGGGTAAAGAGAGAGGTGAGGAACGAGAAGGAAAAGAGAGAGGCGAGAGAAAGGGGGGGAATTAGACACCGAGTGAAGAGAGGTGACAGACACAGGAGGGGGGAAATAGGGGAAAGAGACAAGCGGGGGAAAAGAGAGAGTCCAGGGAAGAGACAGGACAGAGAAGAGAGAGGGAAAAGAGGGAGTGGAGGAAAGGGAGGGAGTAGAGGAAGGCGAGTGAAAGCGGGAAAAATGAACGCCGAGAGAACAGAGGTGAGAGAGACAGGCGAGGGGAAACAGGGAAAAGAGACAAGCGGGGGAAAAGAGAGAGTCCAGGGAAAAGAGACAGGACAGGGAAGAGAGAGGGAAAAGAAAGTGTCCAGGGAGAAGAGACACGACTGGGAAGAGACAGTGAAAAGAGAGAGTTGAGGAATGAGAGGGAAAAGAGAGGGGCGAGTGAAAGCGGGAAAATGAGACACCGAGTGAAGAGAGGTGACAGACACAGGAGAGGGGAAAGAGGGGGAAGAGACAAGCGGGGGGAAAGAGAGAGCCCAGGGAAAAGAGGCAGGACAGGGAAGAGAGAGGGAAAAGAGGGAGTGGAGGAAAGGGAGGGAATGGAGGAAGGCGAGTGAAAGCGGGAAAAATGAACGCCGAGAGAACAGAGATGAGAGAGACAGGCGAGGGGAATCAGGGAAAAGAGACAAGCGGGGGAAAAGAGAGAGTCCAGGGAAAAGAGACAGGACAGGGAAGAGAGAGGGGAAAGAAAGTGTCCAGGGAGAAGAGACACGACTGGGAAGAGACAGTGAAAAGAGAGAGTTGAGGAATGAGAGGGAAAAGAGAGGGGCGAGTGAAAGCGGGAAAATGAGACACCAAGTGAAGAGAGGTGACAGACACAGGAGAGGGGAAAGACGGGGAAGAGACAAGCGGGGGAAAAGAGAGAGTCCAGAGAAGAGACAGGACAGGGAAGAGAGAGGGAAAAGAGGGAGTGGAGGAAAGGGAGGGAGTAGAGGAAGGCGAGTGAAAGCGGGAAAAATGAACGCCGAGAGAACAGAGGTGAGAGAGACAGGCGAGGGGAAACAGGGAAAAGAGACAAGCGAGGGAAAAGTTGGAAAAGAGGGAGTTGAGGGAAAGCAGGGGAAGTGACTGCTGAGGGTAAAGAGGGAAGAGTTCATGGAGAATAGGCAAAAGAGGGACAAGCGACAGGCAAGGGTAAAGAGAGAGGTGAGGAACGAGAAGGAAAAGAGAGAGGCGAGAGAAAGGGGGGAAATTAGACACCGAGTGAAGAGAGGTGAGAGACACAGGAGAGGGGAAAAAGGGGAAAGAGACAAGCAGTGGGAAAGAGGGAAAAGAAAGTGTCCAGGGAAAAGAGACAGGACAGGGAAGAGAGAGGGGAAAGAGGGAGAAGAGGAATTAGACAGAAAAGAGAGAGGCGAGTGAAAGTGGGAAAATGAGACACCGAGTGAAGAGAGGTGACAGACACAGGAGAAGGGAAAGAGGGGGAAGAGACAAGCAGGGGGAAAGAGGGAAAAGAAAGTGCCCAGGGAACAGAGACACGACTGGGAAGAGACAGTGAAAAGAGAGAGTTGATGAATGAGAGGGAAAAGAGAGGGGCGAGTGAAAGCGGGAAATTTACACACCGAGTGAAGAGAGGTGACAGACACAGGAGAGGGGAAAGAGGGGAAAGAGACAAGCGGGGGGAAAGAGAGAGCCCAGGGAAAAGAGGCAGGACAGGGAAGAGAGAGGGAAAAGAGGGAGTGGAGGAAAGGGAGGGAATAGAGGAAGGCGAGTGGAAGCGGGAAAAATGAACGCCGAGAGAACAGGGGTGAGAGAGACAGGCGAGGGGAAACAGGGAAAAGAGACAAGCGGGGGAAAAGAAAGTGTCCAGGGAAAAGAGACAGGACAGGGAAGAGAGACACGACTGGGAAGAGACAGTGAAAAGAGAGAGTTGAGTAATGAGAGGGAAAAGAGAGGGGCGAGTGAAAGCGGGAAAATGAGACACCGAGTGAAGAGAGGTGACAGACACAGGAGAGGGGAAGGAGGGGGAAGAGACAAGCGAGGGAAAAGAGAGAGCCCAGGGAAAAGAGACGGGACAGGGAAGAGAGAGGGAAAAGAGGGAGTGGAGGAAAGGGAGGGAATAGAGGAAGGCGAGTGAAAGCAGGAAAAATGAACGCCGAGAGAACAGAGGTGAGAGAGACAGGCGAGGGGAAACAGGGAAAAGAGACAAGCGAGGGAAAAGTTGGAAAAGAGGGAGTTGAGGGAAAGCAGGGGAAAGTGACTGGTGAGGGTAAAGAGGGAAGAGTTCATGGAGAATAGGCAAAAGAGGGAAAAGCGACAGGCAAGGGTAAAGAGAGAGGTGAGGAACGAGAAGGAAAAGAGAGAGGCGAGAGAAAGGGGGGGAATTAGACACCGAGTGAAGAGAGGTGACAGACACAGGAGGGGGGAAATAGGGGAAAGAGACAAGCGGGGGAAAAGAGAGAGTCCAGGGAAGAGACAGGACAGAGAAGAGAGAGGGAAAAGAGGGAGTGGAGGAAAGGGAGGGAGTAGAGGAAGGCGAGTGAAAGCGGGAAAAATGAACGCCGAGAGAACAGAGGTGAGAGAGACAGGCGAGGGGAAACAGGGAAAAGAGACAAGCGGGGGAAAAGAGAGAGTCCAGGGAAAAGAGACAGGACAGGGAAGAGAGAGGGAAAAGAAAGTGTCCAGGGAGAAGAGACACGACTGGGAAGAGACAGTGAAAAGAGAGAGTTGAGGAATGAGAGGGAAAAGAGAGGGGCGAGTGAAAGCGGTAAAATGAGACACCGAGTGAAGAGAGGTGACAGACACAGGAGAGGGGAAAGAGGGGGAAGAGACAAGCGGGGGGAAAGAGAGAGCCCAGGGAAAAGAGGCAGGACAGGGAAGAGAGAGGGAAAAGAGGGAGTGGAGGAAAGGGAGGGAATAGAGGAAGGCGAGTGAAAGCGGGAAAAATGAACGCCGAGAGAACAGAGGTGAGAGAGACAGGCGAGGGGAAACAGGGAAAAGAGACAAGCGGGGGAAAAGAGAGAGTCCAGGGAAAAGAGACAGGACAGGGAAGAGAGAGGGAAAAGAAAGTGTCCAGGGAGAAGAGACACGACTGGGAAGAGACAGTGAAAAGAGAGAGTTGAGGAATGAGAGGGAATAGAGAGGGGCGAGTGAAAGCGGGAAAATGAGACACCGAGTGAAGAGAGGTGACAGACACAGGAGAGGGGAAAGAGGGGGAAGAGACAAGGGGGGGAAAGAGAGAGCCCAGGGAAAAGAGACGGGACAGGGAAGAGAGAGGGAAAAGAGGGAGTGGAGGAAAGGGAGGGAGTAGAGGAAGGCGAGTAAAAGCGGGAAAAATGAACGCCGAGAGAACAGAGGTGAGAGAGACAGGCGAGGGGAAACAGGGAAAAGAGACAAGCGAGGGAAAAGTTGGAAAAGAGGGAGTTGAGGGAAAGCAGGGGAAGTGACTGCTGAGGGTAAAGAGGGAAGAGTTCATGGAGAATAGGCAAAAGAGGGACAAGCGACAGGCAAGGGTAAAGAGAGAGGTGAGGAACGAGAAGGAAAAGAGAGAGGCGAGAGAAAGGGGGGAAATTAGACACCGAGTGAAGAGAGGTGACAGACACAGGAGAGGGGAAAAAGGGGAAAGAGACAAGCAGTGGGAAAGAGGGAAAAGAAAGTGTCCAGGGAAAAGAGACAGGACAGGGAAGAGAGAGGGGAAAGAGGGAGAAGAGGAATGAGACAGAAAAGAGAGAGGCGAGTGAAAGTGGGAAAATGAGACACCGAGTGAAGAGAGGTGACAGACACAGGAGAAGGGAAAGAGGGGGAAGAGACAAGCAGGGGGAAAGAGGGAAAAGAAAGTGCCCAGGGAACAGAGACACGACTGGGAAGAGACAGTGAAAAGAGAGAGTTGATGAATGAGAGGGAAAAGAGAGGGGCGAGTGAAAGTGGGAAATTTACACACCGAGTGAAGAGAGGTGACAGACACAGGAGAGGGGAAAGAGGGGAAAGAGACAAGCGGGGGGAAAGAGAGAGTCCAGGGAAAAGAGACAGGACAGGGAGGAGAGAGTGAAAACAGGGAGTTGATGAGTGAGAGAGAAAAGAGAGGGGCAGGTGAAGGTGGGAAATTTACACACCGAGTGAAGAGAGGTGACAGATACAGGAGAGGGGAAAGACGGGGAAGAGACAAGCGGGGGAAAAGAGAGAGCCCAGGGAAAAGAGGCAGGAGAGGGAAGAGAGAGGGAAAAGAGGGAGTGGAGGAAAGGGAGGGAATAGAGGAAGGCGAGTGGAAGCGGGAAAAATGAACGCCGAGAGAACAGGGGTGAGAGAGACAGGCGAGGGGAAACAGGGAAAAGAGACAAGCGGGGGAAAAGAAAGTGTCCAGGGAAAAGAGACAGGACAGGGAAGAGAGACACGACTGGGAAGAGACAGTGAAAAGAGAGAGTTGAATAATGAGAGGGAAAAGAGAGGGGCGAGTGAAAGCGGGAAAATGAGACACCGAGTGAAGAGAGGTGACAGACACAGGAGAGGGGAAGGAGGGGGAAGAGACAAGCGAGGGAAAAGAGAGAGCCCAGGGAAAAGAGACGGGACAGGGAAGAGAGAGGGAAAAGAGGGAGTGGAGGAAAGGGAGGGAATAGAGGAAGGCGAGTGGAAGCGGGAAAAATGAACGCCGAGAGAACAGGGGTGAGAGAGACAGGCGAGGGGAAACAGGGAAAAGAGACAAGCGGGGGAAAAGAAAGTGTCCAGGGAAAAGAGACAGGACAGGGAAGAGAGACACGACTGGGAAGAGACAGTGAAAAGAGAGAGTTGAGTAATGAGAGGGAAAAGAGAGGGGCGAGTGAAAGCGGGAAAATGAGACACCGAGTGAAGAGAGGTGACAGACACAGGAGGGGGGAAATAGGGGGAAGAGACAAGCGAGGGAAAAGAGAGAGCCCAGGGAAAAGAGACGGGACAGGGAAGAGAGAGGGAAAAGAGGGAGTGGAGGAAAGGGAGGGAATAGAGGAAGGCGAGTGAAAGCGGGAAAAATGAACGCAGAGAGAACAGAGGTGAGAGAGACAGGCGAGGGGAAACAGGGAAAAGAGACAAGCGAGGGAAAAGTTGGAAAAGAGGGAGTTGAGGGAAAGCAGGGGAAGTGACTGCTGAGGGTAAAGAGGGAAGAGTTCATGGAGAATAGGCAAAAGAGGGAAAAGCGACAGGCAAGGGTAAAGAGAGAGGTGAGGAACGAGAAGGAAAAGAGAGAGGCGAGAGAAAGGGGGGGAATTAGATACCGAGTGAAGAGAGGTGACAGACACAGGAGGGGGGAAATAGGGGAAAGAGACAAGCGGGGGAAAAGAGAGAGTCCAGGGAAGAGACAGGACAGAGAAGAGAGAGGGAAAAGAGGGAGTGGAGGAAAGGGAGGGAGTAGAGGAAGGCGAGTGGAAGCGGGAAAAATGAACGCCGAGAGAACAGGGGTGAGAGAGACAGGCGAGGGGAAACAGGGAAAAGAGACAAGCGGGGGAAAAGAGAGAGTCCAGGGAAAAGAGACAGGACAGGGAAGAGAGAGGGAAAAGAAAGTGTCCAGGGAGAAGAGACACGACTGGGAAGAGACAGTGAAAAGAGAGAGTTGAGGAATGAGAGGGAAAAGAGAGGGGCGAGTGAAAGCGGTAAAATGAGACACCGAGTGAAGAGAGGTGACAGACACAGGAGAGGGGAAAGAGGGGGAAGAGACAAGCGGGGGGAAAGAGAGAGCCCAGGGAAAAGAGGCAGGACAGGGAAGAGAGAGGGAAAAGAGGGAGTGGAGGAAAGGGAGGGAATAGAGGAAGGCGAGTGAAAGCGGGAAAAATGAACGCCGAGAGAACAGAGGTGAGAGAGACAGGCGAGGGGAAACAGGGAAAAGAGACAAGCGGGGGAAAAGAGAGAGTCCAGGGAAAAGAGACAGGACAGGGAAGAGAGAGGGAAAAGAAAGTGTCCAGGGAGAAGAGACACGACTGGGAAGAGACAGTGAAAAGAGAGAGTTGAGGAATGAGAGGGAAAAGAGAGGGGCGAGTGAAAGCGGGAAAATGAGACACCGAGTGAAGAGAGGTGACAGACACAGGAGAGGGGAAAGAGGGGGAAGAGACAAGCGGGGGGAAAGAGAGAGCCCAGGGAAAAGAGGCAGGACAGGGAAGAGAGAGGGAAAAGAGGGAGTGGAGGAAAGGGAGGGAATAGAGGAAGGCGAGTGAAAGCGGGAAAAATGAACGCCGAGAGAACAGAGATGAGAGAGACAGGCGAGGGGAATCAGGGAAAAGAGACAAGCGGGGGAAAAGAGAGAGTCCAGGGAAAAGAGACAGGACAGGGAAGAGAGAGGGGAAAGAAAGTGTCCAGGGAGAAGAGACACGACTGGGAAGAGACAGTGAAAAGAGAGAGTTGAGGAATGAGAGGGAAAAGAGAGGGGCGAGTGAAAGCGGGAAAATGAGACACCAAGTGAAGAGAGGTGACAGACACAGGAGAGGGGAAAGACGGGGAAGAGACAAGCGGGGGAAAAGAGAGAGTCCAGAGAAGAGACAGGACAGGGAAGAGAGAGGGAAAAGAGGGAGTGGAGGAAAGGGAGGGAGTAGAGGAAGGCGAGTGAAAGCGGGAAAAATGAACGCCGAGAGAACAGAGGTGAGAGAGACAGGCGAGGGGAAACAGGGAAAAGAGACAAGCGAGGGAAAAGTTGGAAAAGAGGGAGTTGAGGGAAAGCAGGGGAAGTGACTGCTGAGGGTAAAGAGGGAAGAGTTCATGGAGAATAGGCAAAAGAGGGACAAGCGACAGGCAAGGGTAAAGAGAGAGGTGAGGAACGAGAAGGAAAAGAGAGAGGCGAGAGAAAGGGGGGAAATTAGACACCGAGTGAAGAGAGGTGACAGACACAGGAGAGGGGAAAAAGGGGAAAGAGACAAGCAGTGGGAAAGAGGGAAAAGAAAGTGTCCAGGGAAAAGAGACAGGACAGGGAAGAGAGAGGGGAAAGAGGGAGAAGAGGAATGAGACAGAAAAGAGAGAGGCGAGTGAAAGTGGGAAAATGAGACACCGAGTGAAGAGAGGTGACAGACACAGGAGAAGGGAAAGAGGGGGAAGAGACAAGCAGGGGGAAAGAGGGAAAAGAAAGTGCCCAGGGAACAGAGACACGACTGGGAAGAGACAGTGAAAAGAGAGAGTTGATGAATGAGAGGGAAAAGAGAGGGGCGAGTGAAAGTGGGAAATTTACACACCGAGTGAAGAGAGGTGACAGACACAGGAGAGGGGAAAGAGGGGAAAGAGACAAGCGGGGGGAAAGAGAGAGTCCAGGGAAAAGAGACAGGACAGGGAGGAGAGAGTGAAAACAGGGAGTTGATGAGTGAGAGAGAAAAGAGAGGGGCAGGTGAAGGTGGGAAATTTACACACCGAGTGAAGAGAGGTGACAGATACAGGAGAGGGGAAAGACGGGGAAGAGACAAGCGGGGGAAAAGAGAGAGCCCAGGGAAAAGAGGCAGGACAGGGAAGAGAGAGGGAAAAGAGGGAGTGGAGGAAAGGGAGGGAATAGAGGAAGGCGAGTGGAAGCGGGAAAAATGAACGCCGAGAGAACAGAGGTGAGAGAGACAGGCGAGGGGAAACAGGGAAAAGAGACAAGCGAGGGAAAAGTTGGAAAAGAGGGAGTTGAGGGAAAGCAGGGGAAGTGACTGCTGAGGGTAAAGAGGGAAGAGTTCATGGAGAATAGGCAAAAGAGGGAAAAGCGACAGGCAAGGGTAAAGAGAGAGGTGAGGAACGAGAAGGAAAAGAGAGAGGCGAGAGAAAGGGGGGGAATTAGACACCGAGTGAAGAGAGGTGACAGACACAGGAGGGGGGAAAGACGGGGAAGAGACAAGCGGGGGAAAAGAGAGAGTCCAGGGAAAAGAGACAGGACAGGGAAGAGAGAGGGAAAAGAAAGTGTCCAGGGAGAAGAGACACGACTGGGAAGAGACAGTGAAAAGAGAGAGTTGAGGAATGAGAGGGAAAAGAGAGGGGCGAGTGAAAGCGGGAAAATGAGACACCAAGTGAAGAGAGGTGACAGACACAGGAGAGGGGAAAGAGGGGGAAGAGACAAGCGGGGGAAAAGAGAGAGTCCAGAGAAGAGACAGGACAGGGAAGAGAGAGGGAAAAGAGGGAGTGGAGGAAAGGGAGGGAGTAGAGGAAGGCGAGTGAAAGCGGGAAAAATGAACGCCGAGAGAACAGAGGTGAGAGAGACAGGCGAGGGGAAACAGGGAAAAGAGACAAGCGAGGGAAAAGTTGGAAAAGAGGGAGTTGAGGGAAAGCAGGGGAAAGTGACTGGTGAGAGTAAAGAGGGAAGAGTTCATGGAGAATAGGCAAAAGAGGGACAAGCGACAGGCAAGGGTAAAGAGAGAGGTGAGGAACGAGAAGGAAAAGAGAGAGGCGAGAGAAAGGGGGGAAATTAGACACCGAGTGAAGAGAGGTGACAGACACAGGAGAGGGGAAAAAGGGGAAAGAGACAAGCAGTGGGAAAGAGGGAAAAGAAAGTGTCCAGGGAAAAGAGACAGGACAGGGAAGAGAGAGGGGAAAGAGGGAGAAGAGGAATGAGACAGAAAAGAGAGAGGCGAGTGAAAGTGGGAAAATGAGACACCGAGTGAAGAGAGGTGACAGACACAGGAGAAGGGAAAGAGGGGGAAGAGACAAGCAGGGGGAAAGAGGGAAAAGAAAGTGCCCAGGGAACAGAGACACGACTGGGAAGAGACAGTGAAAAGAGAGAGTTGATGAATGAGAGGGAAAAGAGAGGGGCGAGTGAAAGTGGGAAATTGAGACACCGAGTGAAGAGAGGTGACAGACACAGGAGAGGGGAAAGAGGGGGAAGAGACAAGCGGGGGGAAAGAGAGAGTCCAGGGAAAAGAGACAGGACAGGGAAGAGAGAGGGAAAAGAAAGTGTCCAGGGAACAGAGACACGACTGGGAAGAGACAGTGAAAAGAGAGAGTTGAGTAATGAGAGGGAAAAGAGAGGGGCGAGTGAAAGCGGGAAAATGAGACACCGAGTGAAGAGAGGTGACAGACACAGGAGAGGGGAAAGAGGGGGAAGAGACAAGCGAGGGAAAAGAGAGAGCCCAGGGAAAAGAGACGGGACAGGGAAGAGAGAGGGAAAAGAGGGAGTGGAGGAAAGGGAGGGAATAGAGGAAGGCGAGTGAAAGCGGGAAAAATGAACGCAGAGAGAACAGAGGTGAGAGAGACAGGCGAGGGGAAACAGGGAAAAGAGACAAGCGAGGGAAAAGTTGGAAAAGAGGGAGTTGAGGGAAAGCAGGGGAAAGTGACTGGTGAGGGTAAAGAGGGAAGAGTTCATGGAGAATAGGCAAAAGAGGGAAAAGCGACAGGCAAGGGTAAAGAGAGAGGTGAGGAACGAGAAGGAAAAGAGAGAGGCGAGAGAAAGGGGGGAAATTAGACACCGAGTGAAGAGAGGTGACAGACACAGGAGGGGGGAAATAGGGGAAAGGGACAAGCAGTGGGAAAGAGGGAAAAGAAAGTGTCCAGGGAAAAGAGACAGGACAGGGAAGAGAGAGGGAAAAGAGGGAGAAGAGGAATGAGACAGAAAAGAGAGAGGCGAGTGAAAGTGGGAAAATGAGACACCGAGTGAAGAGAGGTGACAGACACAGGAGAGGGGAAAGACGGGGAAGAGACAAGCGGGGGAAAAGAGAGAGTCCAGGGAAAAGAGACAGGACAGGGAAGAGAGAGGGGAAAGAAAGTGTCCAGGGAGAAGAGACACGACTGGGAAGAGACAGTGAAAAGAGAGAGTTGAGGAATGAGAGGGAAAAGAGAGGGGCGAGTGAAAGCGGGAAAATGAGACACCAAGTGAAGAGAGGTGACAGACACAGGAGAGGGGAAAGACGGGGAAGAGACAAGCGGGGGAAAAGAGAGAGTCCAGAGAAGAGACAGGACAGGGAAGAGAGAGGGAAAAGAGGGAGTGGAGGAAAGGGAGGGAGTAGAGGAAGGCGAGTGAAAGCGGGAAAAATGAACGCCGAGAGAACAGAGGTGAGAGAGACAGGCGAGGGGAAACAGGGAAAAGAGACAAGCGAGGGAAAAGTTGGAAAAGAGGGAGTTGAGGGAAAGCAGGGGAAAGTGACTGGTGAGAGTAAAGAGGGAAGAGTTTATGGAGAATAGGCAAAAGAGGGACAAGCGACAGGCAAGGGTAAAGAGAGAGGTGAGGAACGAGAAGGAAAAGAGAGAGGCGAGAGAAAGGGGGGAAATTAGACACCGAGTGAAGAGAGGTGACAGACACAGGAGAGGGGAAAAAGGGGAAAGAGACAAGCAGTGGGAAAGAGGGAAAAGAAAGTGTCCAGGGAAAAGAGACAGGACAGGGAAGAGAGAGGGGAAAGAGGGAGAAGAGGAATGAGACAGAAAAGAGAGAGGCGAGTGAAAGTGGGAAAATAAGACACCGAGTGAAGAGAGGTGACAGACACAGGAGAAGGGAAAGAGGGGGAAGAGACAAGCAGGGGGAAAGAGGGAAAAGAAAGTGCCCAGGGAACAGAGACACGACTGGGAAGAGACAGTGAAAAGAGAGAGTTGATGAATGAGAGGGAAAAGAGAGGGGCGAGTGAAAGTGGGAAATTTACACACCGAGTGAAGAGAGGTGACAGACACAGGAGAGGGGAAAGAGGGGAAAGAGACAAGCGGGGGAAAAGAGAGAGTCCAGGGAAGAGACAGGACAGGGAAGAGAGAGGGAAAAGAGGGAGAAGAGGAATGAGACAGAAAAGAGAGAGGCGAGTGAAAGTGGGAAAATGAGACACCGAGTGAAGAGAGGTGACAGACACAGGAGAGGGGAAAGAGGGGGAAGAGACAAGCGGGGGGAAAGAGAGAGTCCAGGGAAGAGACAGGACAGGGAAGAGAGAGGGAAAAGAGGGAGTGGAGGAAAGGGAGGGAGTAGAGGAAGGCGAGTGAAAGCGGGAAAAATGAACGCCGAGAGAACAGAGATGAGAGAGACAGGCGAGGGGAATCAGGGAAAAGAGACAAGCGGGGGAAAAGAGAGAGTCCAGGGAAAAGAGACAGGACAGGGAAGAGAGAGGGAAAAGAAAGTGTCCAGGGAGAAGAGACACGACTGGGAAGAGACAGTGAAAAGAGAGAGTTGAGGAATGAGAGGGAAAAGAGAGGGGCGAGTGAAAGCGGGAAAATGAGACACCAAGTGAAGAGAGGTGACAGACACAGGAGAGGGGAAAGAGGGGGAAGAGACAAGCGGGGGAAAAGAGAGAGTCCAGAGAAGAGACAGGACAGGGAAGAGAGAGGGAAAAGAGGGAGTGGAGGAAAGGGAGGGAGTAGAGGAAGGCGAGTGAAAGCGGGAAAAATGAACGCCGAGAGAACAGAGGTGAGAGAGACAGGCGAGGGGAAACAGGGAAAAGAGACAAGCGGGGGAAAAGAGAGAGTCCAGGGAAAAGAGACGGGACAGGGAAGAGAGAGGGAAAAGAGGGAGTGGAGGAAAGGGAGGGAATAGAGGAAGTCGAGTGAAAGCGGGAAAAATGAACGCAGAGAGAACAGAGGTGAGAGAGACAGGCGAGGGGAAACAGGGAAAAGAGACAAGCGAGGGAAAAGTTGGAAAAGAGGGAGTTGAGGGAAAGCAGGGGAAAGTGACTGGTGAGAGTAAAGAGGGAAGAGTTCATGGAGAATAGGCAAAAGAGGGACAAGCGACAGGCAAGGGTAAAGAGAGAGGTGAGGAACGAGAAGGAAAAGAGAGAGGCGAGAGAAAGGGGGGAAATTAGACACCGAGTGAAGAGAGGTGACAGACACAGGAGAGGGGAAAAAGGGGAAAGAGACAAGCAGTGGGAAAGAGGGAAAAGAAAGTGTCCAGGGAAAAGAGACAGGACAGGGAAGAGAGAGGGGAAAGAGGGAGAAGAGGAATGAGACAGAAAAGAGAGAGGCGAGTGAAAGTGGGAAAATGAGACACCGAGTGAAGAGAGGTGACAGACACAGGAGAAGGGAAAGAGGGGGAAGAGACAAGCAGGGGGAAAGAGGGAAAAGAAAGTGCCCAGGGAACAGAGACACGACTGGGAAGAGACAGTGAAAAGAGAGAGTTGATGAATGAGAGGGAAAAGAGAGGGGCGAGTGAAAGTGGGAAATTTACACACCGAGTGAAGAGAGGTGACAGACACAGGAGAGGGGAAAGAGGGGAAAGAGACAAGCGGGGGGAAAGAGAGAGTCCAGGGAAAAGAGACAGGACAGGGAGGAGAGAGTGAAAACAGGGAGTTGATGAGTGAGAGAGAAAAGAGAGGGGCAGGTGAAGGTGGGAAATTTACACACCGAGTGAAGAGAGGTGACAGATACAGGAGAGGGGAAAGACGGGGAAGAGACAAGCGGGGGAAAAGAGAGAGCCCAGGGAAAAGAGGCAGGACAGGGAAGAGAGAGGGAAAAGAGGGAGTGGAGGAAAGGGAGGGAGTAGAGGAAGGCGAGTGAAAGCGGGAAAAATGAACGCAGAGAGAACAGAGGTGAGAGAGACAGGCGAGGGGAAACAGGGAAAAGAGACAAGCGAGGGAAAAGTTGGAAAAGAGGGAGTTGAGGGAAAGCAGGGGAAGTGACTGCTGAGGGTAAAGAGGGAAGAGTTCATGGAGAATAGGCAAAAGAGGGAAAAGCGACAGGCAAGGGTAAAGACAGAGGTGAGGAACGAGAAGGAAAAGAGAGAGGCGAGAGAAAGGGGGGGAATTAGACACCGAGTGAAGAGAGGTGACAGACACAGGAGGGGGGAAATAGGGGAAAGAGACAAGCAGTGGGAAAGAGGGAAAAGAAAGTGTCCAGGGAAAAGAGACAGGACAGGGAAGAGAGAGGGAAAAGAGGGAGAAGAGGAATGAGACAGAAAAGAGAGAGGCGAGTGAAAGTGGGAAAATGAGACACCGAGTGAAGAGAGGTGACAGACACAGGAGAGGGGAAAGACGGGGAAGAGACAAGCGGGGGAAAAGAGAGAGTCCAGGGAAGAGACAGGACAGGGAAGAGAGAGGGAAAAGAGGGAGTGGAGGAAAGGGAGGGAGTAGAGGAAGGCGAGTGAAAGTGGGAAAAATGAACGCCGAGAGAACAGAGATGAGAGAGACAGGCGAGGGGAATCAGGGAAAAGAGACAAGCGGGGGAAAAGAGAGAGTCCAGGGAAAAGAGACAGGACAGGGAAGAGAGAGGGAAAAGAAAGTGTCCAGGGAGAAGAGACAGGACAGGGAAGAGAGAGGGAAAAGAGGGAGTGGAGGAAAGGGAGGGAATAGAGGAAGGCGAGTGAAAGCGGGAAAATGAGACACCAAGTGAAGAGAGGTGACAGACACAGGAGAGGGGAAAGAGGGGGAAGAGACAAGCGGGGGAAAAGAGAGAGTCCAGAGAAGAGACAGGACAGGGAAGAGAGAGGGAAAAGAGGGAGTGGAGGAAAGGGAGGGAGTAGAGGAAGGCGAGTGAAAGCGGGAAAAATGAACGCCGAGAGAACAGAGGTGAGAGAGACAGGCGAGGGGAAACAGGGAAAAGAGACAAGCGAGGGAAAAGTTGGAAAAGAGGGAGTTGAGGGAAAGCAGGGGAAAGTGACTGGTGAGGGTAAAGAGGGAAGAGTTCATGGAGAATAGGCAAAAGAGGGAAAAGCGACAGGCAAGGGTAAAGAGAGAGGTGAGGAACGAGAAGGAAAAGAGAGAGGCGAGAGAAAGGGGGAAAATGAGACACCGAGTGAAGAGAGGTGACAGACACAGGAGAGAGGAAAGACGGGGAAGAGACAAGCAGGGGAAAAGAGAGAGCCCAGGGAAAAGAGGCAGGACAGGGAAGAGAGAGGGAAAAGAGGGAGTGGAGGAAAGGGAGGGAATAGAGGAAGGCGAGTGGAAGCGGGAAAAATGAACGCCGAGAGAACAGAGGTGAGAGAGACAGGCGAGGGGAAACAGGGAAAAGAGAAAAGCGGGGGAAAAGAGAGAGTCCAGGGAAAAGAGACACGACTGGGAAGAGACAGTGAAAAGAGAGAGTTGAGGAATGAGAGGGAAAAGAGAGGGGCGAGTGAAGGTGGGAAATTTACACACCGAGTGAAGAGAGGTGACAGATACAGGAGAGGGGAAAGAAGGGAAAGAGACAAGCCGGGGAAAAGAGAGTATTCAGGGAAAAGAGACAGGACAGGGAAGAGAGAGTGAAGAGAGAGAGTTGATGAATGAGAGGGAAACGAGAGAGGCGAGTGAAAGTGGGAAAATGAGACACAGAGTGAAGAGAGGTGACAGACACAGGAGAGGGGAAACAGGGGGAAGAGACAAGCGGGGGAAAAGAGAGAGTCCAGGGAAGAGACAGGAAAGGGAAGAGAGAGGGAAAAGAGGGAGTGGAGGAAAGGGAGGGAGTAGAGGAAGGCGAGTGAAAGCGGGAAAAATGAACGCCGAGATAACAGAGGTGAGAGAGACAGGCGAGGGGAAACAGGGAAAAGAGACAAAGCGGGGGGAAAGAGAGAGCCCAGGGAAAAGAGACAGGACAGGGAAGAGAGAGGGAAAAGAGGGAGTGGAGGAAAGGGAGGGAGTAGAGGAAGGCGAGTGGAAGCGGGAAAAATGAACGCCGAGAGAACAGAGGTGAGAGAGACAGGCGAGGGGAAACAGGGAAAAGAGGCAAGCGGGGGAAAAGAGAGAGTCCAGGGAAAAGAGACACGACTGGGAAGAGACAGTGAAAAGAGAGAGTTGAGGAATGAGAGGGAAAAGAGAGGGGCGAGTGAAAGTGGGAAATTGAGACACCGAGTGAAGAGAGGTGACAGACACAGGAGAGGGGAAAGAGGGGGAAGAGACAAGCGGGGGGAAAGAGAGAGTCCAGGGAAAAGAGACAGGACAGGGAAGAGAGAGGGAAAAGAGGGAGTGGAGGAAAGGGAGGGAATAGAGGAAGGCGAGTGAAAGCGGGAAAAATGAACGCAGAGAGAACAGAGGTGAGAGAGACAGGCGAGGGGAAACAGGGAAAAGAGACAAGCGAGGGAAAAGTTGGAAAAGAGGGAGTTGAGGGAAAGCAGGGGAAAGTGACTGGTGAGGGTAAAGAGGGAAGAGTTCATGGAGAATAGGCAAAAGAGGGAAAAGCGACAGGCAAGGGTAAAGAGAGAGGTGAGGAACGAGAAGGAAAAGAGAGAGGCGAGAGAAAGGGGGGAAATTAGACACCGAGTGAAGAGAGGTGACAGACACAGGAGGGGGGAAATAGGGGAAAGGGACAAGCAGTGGGAAAGAGGGAAAAGAAAGTGTCCAGGGAAAAGAGACAGGACAGGGAAGAGAGAGGGAAAAGAGGGAGAAGAGGAATGAGAGAGAAAAGAGAGAGGCGAGTGAAAGTGGGAAAATGAGACACCGAGTGAAGAGAGGTGACAGACACAGGAGAGGGGAAAGACGGGGAAGAGACAAGCGGGGGAAAAGAGAGAGTCCAGGGAAAAGAGACAGGACAGGGAAGAGAGAGGGGAAAGAAAGTGTCCAGGGAGAAGAGACACGACTGGGAAGAGACAGTGAAAAGAGAGAGTTGAGGAATGAGAGGGAAAAGAGAGCGGCGAGTGAAAGCGGGAAAATGAGACACCAAGTGAAGAGAGGTGACAGACACAGGAGAGGGGAAAGACGGGGAAGAGACAAGCGGGGGAAAAGAGAGAGTCCAGAGAAGAGACAGGACAGGGAAGAGAGAGGGAAAAGAGGGAGTGGAGGAAAGGGAGGGAGTAGAGGAAGGCGAGTGAAAGCGGGAAAAATGAACGCCGAGAGAACAGAGGTGAGAGAGACAGGCGAGGGGAAACAGGGAAAAGAGACAAGCGAGGGAAAAGTTGGAAAAGAGGGAGTTGAGGGAAAGCAGGGGAAAGTGACTGGTGAGAGTAAAGAGGGAAGAGTTCATGGAGAATAGGCAAAAGAGGGACAAGCGACAGGCAAGGGTAAAGAGAGAGGTGAGGAACGAGAAGGAAAAGAGAGAGGCGAGAGAAAGGGGGGAAATTAGACACCGAGTGAAGAGAGGTGACAGACACAGGAGAGGGGAAAAAGGGGAAAGAGACAAGCAGTGGGAAAGAGGGAAAAGAAAGTGTCCAGGGAAAAGAGACAGGACAGGGAAGAGAGAGGGGAAAGAGGGAGAAGAGGAATGAGACAGAAAAGAGAGAGGCGAGTGAAAGTGGGAAAATGAGACACCGAGTGAAGAGAGGTGACAGACACAGGAGAAGGGAAAGAGGGGGAAGAGACAAGCAGGGGGAAAGAGGGAAAAGAAAGTGCCCAGGGAACAGAGACACGACTGGGAAGAGACAGTGAAAAGAGAGAGTTGATGAATGAGAGGGAAAAGAGAGGGGCGAGTGAAAGTGGGAAATTTACACACCGAGTGAAGAGAGGTGACAGACACAGGAGAGGGGAAAGAGGGGAAAGAGACAAGCGGGGGAAAAGAGAGAGTCCAGGGAAGAGACAGGACAGGGAGGAGAGAGGGAAAAGAGGGAGAAGAGGAATGAGACAGAAAAGAGAGAGGCGAGTGAAAGTGGGAAAATGAGACACCGAGTGAAGAGAGGTGACAGACACAGGAGAGGGGAAAGACGGGGAAGAGACAAGCGGGGGAAAAGAGAGAGTCCAGGGAAGAGACAGGACAGAGAAGAGAGAGGGAAAAGAGGGAGTGGAGGAAAGGGAGGGAGTAGAGGAAGGCGAGTGAAAGCGGGAAAAATGAACGCCGAGAGAACAGAGATGAGAGAGACAGGCGAGAGGAATCAGGGAAAAGAGACAAGCGGGGGAAAAGAGAGAGTCCAGGGAAAAGAGACAGGACAGGGAAGAGAGAGGGAAAAGAAAGTGTCCAGGGAGAAGAGACACGACTGGGAAGAGACAGTGAAAAGAGAGAGTTGAGGAATGAGAGGGAAAAGAGAGGGGCGAGTGAAAGCGGGAAAATGAGACACCAAGTGAAGAGAGGTGACAGACACAGGAGAGGGGAAAGAGGGGGAAGAGACAAGCGGGGGAAAAGAGAGAGTCCAGAGAAGAGACAGGACAGGGAAGAGAGAGGGAAAAGAGGGAGTGGAGGAAAGGGAGGGAGTAGAGGAAGGCGAGTGAAAGCGGGAAAAATGAACGCCGAGAGAACAGAGGTGAGAGAGACAGGCGAGGGGAAACAGGGAAAAGAGACAAGCGGGGGAAAAGAGAGAGTCCAGGGAAAAGAGACGGGACAGGGAAGAGAGAGGGAAAAGAGGGAGTGGAGGAAAGGGAGGGAATAGAGGAAGTCGAGTGAAAGCGGGAAAAATGAACGCAGAGAGAACAGAGGTGAGAGAGACAGGCGAGGGGAAACAGGGAAAAGAGACAAGCGAGGGAAAAGTTGGAAAAGAGGGAGTTGAGGGAAAGCAGGGGAAAGTGACTGGTGAGAGTAAAGAGGGAAGAGTTCATGGAGAATAGGCAAAAGAGGGACAAGCGACAGGCAAGGGTAAAGAGAGAGGTGAGGAACGAGAAGGAAAAGAGAGAGGCGAGAGAAAGGGGGGAAATTAGACACCGAGTGAAGAGAGGTGACAGACACAGGAGAGGGGAAAAAGGGGAAAGAGACAAGCAGTGGGAAAGAGGGAAACGAAAGTGTCCAGGGAAAAGAGACAGGACAGGGAAGAGAGAGTGAAAAGAGAGAGAAGAGGAATGAGACAGAAAAGAGAGAGGCGAGTGAAAGTGGGAAAATGAGACACCGAGTGAAGAGAGGTGACAGACACAGGAGAAGGGAAAGAGGGGGAAGAGACAAGCAGGGGGAAAGAGGGAAAAGAAAGTGCCCAGGGAACAGAGACACGACTGGGAAGAGACAGTGAAAAGAGAGAGTTGATGAATGAGAGGGAAAAGAGAGGGGCGAGTGAAAGTGGGAAATTTACACACCGAGTGAAGAGAGGTGACAGACACAGGAGAGGGGAAAGAGGGGAAAGAGACAAGCGGGGGGAAAGAGAGAGTCCAGGGAAAAGAGACAGGACAGGGAGGAGAGAGTGAAAACAGGGAGTTGATGAGTGAGAGAGAAAAGAGAGGGGCAGGTGAAGGTGGGAAATTTACACACCGAGTGAAGAGAGGTGACAGATACAGGAGACGGGAAAGACGGGGAAGAGACAAGCGGGGGAAAAGAGAGAGCCCAGGGAAAAGAGACGGGACAGGGAAGAGAGAGGGAAAAGAGGGAGTGGAGGAAAGGGAGGGAATAGAGGAAGGCGAGTGGAAGCGGGAAAAATGAACGCCGAGAGAACAGGGGTGAGAGAGACAGGCGAGGGGAAACAGGGAAAAGAGACAAGCGGGGGAAAAGAAAGTGTCCAGGGAAAAGAGACAGGACAGGGAAGAGAGACACGACTGGGAAGAGACAGTGAAAAGAGAGAGTTGAGTAATGAGAGGGAAAAGAGAGGGGCGAGTGAAAGCGGGAAAATGAGACACCGAGTGAAGAGAGGTGACAGACACAGGAGAGGGGAAGGAGGGGGAAGAGACAAGCGAGGGAAAAGAGAGAGCCCAGGGAAAAGAGACGGGACAGGGAAGAGAGAGGGAAAAGAGGGAGTGGAGGAAAGGGAGGGAATAGAGGAAGGCGAGTGAAAGCGGGAAAAATGAACGCAGAGAGAACAGAGGTGAGAGAGACAGGCGAGGGGAAACAGGGAAAAGAGACAAGCGAGGGAAAAGTTGGAAAAGAGGGAGTTGAGGGAAAGCAGGGGAAGTGACTGCTGAGGGTAAAGAGGGAAGAGTTCATGGAGAATAGGCAAAAGAGGGACAAGCGACAGGCAAGGGTAAAGAGAGAGGTGAGGAACGAGAAGGAAAAGAGAGAGGCGAGAGAAAGGGGGGAAATTAGACACCGAGTGAAGAGAGGTGACAGACACAGGAGAGGGGAAAAAGGGGAAAGAGACAAGCAGTGGGAAAGAGGGAAAAGAAAGTGTCCAGGGAAAAGAGACAGGACAGGGTAGAGAGAGGGGAAAGAGGGAGAAGAGGAATGAGACAGAAAAGAGAGAGGCGAGTGAAAGTGGGAAAATGAGACACCGAGTGAAGAGAGGTGACAGACACAGGAGAAGGGAAAGAGGGGGAAGAGACAAGCAGGGGGAAAGAGGGAAAAGAAAGTGCCCAGGGAACAGAGACACGACTGGGAAGAGACAGTGAAAAGAGAGAGTTGATGAATGAGAGGGAAAAGAGAGGGGCGAGTGAAAGTGGGAAATTTACACACCGAGTGAAGAGAGGTGACAGACACAGGAGAGGGGAAAGAGGGGAAAGAGACAAGCGGGGGGAAAGAGAGAGTCCAGGGAAAAGAGACAGGACAGGGAGGAGAGAGTGAAAACAGGGAGTTGATGAGTGAGAGAGAAAAGAGAGGGGCAGGTGAAGGTGGGAAATTTACACACCGAGTGAAGAGAGGTGACAGATACAGGAGAGGGGAAAGACGGGGAAGAGACAAGCGGGGGAAAAGAGAGAGCCCAGGGAAAAGAGGCAGGACAGGGAAGAGAGAGGGAAAAGAGGGAGTGGAGGAAAGGGAGGGAATAGAGGAAGGCGAGTGGAAGCGGGAAAAATGAACGCCGAGAGAACAGGGGTGAGAGAGACAGGCGAGGGGAAACAGGGAAAAGAGACAAGCGGGGGAAAAGAAAGTGTCCAGGGAAAAGAGACAGGACAGGGAAGAGAGACACGACTGGGAAGAGACAGTGAAAAGAGAGAGTTGAGTAATGAGAGGGAAAAGAGAGGGGCGAGTGAAAGCGGGAAAATGAGACACCGAGTGAAGAGAGGTGACAGACACAGGAGAGGGGAAGGAGGGGGAAGAGACAAGCGAGGGAAAAGAGAGAGCCCAGGGAAAAGAGACGGGACAGGGAAGAGAGAGGGAAAAGAGGGAGTGGAGGAAAGGGAGGGAATAGAGGAAGGCGAGTGAAAGCGGGAAAAATGAACGCAGAGAGAACAGAGGTGAGAGAGACAGGCGAGGGGAAACAGGGAAAAGAGACAAGCGAGGGAAAAGTTGGAAAAGAGGGAGTTGAGGGAAAGCAGGGGAAGTGACTGCTGAGGGTAAAGAGGGAAGAGTTCATGGAGAATAGGCAAAAGAGGGAAAAGCGACAGGCAAGGGTAAAGACAGAGGTGAGGAACGAAAAGGAAAAGAGAGAGGCGAGAGAAAGGGGGGGAATTAGACACCGAGTGAAGAGAGGTGACAGACACAGGAGGGGGGAAATAGGGGAAAGAGACAAGCAGTGGGAAAGAGGGAAAAGAAAGTGTCCAGGGAAAAGAGACAGGACAGGGAAGAGAGAGGGAAAAGAGGGAGAAGAGGAATGAGACAGAAAAGAGAGAGGCGAGTGAAAGTGGGAAAATGAGACACCGAGTGAAGAGAGGTGACAGACACAGGAGAGGGGAAAGACGGGGAAGAGACAAGCGGGGGAAAAGAGAGAGTCCAGGGAAGAGACAGGACAGGGAAGAGAGAGGGAAAAGAGGGAGTGGAGGAAAGGGAGGGAGTAGAGGAAGGCGAGTGAAAGCGGGAAAAATGAACGCCGAGAGAACAGAGATGAGAGAGACAGGCGAGGGGAAACAGGGAAAAGAGACAAGCGGGGGAAAAGAGAGAGTCCAGGGAAAAGAGACAGGACAGGGAAGAGAGAGGGAAAAGAAAGTGTCCAGGGAGAAGAGACACGACTGGGAAGAGACAGTGAAAAGAGAGATTTGAGGAATGAGAGGGAAAAGAGAGGGGCGAGTGAAAGCGGGAAAATGAGACACCAAGTGAAGAGAGGTGACAGACACAGGAGAGAGGAAAGACGGGGAAGAGACAAGCAGGGGAAAAGAGAGAGCCCAGGGAAAAGAGGCAGGACAGGGAAGAGAGAGGGAAAAGAGGGAGTGGAGGAAAGGGAGGCAATAGAGGAAGGCGAGTGGAAGCGGGAAAAATGAACGCCGAGAGAACAGAGGTGAGAGAGACAGGCGAGGGGAAACAGGGAAAAGAGAAAAGCGGGGGAAAAGAGAGAGTCCAGGGAAAAGAGACACGACTGGGAAGAGACAGTGAAAAGAGAGAGTTGAGGAATGAGAGGGAAAAGAGAGGGGCGAGTGAAGGTGGGAAATTTACACACCGAGTGAAGAGAGGTGACAGATACAGGAGAGGGGAAAGAAGGGAAAGAGACAAGCCGGGGAAAAGAGAGTATTCAGGGAAAAGAGACAGGACAGGGAAGAGAGAGTGAAGAGAGAGAGTTGATGAATGAGAGGGAAACGAGAGAGGCGAGTGAAAGTGGGAAAATGAGACACAGAGTGAAGAGAGGTGACAGACACAGGAGAGGGGAAACAGGGGGAAGAGACAAGCGGGGGAAAAGAGAGAGTCCAGGGAAGAGACAGGAAAGGGAAGAGAGAGGGAAAAGAGGGAGTGGAGGAAAGGGAGGGAGTAGAGGAAGGCGAGTGAAAGCGGGAAAAATGAACGCCGAGATAACAGAGGTGAGAGAGACAGGCGAGGGGAAACAGGGAAAAGAGACAAAGCGGGGGGAAAGAGAGAGTCCAGGGAAAAGAGACAGGACAGGGAAGAGAGAGGGAAAAGAGGGAGTGGAGGAAAGGGAGGGAGTAGAGGAAGGCGAGTGGAAGCGGGAAAAATGAACGCCGATAGAACAGAGGTGAGAGAGACAGGCGAGGGGAAACAGGGAAAAGAGGCAAGCGGGGGAAAAGAGAGAGTCCAGGGAAAAGAGACACGACTGGGAAGAGACAGTGAAAAGAGAGAGTTGATGAATGAGAGGGAAAAGAGAGGGGCGAGTGAAAGTGGGAAATTGAGACACCGAGTGAAGAGAGGTGACAGACACAGGAGAGGGGAAAGAGGGGGAAGAGACAAGCGGGGGGAAAGAGAGAGTCCAGGGAAAAGAGACAGGACAGGGAAGAGAGAGGGAAAAGAAAGTGTCCAGGGAACAGAGACACGACTGGGAAGAGACAGTGAAAAGAGAGAGTTGAGTAATGAGAGGGAAAAGAGAGGGGCGAGTGAAAGCGAGAAAATGAGACACCGAGTGAAGAGAGGTGACAGACACAGGAGAGGGGAAAGAGGGGGAAGAGACAAGCGAGGGAAAAGAGAGAGCCCAGGGAAAAGAGACGGGACAGGGAAGAGAGAGGGAAAAGAGGGAGTGGAGGAAAGGGAGGGAATAGAGGAAGGCGAGTGAAAGCGGGAAAAATGAACGCAGAGAGAACAGAGGTGAGAGAGACAGGCGAGGGGAAACAGGGAAAAGAGACAAGCGAGGGAAAAGTTGGAAAAGAGGGAGTTGAGGGAAAGCAGGGGAAAGTGACTGGTGAGGGTAAAGAGGGAAGAGTTCATGGAGAATAGGCAAAAGAGGGAAAAGCGACAGGCAAGGGTAAAGAGAGAGGTGAGGAACGAGAAGGAAAAGAGAGAGGCGAGAGAAAGGGGGGAAATTAGACACCGAGTGAAGAGAGGTGACAGACACAGGAGGGGGGAAATAGGGGAAAGGGACAAGCAGTGGGAAAGAGGGAAAAGAAAGTGTCCAGGGAAAAGAGACAGGACAGGGAAGAGAGAGGGAAAAGAGGGAGAAGAGGAATGAGACAGAAAAGAGAGAGGCGAGTGAAAGTGGGAAAATGAGACACCGAGTGAAGAGAGGTGACAGACACAGGAGAGGGGAAAGACGGGGAAGAGACAAGCGGGGGAAAAGAGAGAGTCCAGGGAAAAGAGACAGGACAGGGAAGAGAGAGGGGAAAGAAAGTGTCCAGGGAGAAGAGACACGACTGGGAAGAGACAGTGAAAAGAGAGAGTTGAGGAATGAGAGGGAAAAGAGAGGGGCGAGTGAAAGCGGGAAAATGAGACACCAAGTGAAGAGAGGTGACAGACACAGGAGAGGGGAAAGACGGGGAAGAGACAAGCGGGGGAAAAGAGAGAGTCCAGAGAAGAGACAGGACAGGGAAGAGAGAGGGAAAAGAGGGAGTGGAGGAAAGGGAGGGAGTAGAGGAAGGCGAGTGAAAGCGGGAAAAATGAACGCCGAGAGAACAGAGGTGAGAGAGACAGGCGAGGGGAAACAGGGAAAAGAGACAAGCGAGGGAAAAGTTGGAAAAGAGGGAGTTGAGGGAAAGCAGGGGAAAGTGACTGGTGAGAGTAAAGAGGGAAGAGTTCATGGACAATAGGCAAAAGAGGGACAAGCGACAGGCAAGGGTAAAGAGAGAGGTGAGGAACGAGAAGGAAAAGAGAGAGGCGAGAGAAAGGGGGGAAATTAGACACCGAGTGAAGAGAGGTGACAGACACAGGAGAGGGGAAAAAGGGGAAAGAGACAAGCAGTGGGAAAGAGGGAAAAGAAAGTGTCCAGGGAAAAGAGACAGGACAGGGAAGAGAGAGGGGAAAGAGGGAGAAGAGGAATGAGACAGAAAAGAGAGAGGCGAGTGAAAGTGGGAAAATGAGACACCGAGTGAAGAGAGGTGACAGACACAGGAGAAGGGAAAGAGGGGGAAGAGACAAGCAGGGGGAAAGAGGGAAAAGAGAGAGCCCAGGGAAAAGAGACAGGACAGGGAGGAGAGAGTGAAAACAGGGAGTTGATGAGTGAGAGAGAAAAGAGAGGGGCAGGTGAAGGTGGGAAATTTACACACCGAGTGAAGAGAGGTGACAGATACAGGAGAGGGGAAAGACGGGGAAGAGACAAGCGGGGGAAAAGAGAGAGCCCAGGGAAAAGAGGCAGGACAGGGAAGAGAGAGGGAAAAGAGGGAGTGGAGGAAAGGGAGGGAATAGAGGAAGGCGAGTGGAAGCGGGAAAAATGAACGCCGAGAGAACAGGGGTGAGAGAGACAGGCGAGGGGAAACAGGGAAAAGAGACAAGCGGGGGAAAAGAAAGTGTCCAGGGAAAAGAGACAGGACAGGGAAGAGAGACACGACTGGGAAGAGACAGTGAAAAGAGAGAGTTGAGTAATGAGAGGGAAAAGAGAGGGGCGAGTGAAAGCGGGAAAATGAGACACCGAGTGAAGAGAGGTGACAGACACAGGAGAGGGGAAGGAGGGGGAAGAGACAAGCGAGGGAAAAGAGAGAGCCCAGGGAAAAGAGACGGGACAGGGAAGAGAGAGGGAAAAGAGGGAGTGGAGGAAAGGGAGGGAATAGAGGAAGGCGAGTGAAAGCGGGAAAAATGAACGCAGAGAGAACAGAGGTGAGAGAGACAGGCGAGGGGAAACAGGGAAAAGAGACAAGCGAGGGAAAAGTTGGAAAAGAGGGAGTTGAGGGAAAGCAGGGGAAGTGACTGCTGAGGGTAAAGAGGGAAGAGTTCATGGAGAATAGGCAAAAGAGGGACAAGCGACAGGCAAGGGTAAAGAGAGAGGTGAGGAACGAGAAGGAAAAGAGAGAGGCGAGAGAAAGGGGGGAAATTAGACACCGAGTGAAGAGAGGTGACAGACACAGGAGAGGGGAAAAAGGGGAAAGAGACAAGCAGTGGGAAAGAGGGAAAAGAAAGTGTCCAGGGAAAAGAGACAGGACAGGGAAGAGAGAGGGGAAAGAGGGAGAAGAGGAATGAGACAGAAAAGAGAGAGGCGAGTGAAAGTGGGAAAATGAGACACCGAGTGAAGAGAGGTGACAGACACAGGAGAAGGGAAAGAGGGGGAAGAGACAAGCAGGGGGAAAGAGGGAAAAGAAAGTGCCCAGGGAACAGAGACACGACTGGGAAGAGACAGTGAAAAGAGAGAGTTGATGAATGAGAGGGAAAAGAGAGGGGCGAGTGAAAGTGGGAAATTTACACACCGAGTGAAGAGAGGTGACAGACACAGGAGAGGGGAAAGAGGGGAAAGAGACAAGCGGGGGAAAAGAGAGAGTCCAGGGAAGAGACAGGACAGGGAAGAGAGAGGGAAAAGAGGGAGAAGAGGAATGAGACAGAAAAGAGAGAGGCGAGTGAAAGTGGGAAAATGAGACACCGAGTGAAGAGAGGTGACAGACACAGGAGAGGGGAAAGACGGGGAAGAGACAAGCGGGGGAAAAGAGAGAGCCCAGGGAAGAGACAGGACAGGGAAGAGAGAGGGAAAAGAGGGAGTGGAGGAAAGGGAGGGAGTAGAGGAAGGCGAGTGAAAGCGGGAAAAATGAACGCCGAGAGAACAGAGATGAGAGAGACAGGCGAGGGGAATCAGGGAAAAGAGACAAGCGGGGGAAAAGAGAGAGTCCAGGGAAAAGAGACAGGACAGGGAAGAGAGAGGGAAAAGAAAGTGTCCAGGGAGAAGAGACACGACTGGGAAGAGACAGTGAAAAGAGAGAGTTGAGGAATGAGAGGGAAAAGAGAGGGGCGAGTGAAAGCGGGAAAATGAGACACCAAGTGAAGAGAGGTGACAGACACAGGAGAGGGGAAAGACGGGGAAGAGACAAGCGGGGGAAAAGAGAGAGTCCAGAGAAGAGACAGGACAGGGAAGAGAGAGGGAAAAGAGGGAGTGGAGGAAAGGGAGGGAGTAGAGGAAGGCGAGTGAAAGCGGGAAAAATGAACGCCGAGAGAACAGAGGTGAGAGAGACAGGCGAGGGGAAACAGGGAAAAGAGACAAGCGGGGGAAAAGAGAGAGTCCAGGGAAAAGAGACACGACTGGGAAGAGACAGTGAAAAGAGAGAGATGAGGAATGAGAGGGAAAAGAGAGGGGCGAGTGAAAGCGGGAAAATGAGACACCGAGTGAAGAGAGGTGACAGACACAGGAGAGGGGAAAGAGGGGGAAGAGACAAGCGGGGGAAAAGAGAGAGCCCAGGGAAAAGAGACAGGACAGGGAAGAGAGAGGGAAAAGAGGGTGTGGAGGAAAGGGAGGGAATAGAGGAAGGCGAGTGAAAGCGGGAAATATAAACACCGAGAGAACAGAGGTGAGAGAGACAGGCGAGGGGAAACAGGGAAAAGAGACAAGCGCGGGAAAAGTTGGAAAAGAGGGAGTTGAGGGAAAGCAGGGGAAAGTGACTGGTGAGGGTAAAGAGGGAAGAGTTCATGGAGAATAGGCAAAAGAGGGAAAAGCGACAGGCAAGGGTAAAGAGAGAGGTGAGGAACGAGAAGGAAAAGAGAGAGGCGAGAGAAAGGGGGAAAATTAGACACCGAGTGAAGAGAGGTGACAGAGACAGGAGAGGGGAAAGAGGGGAAAGAGACAAGCGGGGGGAAAGAGAGTGTCCAGGGAAAAGAGACAGGACAGGGAGGAGAGAGTGAAAAGAGGGAGTTGATGAGTGAGAGAGAAAAGAGAGGGGCGAGTGAAGGTGGGAAATTTACACACCGAGTGAAGAGAGGTGACAGATACAGGAGAGGGGAAAGAAGGGAAAGAGACAAGCCGAGGAAAAGAGAGTATCTAGGGAAAAGAGGCAGGACAGGGAGGAGAGAGTGAAGAGAGAGAGTTGATGAATGAGAGGGAAACGAGAGACGCGAGTGGAAGTGGGAAAATGAGACACCAAGTGAAGAGAGGTGACAGACACAGGAGAGACGAAAGAGGGGGAAGAGACAAGCGGGGGAAAAGAGAGAGTCCAGGGAAAAGAGACAGGACAGGGAAGAGAGAGGGAAAAGAGGGAGTGGAGGGAAGGGAGGGAATAGAGGAAGGCGAGTGAAAGAGGGGGAAATGAACGCCGAGAGAACAGAGGTGAGAGAGACAGGCGAGGGGAAACAGGGAAAAGAGAAAAGCGGGGGAAAAGAGAGAGTCCAGGGAAAAGAGACAGGACAGGGAAGAGAGAGGGAAAAGAGGGAGTGGAGGAAAGGGAGGGAATAGAGGAAGGCGAGTGGAAGCGGGAAAAATGAACGCCGAGAGAACAGGGGTGAGAGAGACAGGCGAGGGGAAACAGGGAAAAGAGACAAGCGGGGGAAAAGAGAGAGTCCAGGGAAAAGAGACAGGACAGGGAAGAGAGAGGGAAAAGAAAGTGTCCAGGGAAAAGAGACACGACAGGGAAGAGACAGTGAAAAGAGAGAGTTGAGGAATGAGAGGGAAAAGAGAGGGGCGAGTGAAAGTGGGAAATTGAGACACCGAGTGAAGAGAGGTGACAGACACAGGAGAGGGGAAAGAGGGGGAAGAGACAAGCGGGGGGGAAGAGAGAGTCCAGGGAAAAGAGACAGGACAGGGAAGAGAGAGGGAAAAGAGGGAGTGGAGGGAAGGGAGGGAATAGAGGAAGGCGAGTGAAAGAGGGGGAAATGAACGCCGAGAGAACAGAGGTGAGAGAGACAGGCGAGGGGAAACAGGGAAAAGAGAAAACCGGGGGGAAAGAGAGAGTCCAGGGAAAAGAGACAGGACAGGGAAGAGAGAGGGAAAACAGGGAGTGGAGGAAAGGGAGGGAATAGAGGAAGGCGAGTGGAAGCGGGAAAAATGAACGCCGAGAGAACAGATGTGAGAGAGACAGGCGAGGGGAAACAGGGAAAAGAGACAAGCGGGGGAAAAGAGACACGACAGGGAAGAGACAGTGAAAAGAGAGAGTTGAGGAATGAGAGGGAAAAGAGAGGGGCGAGTGAAAGTGGGAAATTGAGACACCGAGTGAAGAGAGGTGACAGACACAGGAGAGGGGAAAGAGGGGGAAGAGACAAGCGGGGGGAAAGAGAGAGTCCAGGGAAAAGAGATAGGACAGGGAAGAGAGAGGGAAAAGAGGGTGTGGAGGAAAGGGAGGGAATAGAGGAAGGCGAGTGAAAGCAGGAAAAATGAACGCCGAGAGAACAGAGGTGAGAGACACAGGCGAGGGGAAACAGGGAAAAGAGAAAAGCGGGGGAAAAGAGAGAGTCCAGGGAAAAGAGACAGGACAGGGAAGAGAGAGGGAAAAGAGAGAGTTGAGGAATGAGAGGGAAAAGAGAGGGGCGAGTGAAAGTGGGAAATTGAGACACCGAGTGAAGAGAGGTGACAGACACAGGAGAGGGGAAACAGGGGGAAGAGACAAGCGGGGGGAAAGAGAGAGTCCAGGGAAAAGAGATAGGACAGGGAAGAGAGAGGGAAAAGAGGGTGTGGAGGAAAGGGAGGGAATAGAGGAAGGCGAGTGAAAGCAGGAAAAATGAACGCCGAGAGAACAGAGGTGAGAGACACAGGCGAGGGGAAACAGGGAAAAGAGAAAAGCGGGGGAAAAGAGAGAGTCCAGGGAAAAGAGACAGGACAGGGAAGAGAGAGGGAAAAGAGGGAGTGGAGGAAAGGGAGGGAATACAGGAAGGCGAGTGGAAGCGGGAAAAATGAACGCCGAGAGAACAGAGGTGAGAGTGACAGGCAAGGGGAAACAGGGAAAAGAGAAAAGCGGGGGAAAAGAGAGAGTCCAGGGAAAAGAGACACGACTGGGAAGAGACAGTGAAAAGAGAGAGTTAAGGAATGAGAGGGAAAAGAGAGTGGCGAGTGAAAGCGGGAAAATGAGACACCGAGTGAAGAGAGGTGACAGACACAGGAGAGGGGAAAGAGGGGGAAGAGACAAGCGGGGGGAAAGAGAGAGCCCAGGGAAAAGAGACAGGACAGGGAAGAGAGAGGGAAAAGAGGGAGTGGAGGAAAGGGAGGGAATAGAGGAAGGCGAGTGAAAGCGGGAAAAATGAACGCCGAGAGAACAGATGTGAGAGAGACAGGCGAGGGGAAACAGGGAAAAGAGACAAGCGGGGGAAAAGAGAGAGTCCAGGGAAAAGAGACAGGACACGGAAGAGAGAGGGAAAAGAGGGAGTGGAGGGAAGGGAGGGAATAGAGGAAGGCGAGTGAAAGAGGGGGAAATGAACGCCGAGAGTACAGAGGTGAGAGAGACAGGCGAGGGGAAACAGGGAAAAGAGAAAAGCGGGGGAAAAGAGAGAGTCCAGGGAAAAGAGACAGGACAGGGAAGAGAGAGGGAAAAGAGGGAGTGGAGGAAAGGGAGGGAATAGAGGAAGGCGAGTGGAAGCGGGAAAAATGAACGCCGAGAGTACAGAGGTGAGAGAGACAGGCGAGGGGAAACAGGGAAAAGAGACAAGCGGGGGAAAAGAGAGAGTCCAGGGAAAAGAGACAGGACAGGGAAGAGAGAGGGAAAAGAAAGTGTCCAGGGAAAAGAGACACGACTGGGAAGAGAGAGGGAAAAGAGAGAGTTGAGGAATGAGAGGGAAAAGAGAGGGGCGAGTGAAAGTGGGAAATTGAGACACCGAGTGAAGAGAGGTGACAGACACAGGAGAGGGGAAAGAGGGGGAAGAGACAAGCGGGGGGGAAGAGAGAGTCCAGGGAAAAAGACAGGACAGGGAAGAGAGAGGGAAAAGAGGGAGTGGAGGGAAGGGAGGGAATAGAGGAAGGCGAGTGAAAGAGGGGGAAATGAACGCCGAGAGAACAGAGGTGAGAGAGACAGGCGAGGGGAAACAGGGAAAAGAGAAAAGTGGGGGGAAAGAGAGAGTCCAGGGAAAAGAGACACGACTGGGAAGAGACAGTGAAAAGAGAGAGATGAGGAATGAGAGGGAAAAGAGAGGGGCGAGTGAAAGCGGGAAAATGAGACACCGAGTGAAGAGAGGTGACAGACACAGGAGAGGGGAAAGAGGGGGAAGAGACAAGCGGGGGAAAAGAGAGAGCCCAGGGAAAAGAGACAGGACAGGGAAGAGAGAGGGAAAAGAGGGTGTGGAGGAAAGGGAGGGAATAGAGGAAGGCGAGTGAAAGCGGGAAATATAAACACCGAGAGAACAGAGGTGAGAGAGACAGGCGAGGGGAAACAGGGAAAAGAGACAAGCGCGGGAAAAGTTGGAAAAGAGGGAGTTGAGGGAAAGCAGGGGAAAGTGACTGGTGAGGGTAAAGAGGGAAGAGTTCATGGAGAATAGGCAAAAGAGGGAAAAGCGACAGGCAAGGGTAAAGAGAGAGGTGAGGAACGAGAAGGAAAAGAGAGAGGCGAGAGAAAGGGGGAAAATTAGACACCGAGTGAAGAGAGGTGACAGAGACAGGAGAGGGGAAAGAGGGGAAAGAGACAAGCGGGGGGAAAGAGAGTGTCCAGGGAAAAGAGACAGGACAGGGAGGAGAGAGTGAAAAGAGGGAGTTGATGAGTGAGAGAGAAAAGAGAGGGGCGAGTGAAGGTGGGAAATTTACACACCGAGTGAAGAGAGGTGACAGATACAGGAGAGGGGAAAGAAGGGAAAGAGACAAGCCGAGGAAAAGAGAGTATCTAGGGAAAAGAGGCAGGACAGGGAGGAGAGAGTGAAGAGAGAGAGTTGATGAATGAGAGGGAAACGAGAGAGGCGAGTGAAAGTGGGAAAATGAGACACCAAGTGAAGAGAGGTGACAGACACAGGAGAGGGGAAAGAGGGGGAAGAGACAAGCGGGGGAAAAGAGAGAGTCCAGGGAAAAGAGACAGGACAGGGAAGAGAGAGGGAAAAGAGGGAGCGGAGGGAATAGAGGAAGGCGAGTGAAAGAGGGGGAAATGAACGCCGAGAGAACAGAGGTGAGAGAGACAGGCGAGGGGAAACAGGGAAAAGAGACAAGCGAGGGAAAAGTTGGAAAAGAGGGAGTTGAAGGAAAGCAGGGGAAAGTGACTGGTGAGGGTAAAGAGGGAAGAGTTCATGGAGAATAGGCAAAAGAGGGAAAAGCGACAGGCAAGGGTAAAGAGAGAGGTGAGGAACGAGAAGGAAAAGAGAGAGGCGAGTGAAAGCGGGGAAATGAGACACCGAGTGAAGAGAGGTGACAGACACAGGAGAGAGGAAAGAGGGGGAAGAGACAAGCGGGGGGAAAGAGAGAGCCCAGGGAAAAGAGACAGGACAGGGAAGAGAGAGGGAAAAGAGGGAGTGGAGGGAAGGGAGGGAATAGAGGAAGGCGAGTGAAAGAGGGGGAAATGAACGCCGAGAGAACAGAGGTGAGAGAGACAGGCGAGGGGAAACAGGGAAAAGAGAAAAGCGGGGGGAAAGAGAGAGTCCAGGGAAAAGAGACAGGACAGGGAAGAGAGAGGGAAAAGAGGGAGTGGAGGAAAGGGAGGGAATAGAGGAAGGCGAGTGAAAGAGGGGGAAATGAACGCCGAGAGTACAGAGGTGAGAGAGACAGGCGAGGGGAAACAGGGAAAAGAGACAAGCGGGGGAAAAGAGAGAGTCCAGGGAAAAGAGACAGGACAGGGAAGAGAGAGGGAAAAGAAAGTGTCCAGGGAAAAGAGACAGGACAGGGAAGAGACAGTGAAAAGAGAGAGTTGAGGAATGAGAGGGAAAAGAGAGGGGCGAGAGAAAGCGGGAAAATGAGACACCGAGTGAAGAGAGGTGACAGACACAGGAGAGGGGAAAGACGGGGAAGAGACAAGCGGGGGAAAAGAGAGAGCCCAGGGAAAAGAGGCAGGACAGGGAGGAGAGAGTGAAAAGAGGGAGTTGATGAGTGAGAGAGAAAAGAGAGGGGCGAGTGAAGGTGGGAAATTTCCCCACCGAGTGAAGAGAGGTGACAGACACAGGAGAGGGGAAAGAAGGGAAAGAGACAAGCCGAGGAAAAGAGAGTATCTAGGGAAAAGAGGCAGGACAGGGAGGAGAGAGTGAAGAGAGAGAGTTGATGAATGAGAGGGAAACGAGAGAGGCGAGTGGAAGTGGGAAAATGAGACACCAAGTGAAGAGAGGTGACAGACACAGGAGAGGGGAAAGAGGGGGAAGAGACAAGCGGGGGAAAAGAGAGAGCCCAGGGAAAAGAAAGGACAGGGAAGAGAGAGGGAAAAGAAAGTGTCCAGGGAAAAGAGACACGACTGGGAAGAGACAGTGAAAAGAGAGAGTTGAGGAATGAGAGGGAAAAGAGAGGGGCGAGTGAAAGCGGGAAAATGAGACTCCGAGTGAAGAGAGGTGACAGACACAGGAGAGGGGAAAGAGGGGGAAGAGACAAGCAGTGGGAAAGAGGGAAAAGAAAGTGTCCAGGGAAAAGAGACAGGACAGGGAAGAGAGAGTGAAAAGAGGGAGAAGAGGAATGAGACAGAAAAGAGAGAGGCGAGTGAAAGTGGGAAAATGAGACACCGAGTGAAGAGAGGTGACAGACACAGGAGAGGGGAAAGACGGGGAAGAGACAAGCGGGGGAAAAGAGAGAGCCCAGGGAAAAGAGAGAGTCCAGGGAAAAGAGACAGGACAGGGAAGAGAGAGGGAAAAGAGGGAGTGGAGGGAAGGGAGGGAATAGAGGAAGGCGAGTGAAAGAGGGGGAAATGAACGCCGAGAGAACAGAGGTGAGAGAGACAGGCGAGGGGAAACAGGGAAAAGAGAAAAGCGGGGGAAAAGAGAGAGTCCAGGGAAAAGAGACACGACTTCGAAGAGACAGTGAAAAGAGAGAGATGAGGAATGAGAGGGAAAAGAGAGGGGCGAGTGAAAGCGGGAAAATGAGACACCGAGTGAAGAGAGGTGACAGACACAGGAGAGGGGAAAGAGGGGGAAGAGACAAGCGGGGGAAAAGAGAGAGCCCAGGGAAAAGAGACAGGACAGGGAAGAGAGAGGGAAAAGAGGGTGTGGAGGAAAGGGAGGGAATAGAGGAAGGCGAGTGAAAGCGGGAAATATAAACACCGAGAGAACAGAGGTGAGAGAGACAGGCGAGGGGAAACAGGGAAAAGAGACAAGCGCGGGAAAAGTTGGAAAAGAGGGAGTTGAGGGAAAGCAGGGGAAAGTGACTGGTGAGGGTAAAGAGGGAAGAGTTCATGGAGAATAGGCAAAAGAGGGAAAAGCGACAGGCAAGGGTAAAGAGAGAGGTGAGGAACGAGAAGGAAAAGAGAGAGGCGAGAGAAAGGGGGAAAATTAGACACCGAGTGAAGAGAGGTGACAGAGACAGGAGAGGGGAAAGAGGGGAAAGAGACAAGCGGGGGGAAAGAGAGTGTCCAGGGAAAAGAGACAGGACAGGGAGGAGAGAGTGAAAAGAGGGAGTTGATGAGTGAGAGAGAAAAGAGAGGGGCGAGTGAAGGTGGGAAATTTACACACCGAGTGAAGAGAGGTGACAGATACAGGAGAGGGGAAAGAAGGGAAAGAGACAAGCCGAGGAAAAGAGAGTATCTAGGGAAAAGAGGCAGGACAGGGAGGAGAGAGTGAAGAGAGAGAGTTGATGAATGAGAGGGAAACGAGAGAGGCGAGTGAAAGTGGGAAAATGAGACACCAAGTGAAGAGAGGTGACAGACACAGGAGAGGGGAAAGAGGGGGAAGAGACAAGCGGGGGAAAAGAGAGAGTCCAGGGAAGAGAAAGGACAGGGAAGAGAGAGGGAAAAGAGGGAGCGGAGGGAATAGAGGAAGGCGAGTGAAAGAGGGGGAAATGAACGCCGAGAGAACAGAGGTGAGAGAGACAGGCGAGGGGAAACAGGGAAAAGAGACAAGCGGGGGAAAAGAGAGAGTCCAGGGAAAAGAGACAGGACAGGGAAGAGAGAGGGAAAAGAAAGTGTCCAGGGAAAAGAGACACGACTGGGAAGAGACAGTGAAAAGAGAGAGTTGAGGAATGAGAGGGAAAAGAGAGGGGCGAGTGAAAGTGGGAAATTGAGACACCGAGTGAAGAGAGGTGACAGACACAGGAGAGGGGAAAGAGGGGGAAGAGACAAGCGGGGGGGAAGAGAGAGTCCAGGGAAAAGAGACAGGACAGGGAAGAGAGAGGGAAAAGAGGGAGTGGAGGGAAGGGAGGGAATAGAGGAAGGCGAGTGAAAGAGGGGGAAATGAACGCCGAGAGAACAGAGGTGAGAGAGACAGGCGAGGGGAAACAGGGAAAAGAGACAAGCGGGGGAAAAGAGACACGACAGGGAAGAGACAGTGAAAAGAGAGAGTTGAGGAATGAGAGGGAAAAGAGAGGGGCGAGTGAAAGCGGGAAAATGAGACACCGAGTGAAGAGAGGTGACAGACACAGGAGAGGGGAAAGAGGGGGAAGAGACAAGCGGGGGGAAAGAGAGAGCCCAGGGAAAAGAGACAGGACAGGGAAGAGAGAGGGAAAAGAGGGAGTGGAGGAAAGGGAGGGAATAGAGGAAGGCGAGTGAAAGCGGGAAAAATGAACGCCGAGAGAACAGATGTGAGAGAGACAGGCGAGGGGAAACAGGGAAAAGAGACAAGCGGGGGAAAAGAGAGAGTCCAGGGAAAAGAGACAGGACACGGAAGAGAGAGGGAAAAGAGGGAGTGGAGGGAAGGGAGGGAATAGAGGAAGGCGAGTGAAAGAGGGGGAAATGAACGCCGAGAGAACAGAGGTGAGAGAGACAGGCGAGGGGAAACAGGGAAAAGAGAAAAGCGGGGGAAAAGAGAGAGTCCAGGGAAAAGAGACAGGACAGGGAAGAGAGAGGGAAAAGAGGGAGTGGAGGAAAGGGAGGGAATAGAGGAAGGCGAGTGGAAGCGGGAAAAATGAACGCCGAGAGTACAGAGGTGAGAGAGACAGGCGAGGGGAAACAGGGAAAAGAGGCAAGCGGGGGAAAAGAGAGAGTCCAGGGAAAAGAGACAGGACAGGGAAGAGAGAGGGAAAAGAGGGAGTGGAGGAAAGGGAGGGAATAGAGGAAGGCGAGTGAAAGCGGGAAAAATGAACGCACAGAGAACAGAGGTGAGAGAGACAGGCGAGGGGAAACAGGGAAAAGAGACAAAGCGGGGGAAAAGAGAGAGCCCAGGGAAAAGAGACAGGACAGGGAAGAGAGAGGGAAAAGAAAGTGTCCAGGGAAAAGAGACACGACTGGGAAGAGACAGTGAAAAGAGAGAGTTGAGGAATGAGAGGGAAAAGAGAGGGGCGAGTGAAAGTGGGAAATTGAGACACCGAGTGAAGAGAGGTGACAGACACAGGAGAGGGGGAAGAGACAAGCGGGGGGGAAGAGAGAGTCCAGGGAAAAGAGACAGGACAGGGAAGAGAGAGGGAAAAGAGGGAGTGGAGGGAAGGGAGGGAATAGAGGAAGGCGAGTGAAAGAGGGGGAAATGAACGCCGAGAGAACAGAGGTGAGAGACACAGGCGAGGGGAAACAGGGAAAAGAGAAAAGCGGGGGGAAAGAGAGAGTCCAGGGAAAAGAGACAGGACAGGGAAGAGAGAGGGAAAACAGGGAGTGGAGGAAAGGGAGGGAATAGAGGAAGGCGAGTGGAAGCGGGAAAAATGAACGCCGAGAGAACAGATGTGAGAGAGACAGGCGAGGGGAAACAGGGAAAAGAGACAAGCGGGGGAAAAGAGAGAGTCCAGGGAAAAGAGACACGACTGGGAAGAGACAGTGAAAAGAGAGAGTTAAGGAATGAGAGGGAAAAGAGAGTGGCGAGTGAAAGCGGGAAAATGAGACACCGAGTGAAGAGAGGTGACAGACACAGGAGAGGGGAAAGAGGGGGAAGAGACAAGCGGGGGAAAAGAGAGAGCCCAGGGAAAAGAGACAGGACAGGGAAGAGAGAGGGAAAAGAGGGTGTGGAGGAAAGGGAGGGAATAGAGGAAGGCGAGTGAAAGCGGGAAATATAAACACCGAGAGAACAGAGGTGAGAGAGACAGGCGAGGGGAAACAGGGAAAAGAGACAAGCGCGGGAAAAGTTGGAAAAGAGGGAGTTGAGGGAAAGCAGGGGAAAGTGACTGGTGAGGGTAAAGAGGGAAGAGTTCATGGAGAATAGGCAAAAGAGGGAAAAGCGACAGGCAAGGGTAAAGAGAGAGGTGAGGAACGAGAAGGAAAAGAGAGAGGCGAGAGAAAGGGGGAAAATTAGACACCGAGTGAAGAGAGGTGACAGAGACAGGAGAGGGGAAAGAGGGGAAAGAGACAAGCGGGGGGAAAGAGAGTGTCCAGGGAAAAGAGACAGGACAGGGAGGAGAGAGTGAAAAGAGGGAGTTGATGAGTGAGAGAGAAAAGAGAGGGGCGAGTGAAGGTGGGAAATTTACACACCGAGTGAAGAGAGGTGACAGATACAGGAGAGGGGAAAGAAGGGAAAGAGACAAGCCGAGGAAAAGAGAGTATCTAGGGAAAAGAGGCAGGACAGGGAGGAGAGAGTGAAGAGAGAGAGTTGATGAATGAGAGGGAAACGAGAGACGCGAGTGGAAGTGGGAAAATGAGACACCAAGTGAAGAGAGGTGACAGACACAGGAGAGGGGAAAGAGGGGGAAGAGACAAGCGGGGGAAAAGAGAGAGTCCAGGGAAGAGAAAGGACAGGGAAGAGAGAGGGAAAAGAGGGAGCGGAGGGAATAGAGGAAGGCGAGTGAAAGAGGGGGAAATGAACGCCGAGAGAACAGAGGTGAGAGAGACAGGCGAGGGGAAACAGGGAAAAGAGACAAGCGAGGGAAAAGTTGGAAAAGGGAGTTGAAGGAAAGCAGGGGAAAGTGACTGGTGAGGGTAAAGAGGGAAGAGTTCATGGAGAATAGGCAAAAGAGGGAAAAGCGACAGGCAAGGGTAAAGAGAGAGGTGAGGAACGAGAAGGAAAAGAGAGAGGCGAGTGAAAGCGGGGAAATGAGACACCGAGTGAAGAGAGGTGACAGACACAGGAGAGAGGAAAGAGGGGGAAGAGACAAGCGGGGGGAAAGAGAGAGTCCAGGGAAAAGAGACAGGACAGGGAAGAGAGAGGGAAAAGAGGGAGTGGAGGGAAGGGAGGGAATAGAGGAAGGCGAGTGAAAGAGGGGGAAATGAACGCCGAGAGAACAGAGGTGAGAGAGACAGGCGAGGGGAAACAGGGAAAAGAGAAAAGCGGGGGAAAAGAGAGAGTCCAGGGAAAAGAGACAGGACAGGGAAGAGAGAGGGAAAAGAGGGAGTGGAGGAAAGGGAGGGAATAGAGGAAGGCGAGTGGAAGCGGGAAAATTGAACGCCGAGAGTACAGAGGTGAGAGAGACAGGCGAGGGGAAACAGGGAAAAGAGACAAGCGGGGGAAAAGAGAGAGTCCAGGGAAAAGAGACAGGACAGGGAAGAGAGAGGGAAAAGAAAGTGTCCAGGGAAAAGAGACACGACTGGGAAGAGACAGTGAAAAGAGAGAGTTGAGGAATGAGAGGGAAAAGAGAGGGGCGAGTGAAAGTGGGAAATTGAGACACCGAGTGAAGAGAGGTGACAGACACAGGAGAGGGGAAAGAGGGGGAAGAGACAAGCGGGGGGGAAGAGAGAGTCCAGGGAAAAGAGACAGGACAGGGAAGAGAGAGGGAAAAGAGGGAGTGGAGGGAAGGGAGGGAATAGAGGAAGGCGAGTGAAAGAGGGGGAAATGAACGCCGAGAGAACAGAGGTGAGAGAGACAGGCGAGGGGAAACAGGGAAAAGAGAAAAGCGGGGGGAAAGAGAGAGTCCAGGGAAAAGAGACAGGACAGGGAAGAGAGAGGGAAAACAGGGAGTGGAGGAAAGGGAGGGAATAGAGGAAGGCGAGTGGAAGCGGGAAAAATGAACGCCGAGAGAACAGATGTGAGAGAGACAGGCGAGGGGAAACAGGGAAAAGAGACAAGCGCGGGAAAAGTTGGAAAAGAGGGAGTTGAGGGAAAGCAGGGGAAAGTGACTGGAGAGGGTAAAGAGGGAAGAGTTAATGGAGAATAGGCAAAAGAGGGACAAGCGACAGGCAAGGGTAAAGAGAGAGGTGAGGAACGAGAAGGAAAAGAGACAGGCGAGAGAAAGGGGGGAAATTAGACACCGAGTGAAGAGAGGTGACAGACACAGGAGAGGGGAAAGAGGGGGAAGAGACAAGCAGTGGGAAAGAGGGAAAAGAAAGTGTCCAGGGAAAAGAGACAGGACAGGGAAGAGAGAGTGAAAAGAGAGAGAAGAGGAATGAGACAGAAAAGAGAGAGGCGAGTGGAAGCGGGAAAATGAGACACCGAGTGAAGAGAGGTGACAGACACAGGAGAGGGGAAAGACGGGGAAGAGACAAGCGTGGGAAAAGAGAGAGTCCAGGGAAAAGAGACAGGACAGGGAAGAGAGAGGGAAAAGAAGGCGTCCAGGGAAAAGAGACACGACTGGGAAGAGACAGTGAAAAGAGAGAGATGAGGAATGAGAGGGAAAAGAGAGGGGCGAGTGAAAGCGGGAAAATGAGACACCGAGTGAAGAGAGGTGACAGACACAGGAGAGGGGAAGAGGGGGAAGAGACAAGCGGGGGAAAAGAGAGAGTCCAGGGAAAAGAGACAGGACAGGGAAGAGAGAGGGAAAAGAGGGAGTGGAGGAAAGGGAGGGAATAGAGGAAGGCGAGTGGAAGCGGGAAAAATGAACGCCGAGAGAACAGGGGTGAGAGAGACAGGCGAGGGGAAACAGGGAAAAGAGACAAGCGGGGGAAAAGAAAGTGTCCAGGGAAAAGAGACAGGACAGGGAAGAGAGACACCACTGGGAAGAGACAGTGAAAAGAGAGAGTTGTGTAATGAGAGGGAAAAGAGAGGGGCGACTGAAAGCGGGAAAATGAGACACCGAGTGAAGAGAGGTGACAGACACAGGAGAGGGGAAAGACGGGGAAGAGACAAGCGGGGGAAAAGAGAGAGTCCAGGGAAGAGACAGGACAGGGAAGAGAGAGGGAAAAGAGGGAGTGGAGGAAAGGGAGGGAGTAGAGGAAGGCGAGTGAAAGCGGGAAAAATGAACGCAGAGAGAACAGAGGTGAGAGAGACAGGCGAGGGGAAACAGGGAAAAGAGACAAGCGAGGGAAAAGTTGGAAAAGAGGGAGTTGAGGGAAAGCAGGGGAAGTGACTGCTGAGGGTAAAGAGGGAAGAGTTCATGGAGAATAGGCAAAAGAGGGAAAAGCGACAGGCAAGGGTAAAGAGAGAGGTGAGGAACGAGAAGGAAAAGAGAGAGGCGAGAGAAAGGGGGGGAATTAGACACCGAGTGAAGAGAGGTGACAGACACAGGAGGGGGGAAATAGGGGAAAGAGACAAGCAGTGGGAAAGAGGGAAAAGAAAGTGTCCAGGGAAAAGAGACAGGACAGGGAAGAGAGAGGGAAAAGAGGGAGAAGAGGAATGAGACAGAAAAGAGAGAGGCGAGTGAAAATGGGAAAATGAGACACCGAGTGAAGAGTGGTGACAGACACAGGAGAGGGGAAAGACGGGGAAGAGACAAGCGGGGGAAAAGAGAGAGTCCAGGGAAGAGACAGGACAGGGAAGAGAGAGGGAAAAGAGGGAGTGGAGGAAAGGGAGGGAGTAGATGAAGGCGAGTGAAAGCGGGAAAAATGAACGCCGAGAGAACAGAGATGAGAGAGACAGGCGAGGGGAATCAGGGAAAAGAGACAAGCGGGGGAAAACAGAGAGTGCAGGGAAAAGAGACGGGACAGGGAAGAGAGAGGGAAAAGAGGGAGTGGAGGAAAGGGAGGGAATAGAGGAAGTCGACTGAAAGCGGGAAAAATGAACGCAGAGAGAACAGAGGTGAGAGAGACAGGCGAGGGGAAACAGGGAAAAGAGACAAGCGAGGGAAAAGTTGGAAAAGTGGGATTTGAGGGAAAGCAGGGGAAAGTGACTGGTGAGAGTAAAGAGGGAAGAGTTCATGGAGAATAGGCAAAAGAGGGACAAGCGACAGGCAAGGGTAAAGAGAGAGGTGAGGAACGAGAAGGAAAAGAGAGAGGCGAGAGAAAGGGGGGAAATTAGACACCGAGTGAAGAGAGGTGACAGACACAGGAGAGGGGAAAAAGGGGAAAGAGACAAGCAGTGGGAAAGAGGGAAACGAAAGTGTCCAGGGAAAAGAGACAGGACAGGGAAGAGAGAGGGAAAAGAGGGAGAAGAGGAATGAGACAGAAAAGAGAGAGGCGAGTGAAAGTGGGAAATTTACACACCGAGTGAAGAGAGGTGACAGACACAGGAGAGGGGAAAGAGGGGAAAGAGACAAGCGGGGGGAAAGAGAGAGTCCAGGGAAAAGAGACAGGACAGGGAGGAGAGAGTGAAAACAGGGAGTTGATGAGTGAGAGAGAAAAGAGAGGGGCAGGTGAAGGTGGGAAATTTACACACCGAGTGAAGAGAGGTGACAGATACAGGAGAGGGGAAAGACGGGGAAGAGACAAGCGGGGGAAAAGAGAGAGCCAGGGAAAAGAGGCAGGACAGGGAAGAGAGAGGGAAAAGAGGGAGTGGAGGAAAGGGAGGGAGTAGAGGAAGGCGAGTGAAAGCGGGAAAAATGAACGCCGAGAGAACAGAGGTGAGAGAGACAGGCGAGGGGAAACAGGGAAAAGAGACAAGCGGGGGAAAAGAAAGTGTCCAGGGAAAAGAGACAGGACAGGGAAGAGAGAGGGAAAAGAAAGTGTCCAGGGAACAGAGACACGACTGGGAAGAGACAGTGAAAAGAGAGAGTTGAGTAATGAGAGGGAAAAGAGAGGGGCGAGTGAAAGCGGGAAAATGAGACACCGAGTGAAGAGAGGTGACAGACACAGGAGAGGGGAAAGAGGGGGAAGAGACAAGCGAGGGAAAAGAGAGAGCCCAGGGAAAAGAGACGGGACAGGGAAGAGAGAGGGAAAAGAGGGAGTGGAGGAAAGGGAGGGAATAGAGGAAGGCGAGTGAAAGCGGGAAAAATGAACGCAGAGAGAACAGAGGTGAGAGAGACAGGCGAGGGGAAACAGGGAAAAGAGACAAGCGCGGGAAAAGTTGGAAAAGAGGGAGTTGAGGGAAAGCAGGGGAAAGTGACTGGTGAGGGTAAAGAGGGAAGAGTTCATGGAGAATAGGCAAAAGAGGGAAAAGCGACAGGCAAGGGTAAAGAGAGAGGTGAGGAACGAGAAGGAAAAGAGAGAGGCGAGAGAAAGGGGGGAAATTAGACACCGAGTGAAGAGAGGTGACAGACACAGGAGGGGGGAAATAGGGGAAAGGGACAAGCAGTGGGAAAGAGGGAAAAGAAAGTGTCCAGGGAAAAGAGACAGGACAGGGAAGAGAGAGGGAAAAGAGGGAGAAGAGGAATGAGACAGAAAAGAGAGAGGCGAGTGAAAGTGGGAAAATGAGACACCGAGTGAAGGGAGGTGACAGACACAGGAGAGGGGAAAGACGGGGAAGAGACAAGCGGGGGAAAAGAGAGAGCCCAGGGAAAAGAGGCAGGACAGGGAAGAGAGAGGGAAAAGAGGGAGTGGAGGAAAGGGAGGGAATAGAGGAAGGCGAGTGGAAGCGGGAAAAATGAACGCCGAGAGAACAGAGGTGAGAGAGACAGGCAAGGGGAAACAGGAAAAAGAGAAAAGCGGGGGAAAAGAGAGAGTCCAGGGAAAAGAGACACGACTGGGAAGAGACAGTGAAAAGAGAGAGTTGAGGAATGAGAGGGAAAAGATAGGGGCGAGTGAAGGTGGGAAATTTACACACCGAGTGAAGAGAGGTGACAGATACAGGAGAGGGGAAAGAAGGGAAAGAGACAAGCCGGGGAAAAGAGAGTATTCAGGGAAAAGAGACAGGACAGGGAAGAGAGAGTGAAGAGAGAGAGTTGATGAATGAGAGGGAAACGAGAGAGGCGAGTGAAAGTGGGAAAATGAGACACAGAGTGAAGAGAGGTGACAGACACAGGAGAGGGGAAACAGGGGGAAGAGACAAGCGGGGGAAAAGAGAGAGTCCAGGGAAAAGAGACACGACTGGGAAGAGACAGTGAAAAGAGAGATTTGATGAATGAGAGGGAAAAGAGAGGGGCGAGTGAAAGTGGGAAATTGAGACACCGAGTGAAGAGAGGTGACAGACACAGGAGAGGGGAAAGAGGGGGAAGAGACAAGCGGGGGGAAAGAGAGAGTCCAGGGAAAAGAGACAGGACAGGGAAGAGAGAGGGAAAAGAGGGAGAAGAGGAATGAGACAGAAAAGAGAGAGGCGAGTGAAAGTGGGAAATTTACACAACGAGTGAAGAGAGGTGACAGACACAGGAGAGGGGAAAGAGGGGAAAGAGACAAGCGGGGGGAAAGAGAGAGTCCAGGGAAAAGAGACAGGACAGGGAGGAGAGAGTGAAAACAGGGAGTTGATGAGTGAGAGAGAAAAGAGAGGGGCAGGTGAAGGTGGGAAATTTACACACCGAGTGAAGAGAGGTGACAGATACAGGAGAGGGGGAAGAGACAAGCGGGGGAAAAGAGAGAGTCCAGGGAAAAGAGGCAGGACAGGGAAGAGAGAGGGAAAAGAGGGAGTGGAGGAAAGGGAGGGAGTAGAGGAAGGCGAGTGAAAGCGGGAAAAATGAACGCCGAGAGAACAGAGGTGAGAGAGACAGGCGAGGGGAAACAGGGAAAAGAGACAAGCGGGGGAAAAGAAAGTGTCCAGGGAAAAGAGACAGGACAGGGAAGAGAGAGGGAAAAGAAAGTGTCCAGGGAACAGAGACACGACTGGGAAGAGACAGTGAAAAGAGAGAGTTGAGTAATGAGAGGGAAAAGAGAGGGGCGAGTGAAAGCGGGAAAATGAGACACCGAGTGAAGAGAGGTGACAGACACAGGAGAGGGGAAAGAGGGGGAAGAGACAAGCGAGGGGAAAGAGAGAGCCCAGGGAAAAGAGACGGGACAGGGAAGAGAGAGGGAAAAGAGGGAGTGGAGGAAAGGGAGGGAATAGAGGAAGGCGAGTGAAAGCGGGAAAAATGAACGCAGAGAGAACAGAGGTGAGAGAGACAGGCGAGGGGAAACAGGGAAAAGAGACAAGCGCGGGAAAAGTTGGAAAAGAGGGAGTTGAGGGAAAGCAGGGGAAAGTGACTGGTGAGGGTAAAGAGGGAAGAGTTCATGGAGAATAGGCAAAAGAGGGAAAAGCGACAGGCAAGGGTAAAGAGAGAGGTGAGGAACGAGAAGGAAAAGAGAGAGGCGAGAGAAAGGGGGGAAATTAGACACCGAGTGAAGAGAGGAGACAGACACAGGAGGGGGGAAATAGGGGAAAGGGACAAGCAGTGGGAAAGAGGGAAAAGAAAGTGTCCAGGGAAAAGAGACAGGACAGGGAAGAGAGAGGGAAAAGAGGGAGAAGAGGAATGAGACAGAAAAGAGAGAGGCGAGTGAAAGTGGGAAAATGAGACACCGAGTGAAGGGAGGTGACAGACACAGGAGAGGGGAAAGACGGGGAAGAGACAAGCGGGGGAAAAGAGAGAGCCCAGGGAAAAGAGGCAGGACAGGGAAGAGAGAGGGAAAAGAGGGAGTGGAGGAAAGGGAGGGAATAGAGGAAGGCGAGTGGAAGCGGGAAAAATGAACGCCGAGAGAACAGAGGTGAGAGAGACAGGCAAGGGGAAACAGGGAAAAGAGAAAAGCGGGGGAAAAGAGAGAGTCCAGGGAAAAGAGACACGACTGGGAAGAGACAGTGAAAAGAGAGAGTTGAGGAATGAGAGGGAAAAGATAGGGGCGAGTGAAGGTGGGAAATTTACACACCGAGTGAAGAGAGGTGACAGATACAGGAGAGGGGAAAGAAGGGAAAGAGACAAGCCGGGGAAAAGAGAGTATTCAGGGAAAAGAGACAGGACAGGGAAGAGAGAGTGAAGAGAGAGAGTTGATGAATGAGAGGGAAACGAGAGAGGCGAGTGAAAGTGGGAAAATGAGACACAGAGTGAAGAGAGGTGACAGACACAGGAGAGGGGAAACAGGGGGAAGAGACAAGCGGGGGAAAAGAGAGAGTCCAGGGAAGAGACAGGAAAGGGAAGAGAGAGGGAAAAGAGGGAGTGGAGGAAAGGGAGGGAGTAGAGGAAGGCGAGTGAAAGCGGGAAAAATGAACGCCGAGAGAACAGAGGTGAGAGAGACAGGCGAGGGGAAACAGGGAAAAGAGACAAAGCGGGGGAAAAGAGAGAGCCCAGGAAAAAGAGACAGGACAGGGAAGAGAGAGGGAAAAGAGGGAGTGGAGGAAAGGGAGGGAATAGAGGAAGGCGAGTGGAAGCGGGAAGAATGAACGCCGAGAGAACAGAGGTGAGAGAGACAGGCGAGGGGAAACAGGGAAAAGAGGCAAGCGGGGGAAAAGAGAGAGTCCAGGGAAAAGAGACACGACTGGGAAGAGACAGTGAAAAGAGAGAGTTGATGAATGAGAGGGAAAAGAGAGGGGCGAGTGAAAGTGGGAAATTGAGACACCGAGTGAAGAGAGGTGACAGACACAGGAGAGGGGAAAGAGGGGGAAGAGACAAGCGGGGGGAAAGAGAGAGTCCAGGGAAAAGAGACAGGACAGGGAAGAGAGAGGGAAAAGAAAGTGTCCAGGGAACAGAGACACGACTGGGAAGAGACAGTGAAAAGAGAGAGTTGAGTAATGAGAGGGAAAAGAGAGGGGCGAGTGAAAGCGGGAAAATGAGACACCGAGTGAAGAGAGGTGACAGACACAGGAGAGGGGAAAGAGGGGGAAGAGACAAGCGAGGGAAAAGAGAGAGCCCAGGGAAAAGAGACGGGACAGGGAAGAGAGAGGGAAAAGAGGGAGTGGAGGAAAGGGAGGGAATAGAGGAAGGCGAGTGAAAGCGGGAAAAATGAACGCAGAGAGAACAGAGGTGAGACAGACAGGCGAGGGGAAACAGGGAAAAGAGACAAGCGAGGGAAAAGTTGGAAAAGAGGGAGTTGAGGGAAAGCAGGGGAAAGTGACTGGTGAGGGTAAAGAGGGAAGAGTTCATGGAGAATAGGCAAAAGAGGGAAAAGCGACAGGCAAGGGTAAAGAGAGAGGTGAGGAACGAGAAGGAAAAGAGAGAGGCGAGAGAAAGGGGGGAAATTAGACACCGAGTGAAGAGAGGTGACAGACACAGGAGGGGGGAAATAGGGGAAAGGGACAAGCAGTGGGAAAGAGGGAAAAGAAAGTGTCCAGGGAAAAGAGACAGGACAGGGAAGAGAGAGGGAAAAGAGGGAGAAGAGGAATGAGACAGAAAAGAGAGAGGCGAGTGAAAGTGGGAAAATGAGACACCGAGTGAAGAGAGGTGACAGACACAGGAGAGGGGAAAGACGGGGAAGAGACAAGCGGGGGGAAAGAGAGAGTCCAGGGAAGAGACAGGACAGGGAAGAGAGAGGGAAAAGAGGGAGTGGAGGAAAGGGAGGGAATAGAGGAAGGCGAGTGGAAGCGGGAAAAATGAACGCCGAGAGAACAGAGGTGAGAGAGACAGGCGAGGGGAAACAGGGAAAAGAGACAAAGCGGGGGAAAAGAGAGAGCCCAGGGAAAAGAGACAGGACAGGGAAGAGAGAGGGAAAAGAAAGTGTCCAGGGAAAAGAGACACGACTGGGAAGAGACAGTGAAAAGAGAGGGTTGAGTAATGAGAGGGAAAAGAGAGGGGCGAGTGAAAGCGGGAAAATGAGACACCGAGTGAAGAGAGGTGACAGACACAGGAGAGGGGGAAGAGACAAGCGGGGGGGAAGAGAGAGTCCAGGGAAAAGAGACAGGACAGGGAAGAGAGAGGGAAAAGAGGGAGTGGAGGGAAGGGAGGGAATAGAGGAAGGCGAGTGAAAGAGGGGGAAATGAACGCCGAGAGAACAGAGGTGAGAGACACAGGCGAGGGGAAACAGGGAAAAGAGAAAAGCGGGGGGAAAGAGAGAGTCCAGGGAAAAGAGACAGGACAGGGAAGAGAGAGGGAAAAGAGGGAGTGGAGGAAAGGGAGGGAATAGAGGAAGGCGAGTGGAAGCGGGAAAAATGAACGCCGAGAGAACAGATGTGAGAGAGACAGGCGAGGGGAAACAGGGAAAAGAGACAAGCGGGGGAAAAGAGAGAGTCCAGGGAAAAGAGACACGACTGGGAAGAGACAGTGAAAAGAGAGAGTTAAGGAATGAGAGGGAAAAGAGAGTGGCGAGTGAAAGCGGGAAAATGAGACACCGAGTGAAGAGAGGTGACAGACACAGGAGAGGGGAAAGAGGGGGAAGAGACAAGCGGGGGAAAAGAGAGAGTCCAGGGAAAAGAGACAGGACAGGGAAGAGAGAGGGAAAAGAGGGTGTGGAGGAAAGGGAGGGAATAGAGGAAGGCGAGTGAAAGCGGGAAATATAAACACCGAGAGAACAGAGGTGAGAGAGACAGGCGAGGGGAAACAGGGAAAAGAGACAAGCGCGGGAAAAGTTGGAAAAGAGGGAGTTGAGGGAAAGCAGGGGAAAGTGACTGGTGAGGGTAAAGAGGGAAGAGTTCATGGAGAATAGGCAAAAGAGGGAAAAGCGACAGGCAAGGGTAAAGAGAGAGGTGAGGAACGAGAAGGAAAAGAGAGAGGCGAGAGAAAGGGGGAAAATTAGACACCGAGTGAAGAGAGGTGACAGAGACAGGAGAGGGGAAAGAGGGGAAAGAGACAAGCGGGGGGAAAGAGAGTGTCCAGGGAAAAGAGACAGGACAGGGAGGAGAGAGTGAAAAGAGGGAGTTGATGAGTGAGAGAGAAAAGAGAGGGGCGAGTGAAGGTGGGAAATTTACACACCGAGTGAAGAGAGGTGACAGATACAGGAGAGGGGAAAGAAGGGAAAGAGACAAGCCGAGGAAAAGAGAGTATCTAGGGAAAAGAGGCAGGACAGGGAGGAGAGAGTGAAGAGAGAGAGTTGATGAATGAGAGGGAAACGAGAGAGGCGAGTGAAAGTGGGAAAATGAGACACCAAGTGAAGAGAGGTGACAGACACAGGAGAGGGGAAAGAGGGGGAAGAGACAAGCGGGGGAAAAGAGAGAGTCCAGGGAAAAGAGACAGGACAGGGAAGAGAGAGGGAAAAGAGGGAGCGGAGGGAATAGAGGAAGGCGAGTGAAAGAGGGGGAAATGAACGCCGAGAGAACAGAGGTGAGAGAGACAGGCGAGGGGAAACAGGGAAAAGAGACAAGCGAGGGAAAAGTTGGAAAAGAGGGAGTTGAAGGAAAGCAGGGGAAAGTGACTGGTGAGGGTAAAGAGGGAAGAGTTCATGGAGAATAGGCAAAAGAGGGAAAAGCGACAGGCAAGGGTAAAGAGAGAGGTGAGGAACGAGAAGGAAAAGAGAGAGGCGAGTGAAAGCGGGGAAATGAGACACCGAGTGAAGAGAGGTGACAGACACAGGAGAGAGGAAAGAGGGGGAAGAGACAAGCGGGGGGAAAGAGAGAGCCCAGGGAAAAGAGACAGGACAGGGAAGAGAGAGGGAAAAGAGGGAGTGGAGGGAAGGGAGGGAATAGAGGAAGGCGAGTGAAAGAGGGGGAAATGAACGCCGAGAGAACAGAGGTGAGAGAGACAGGCGAGGGGAAACAGGGAAAAGAGAAAAGCGGGGGGAAAGAGAGAGTCCAGGGAAAAGAGACAGGACAGGGAAGAGAGAGGGAAAAGAGGGAGTGGAGGAAAGGGAGGGAATAGAGGAAGGCGAGTGAAAGAGGGGGAAATGAACGCCGAGAGTACAGAGGTGAGAGAGACAGGCGAGGGGAAACAGGGAAAAGAGACAAGCGGGGGAAAAGAGAGAGTCCAGGGAAAAGAGACAGGACAGGGAAGAGAGAGGGAAAAGAAAGTGTCCAGGGAAAAGAGACACGACTGGGAAGAGACAGTGAAAAGAGAGAGTTGAGGAATGAGAGGGAAAAGAGAGGGGCGAGAGAAAGCGGGAAAATGAGACACCGAGTGAAGAGAGGTGACAGACACAGGAGAGGGGAAAGACGGGGAAGAGACAAGCGGGGGAAAAGAGAGAGCCCAGGGAAAAGAGGCAGGACAGGGAGGAGAGAGTGAAAAGAGGGAGTTGATGAGTGAGAGAGAAAAGAGAGGGGCGAGTGAAGGTGGGAAATTTCCCCACCGAGTGAAGAGAGGTGACAGACACAGGAGAGGGGAAAGAAGGGAAAGAGACAAGCCGAGGAAAAGAGAGTATCTAGGGAAAAGAGGCAGGACAGGGAGGAGAGAGTGAAGAGAGAGAGTTGATGAATGAGAGGGAAACGAGAGAGGCGAGTGGAAGTGGGAAAATGAGACACCAAGTGAAGAGAGGTGACAGACACAGGAGAGGGGAAAGAGGGGGAAGAGACAAGCGGGGGAAAAGAGAGAGCCCAGGGAAAAGAAAGGACAGGGAAGAGAGAGGGAAAAGAAAGTGTCCAGGGAAAAGAGACACGACTGGGAAGAGACAGTGAAAAGAGAGAGTTGAGGAATGAGAGGGAAAAGAGAGGGGCGAGTGAAAGCGGGAAAATGAGACTCCGAGTGAAGAGAGGTGACAGACACAGGAGAGGGGAAAGAGGGGGAAGAGACAAGCAGTGGGAAAGAGGGAAAAGAAAGTGTCCAGGGAAAAGAGACAGGACAGGGAAGAGAGAGTGAAAAGAGGGAGAAGAGGAATGAGACAGAAAAGAGAGAGGCGAGTGAAAGTGGGAAAATGAGACACCGAGTGAAGAGAGGTGACAGACACAGGAGAGGGGAAAGACGGGGAAGAGACAAGCGGGGGAAAAGAGAGAGCCCGGGGAAAAGAGAGAGTCCAGGGAAAAGAGACAGGACAGGGAAGAGAGAGGGAAAAGAGGGAGTGAAGGGAAGGGAGGGAATAGAGGAAGGCGAGTGAAAGAGGGGGAAATGAACGCCGAGAGAACAGAGGTGAGAGAGACAGGCGAGGGGAAACAGGGAAAAGAGAAAAGCGGGGGGAAAGAGAGAGTCCAGGGAAAAGAGACAGGACAGGGAAGAGAGAGGGAAAACAGGGAGTGGAGGAAAGGGAGGGAACAGAGGAAGGCGAGTGGAAGCGGGAAAAATGAACGCCGAGAGAACAGAGGTGAGAGAGACAGGCGAGGGGAAACAGGGAAAAGAGACAAGCCGGGGAAAAGAGACTATCCAGGGAAAAGAGACACGACTGGGAAGAGACAGTGAAAAGAGAGAGATGAGGAATGAGAGGGAAAAGAGAGGGGCGAGTGAAAGCGGGAAAATGAGACACCGAGTGAAGAGAGGTGACAGACACAGGAGAGGGGAAAGAGGGGGAAGAGACAAGCGGGGGAAAAGAGAGAGCCCAGGGAAAAGAGACAGGACAGGGAAGAGAGAGGGAAAAGAGGGTGTGGAGGAAAGGGAGGGAATAGAGGAAGGCGAGTGAAAGCGGGAAATATAAACACCGAGAGAACAGAGGTGAGAGAGACAGGCGAGGGGAAACAGGGAAAAGAGACAAGCGCGGGAAAAGTTGGAAAAGAGGGAGTTGAGGGAAAGCAGGGGAAAGTGACTGGTGAGGGTAAAGAGGGAAGAGTTCATGGAGAATAGGCAAAAGAGGGAAAAGCGACAGGCAAGGGTAAAGAGAGAGGTGAGGAACGAGAAGGAAAAGAGAGAGGCGAGAGAAAGGGGGAAAATTAGACACCGAGTGAAGAGAGGTGACAGAGACAGGAGAGGGGAAAGAGGGGAAAGAGACAAGCGGGGGGAAAGAGAGTGTCCAGGGAAAAGAGACAGGACAGGGAGGAGAGAGTGAAAAGAGGGAGTTGATGAGTGAGAGAGAAAAGAGAGGGGCGAGTGAAGGTGGGAAATTTACACACCGAGTGAAGAGAGGTGACAGATACAGGAGAGGGGAAAGAAGGGAAAGAGACAAGCCGAGGAAAAGAGAGTATCTAGGGAAAAGAGGCAGGACAGGGAGGAGAGAGTGAAGAGAGAGAGTTGATGAATGAGAGGGAAACGAGAGACGCGAGTGGAAGTGGGAAAATGAGACACCAAGTGAAGAGAGGTGACAGACACAGGAGAGGGGAAAGAGGGGGAAGAGACAAGCGGGGGAAAAGAGAGAGTCCAGGGAGGAGAAAGGACAGGGAAGAGAGAGGGAAAAGAGGGAGCGGAGGGAATAGAGGAAGGCGAGTGAAAGAGGGGGAAATGAACGCCGAGAGAACAGAGGTGAGAGAGACAGGCGAGGGGAAACAGGGAAAAGAGACAAGCGGGGGAAAAGAGAGAGTCCAGGGAAAAGAGACAGGACAGGGAAGAGAGAGGGAAAAGAAAGTGTCCAGGGAAAAGAGACACGACTGGGAAGAGACAGTGAAAAGAGAGAGTTGAGGAATGAGAGGGAAAAGAGAGGGGCGAGTGAAAGTGGGAAATTGAGACACCGAGTGAAGAGAGGTGACAGACACAGGAGAGGGGAAAGAGGGGGAAGAGACAAGCGGGGGGGAAGAGAGAGTCCAGGGAAAAGAGACAGGACAGGGAAGAGAGAGGGAAAAGAGGGAGTGGAGGGAAGGGAGGGAATAGAGGAAGGCGAGTGAAAGAGGGGGAAATGAACGCCGAGAGAACAGAGGTGAGAGAGACAGGTGAGGGGAAACAGGGAAAAGAGACAAGCGGGGGAAAAGAGACACGACAGGGAAGAGACAGTGAAAAGAGAGAGTTGAGGAATGAGAGGGAAAAGAGAGGGGCGAGTGAAAGCGGGAAAATGAGACACCGAGTGAAGAGAGGTGACAGACACAGGAGAGGGGAAAGAGGGGGAAGACACAAGCGGGGGAAAAGAGAGAGTCCAGGGAAAAGAGACAGGACAGGGAAGAGAGAGGGAAAAGAGGGAGTGGAGGAAAGGGAGGGAAGAGAGGAAGGCGAGTGAAAGCGGGAAAAATGAACGCCGAGAGAACAGAGGTGAGAGAGACAGGCGAGGGGAAACAGGGAAAAGAGACAAGCGGGGGAAAAGAGAGAGTCCAGGGAAAAGAGACAGGACAGGGAAGAGAGAGGGAAAAGAGGGAGTGGAGGGAAGGGAGGGAATAGAGGAAGGCGAGTGAAAGAGGGGGAAATGAACGCCGAGAGAACAGAGGTGAGAGAGACAGGCGAGGGGAAACAGGGAAAAGAGAAAAGCGGGGGAAAAGAGAGAGTCCAGGGAAAAGAGACAGGACAGGGAAGAGAGAGGGAAAAGAGGGAGTGGAGGAAAGGGAGGGAATAGAGGAAGGCGAGTGGAAGCGGGAAAAATGAACGCCGAGAGTACAGAGGTGAGAGAGACAGGCGAGGGGAAACAGGGAAAAGAGGCAAGCGGGGGAAAAGAGAGAGTCCAGGGAAAAGAGACAGGACAGGGAAGAGAGAGGGAAAAGAGGGAGTGGAGGAAAGGGAGGGAATAGAGGAAGGCGAGTGGAAGCGGGAAAAATGAACGCCGAGAGAACAGAGGTGAGAGAGACAGGCGAGGGGAAACAGGGAAAAGAGACAAAGCGGGGGAAAAGAGAGAGCCCAGGGAAAAGAGACAGGACAGGGAAGAGAGAGGGAAAAGAAAGTGTCCAGGGAAAAGAGACACGACTGGGAAGAGACAGTGAAAAGAGAGAGTTGAGGAATGAGAGGGAAAAGAGAGGGGCGAGTGAAAGTGGGAAATTGAGACACCGAGTGAAGAGAGGTGACAGACACAGGAGAGGGGGAAGAGACAAGCGGGGGGGAAGAGAGAGTCCAGGGAAAAGAGACAGGACAGGGAAGAGAGAGGGAAAAGAGGGAGTGGAGGGAAGGGAGGGAATAGAGGAAGGCGAGTGAAAGAGGGGGAAATGAACGCCGAGAGAACAGAGGTGAGAGACACAGGCGAGGGGAAACAGGGAAAAGAGAAAAGCGGGGGGAAAGAGAGAGTCCAGGGAAAAGAGACAGGACAGGGAAGAGAGAGGGAAAACAGGGAGTGGAGGAAAGGGAGGGAATAGAGGAAGGCGAGTGGAAGCGGGAAAAATGAACGCCGAGAGAACAGATGTGAGAGAGACAGGCGAGGGGAAACAGGGAAAAGAGACAAGCGGGGGAAAAGAGAGAGTCCAGGGAAAAGAGACAGGACAGGGAAGAGAGAGGGAAAAGAGGGAGTGGAGGAAAGGGAGGGAATAGAGGAAGGCGAGTGGAAGCGGGAAAAATGAACGCCGAGAGAACAGAGGTGAGAGAGACAGGCGAGGGGAAACAGGGAAAAGAGACAAAGCGGGGGAAAAGAGAGAGCCCAGGGAAAAGAGACAGGACAGGGAAGAGAGAGGGAAAAGAAAGTGTCCAGGGAAAAGAGACACGACTGGGAAGAGACAGTGAAAAGAGAGAGTTGAGGAATGAGAGGGAAAAGAGAGGGGCGAGTGAAAGTGGGAAATTGAGACACCGAGTGAAGAGAGGTGACAGACACAGGAGAGGGGGAAGAGACAAGCGGGGGGGAAGAGAGAGTCCAGGGAAAAGAGACAGGACAGGGAAGAGAGAGGGAAAAGAGGGAGTGGAGGGAAGGGAGGGAATAGAGGAAGGCGAGTGAAAGAGGGGGAAATGAACGCCGAGAGAACAGAGGTGAGAGACACAGGCGAGGGGAAACAGGGAAAAGAGAAAAGCGGGGGGAAAGAGAGAGTCCAGGGAAAAGAGACAGGACAGGGAAGAGAGAGGGAAAACAGGGAGTGGAGGAAAGGGAGGGAATAGAGGAAGGCGAGTGGAAGCGGGAAAAATGAACGCCGAGAGAACAGATGTGAGAGAGACAGGCGAGGGGAAACAGGGAAAAGAGACAAGCGGGGGAAAAGAGAGAGTCCAGGGAAAAGAGACACGACTGGGAAGAGACAGTGAAAAGAGAGAGTTAAGGAATGAGAGGGAAAAGAGAGTGGCGAGTGAAAGCGGGAAAATGAGACACCGAGTGAAGAGAGGTGACAGACACAGGAGAGGGGAAAGAGGGGGAAGAGACAAGCGGGGGAAAAGAGAGAGCCCAGGGAAAAGAGACAGGACAGGGAAGAGAGAGGGAAAAGAGGGTGTGGAGGAAAGGGAGGGAATAGAGGAAGGCGAGTGAAAGCGGGAAATATAAACACCGAGAGAACAGAGGTGAGAGAGACAGGCGAGGGGAAACAGGGAAAAGAGACAAGCGCGGGAAAAGTTGGAAAAGAGGGAGTTGAGGGAAAGCAGGGGAAAGTGACTGGTGAGGGTAAAGAGGGAAGAGTTCATGGAGAATAGGCAAAAGAGGGAAAAGCGACAGGCAAGGGTAAAGAGAGAGGTGAGGAACGAGAAGGAAAAGAGAGAGGCGAGAGAAAGGGGGAAAATTAGACACCGAGTGAAGAGAGGTGACAGAGACAGGAGAGGGGAAAGAGGGGAAAGAGACAAGCGGGGGGAAAGAGAGTGTCCAGGGAAAAGAGACAGGACAGGGAGGAGAGAGTGAAAAGAGGGAGTTGATGAGTGAGAGAGAAAAGAGAGGGGCGAGTGAAGGTGGGAAATTTACACACCGAGTGAAGAGAGGTGACAGATACAGGAGAGGGGAAAGAAGGGAAAGAGACAAGCCGAGGAAAAGAGAGTATCTAGGGAAAAGAGGCAGGACAGGGAGGAGAGAGTGAAGAGAGAGAGTTGATGAATGAGAGGGAAACGAGAGACGCGAGTGGAAGTGGGAAAATGAGACACCAAGTGAAGAGAGGTGACAGACACAGGAGAGGGGAAAGAGGGGGAAGAGACAAGCGGGGGAAAAGAGAGAGTCCAGGGAAGAGAAAGGACAGGGAAGAGAGAGGGAAAAGAGGGAGCGGAGGGAATAGAGGAAGGCGAGTGAAAGAGGGGGAAATGAACGCCGAGAGAACAGAGGTGAGAGAGACAGGCGAGGGGAAACAGGGAAAAGAGACAAGCGAGGGAAAAGTTGGAAAAGGGAGTTGAAGGAAAGCAGGGGAAAGTGACTGGTGAGGGTAAAGAGGGAAGAGTTCATGGAGAATAGGCAAAAGAGGGAAAAGCGACAGGCAAGGGTAAAGAGAGAGGTGAGGAACGAGAAGGAAAAGAGAGAGGCGAGTGAAAGCGGGGAAATGAGACACCGAGTGAAGAGAGGTGACAGACACAGGAGAGAGGAAAGAGGGGGAAGAGACAAGCGGGGGGAAAGAGAGAGTCCAGGGAAAAGAGACAGGACAGGGAAGAGAGAGGGAAAAGAGGGAGTGGAGGGAAGGGAGGGAATAGAGGAAGGCGAGTGAAAGAGGGGGAAATGAACGCCGAGAGAACAGAGGTGAGAGAGACAGGCGAGGGGAAACAGGGAAAAGAGAAAAGCGGGGGAAAAGAGAGAGTCCAGGGAAAAGAGACAGGACAGGGAAGAGAGAGGGAAAAGAGGGAGTGGAGGAAAGGGAGGGAATAGAGGAAGGCGAGTGGAAGCGGGAAAAATGAACGCCGAGAGTACAGAGGTGAGAGAGACAGGCGAGGGGAAACAGGGAAAAGAGACAAGCGGGGGAAAAGAGAGAGTCCAGGGAAAAGAGACAGGACAGGGAAGAGAGAGGGAAAAGAAAGTGTCCAGGGAAAAGAGACACGACTGGGAAGAGACAGTGAAAAGAGAGAGTTGAGGAATGAGAGGGAAAAGAGAGGGGCGAGTGAAAGTGGGAAATTGAGACACCGAGTGAAGAGAGGTGACAGACACAGGAGAGGGGAAAGAGGGGGAAGAGACAAGCGGGGGGGAAGAGAGAGTCCAGGGAAAAGAGATAGGACAGGGAAGAGAGAGGGAAAAGAGGGAGTGGAGGGAAGGGAGGGAATAGAGGAAGGCGAGTGAAAGAGGGGGAAATGAACGCCGAGAGAACAGAGGTGAGAGAGACAGGCGAGGGGAAACAGGGAAAAGAGAAAAGCGGGGGGAAAGAGAGAGTCCAGGGAAAAGAGACAGGACAGGGAAGAGAGAGGGAAAACAGGGAGTGGAGGAAAGGGAGGGAATAGAGGAAGGCGAGTGAAAGCAGGAAAAATGAACGCCGAGAGAACAGAGGTGAGAGACACAGGCGAGGGGAAACAGGGAAAAGAGAAAAGCGGGGAAAAGAGAGAGTCCAGGGAAAAGAGACAGGACAGGGAAGAGAGAGGGAAAAGAGAGAGTTGAGGAATGAGAGGGAAAAGAGAGGGGCGAGTGAAAGTGGGAAATTGAGACACCGAGTGAAGAGAGGTGACAGACACAGGAGAGGGGAAACAGGGGGAAGAGACAAGCGGGGGGAAAGAGAGAGTCCAGGGAAAAGAGATAGGACAGGGAAGAGAGAGGGAAAAGAGGGTGTGGAGGAAAGGGAGGGAATAGAGGAAGGCGAGTGAAAGCAGGAAAAATGAACGCCGAGAGAACAGAGGTGAGAGACACAGGCGAGGGGAAACAGGGAAAAGAGAAAAGCGGGGGAAAAGAGAGAGTCCAGGGAAAAGAGACAGGACAGGGAAGAGAGAGGGAAAAGAGGGAGTGGAGGAAAGGGAGGGAATAGAGGAAGGCGAGTGGAAGCGGGAAAAATGAACGCCGAGAGAACAGAGGTGAGAGTGACAGGCAAGGGGAAACAGGGAAAAGAGAAAAGCGGGGGAAAAGAGAGAGTCCAGGGAAAAGAGACACGACTGGGAAGAGAGAGTGAAAAGAGAGAGTTAAGGAATGAGAGGGAAAAGAGAGTGGCGAGTGAAAGCGGGAAAATGAGACACCGAGTGAAGAGAGGTGACAGACACAGGAGAGGGGAAAGACGGGGATGAGACAAGCGGGGGAAAAGAGAGAGCCCAGGGAAAAGAGACGGGACAGGGAAGAGAGAGGGAAAAGAGGGAGTGGAGGAAAGGGAGGGAATAGAGGAAGGCGAGTGAAAGCAGGAAAACTGAACGCCGAGAGAACAGAGGTGAGAGAGACAGGCGAGGGGAAACAGGGAAAAGAGACAAGCGGGGGAAAAGAGAGAGTCCAGGGAAAAGAGACGGGACAGGGAAGAGAGAGGGAAAAGAGGGAGTGGAGGAAAGGGAGGGAATAGAGGAAGGCGAGTGGAAGCGGGAAAAATGAACGCCGAGAGAACAGAGGTGAGAGAGACAGGCGAGGGGAAACAGGGAAAAGAGACAAGCCGGGGAAAATAGACTATCCAGGGAAAAGAGACACGACTGGGAAGAGACAGTGAAAAGAGTGAGTTGAGGAATGAGAGGGAAAAGAGAGGGGCGAGTGAAAGTGGGAAATATAAACACCGAGAGAACAGAGGTGAGAGAGACAGGCGAGGGGAAACAGGGAAAAGAGACAAGCGCGGGAAAAGTTGGAAAAGAGGGAGTTGAGGGAAAGCAGGGGAAAGTGACTGGTGAGGGTAAAGAGGGAAGAGTTCATGGAGAACAGGCAAAAGAGGGAAAAGCGACAGGCAAGGGTAAAGAGAGAGGTGAGGAACGAGAAGGAAAAGAGAGAGGGGAGAAAAAGGGGGAAAATTAGGCACGGAGTGAAGAGAGGTGACAGAGACAGGAGAGGGGAAAGAGGGGAAAGAGACAAGCGGGGGGAAAGAGAGTGTCCAGGGAAAAGAGACAGGACAGGGAGGAGAGAGTGAAAAGAGGGAGTTGATGAGTGAGAGAGAAAAGAGAGGGGCGAGTGAAGGTGGGAAATTTACACACCGAGTGAAGAGAGGTGACAGATACAGGAGAGGGGAAAGAAGGGAAAGAGACAAGCCGAGGAAAAGAGAGTATCTAGGGAAAAGAGGCAGGACAGGGAGGAGAGAGTGAAGAGAGAGAGTTGATGAATGAGAGGGAAACGAGAGAGGCGAGTGAAAGTGGGAAAATGAGACACCAAGTGAAGAGAGGTGACAGACACAGGAGAGGGGAAAGAGGGGGAAGAGACAAGCGGGGGAAAAGAGAGAGTCCAGGGAAAAGAGACAGGACAGGGAAGAGAGAGGGAAAAGAGGGAGCGGAGGGAATAGAGGAAGGCGAGTGAAAGCGGGAAAAATGAACGCCGAGAGAACAGAGGTGAGAGAGACAGGCGAGGGGAAACAGGGAAAAGAGACAAGCGAGGGAAAAGTTGGAAAAGAGGGAGTTGAAGGAAAGCAGGGGAAAGTGACTGGTGAGGGTAAAGAGGGAAGAGTTCATGGAGAATAGGCAAAAGAGGGAAAAGCGACAGGCAAGGGTAAAGAGAGAGGTGAGGAACGAGAAGGAAAAGAGAGAGGCGAGTGAAAGCGGGGAAATGAGACACCGAGTGAAGAGAGGTGACAGACACAGGAGAGAGGAAAGAGGGGGAAGAGACAAGCGGGGGGAAAGAGAGAGCCCAGGGAAAAGAGACAGGACAGGGAAGAGAGAGGGAAAAGAGGGAGTGGAGGGAAGGGAGGGAATAGAGGAAGGCGAGTGAAAGAGGGGGAAATGAACGCCGAGAGAACAGAGGTGAGAGAGACAGGCGAGGGGAAACAGGGAAAAGAGAAAAGCGGGGGGAAAGAGAGAGTCCAGGGAAAAGAGACAGGACAGGGAAGAGAGAGGGAAAAGAAAGTGTCCAGGGAAAAGAGACACGACTGGGAAGAGACAGTGAAAAGAGAGAGTTGAGGAATGAGAGGGAAAAGAGAGGGGCGAGAGAAAGCGGGAAAATGAGACACCGAGTGAAGAGAGGTGACAGACACAGGAGAGGGGAAAGACGGGGAAGAGACAAGCGGGGGAAAAGAGAGAGCCCAGGGAAAAGAGGCAGGACAGGGAGGAGAGAGTGAAAAGAGGGAGTTGATGAGTGAGAGAGAAAAGAGAGGGGCGAGTGAAGGTGGGAAATTTCCCCACCGAGTGAAGAGAGGTGACAGACACAGGAGAGGGGAAAGAAGGGAAAGAGACAAGCCGAGGAAAAGAGAGTATCTAGGGAAAAGAGGCAGGACAGGGAGGAGAGAGTGAAGAGAGAGAGTTGATGAATGAGAGGGAAACGAGAGAGGCGAGTGGAAGTGGGAAAATGAGACACCAAGTGAAGAGAGGTGACAGACACAGGAGAGGGGAAAGAGGGGGAAGAGACAAGCGGGGGAAAAGAGAGAGCCCAGGGAAAAGAAAGGACAGGGAAGAGAGAGGGAAAAGAAAGTGTCCAGGGAAAAGAGACACGACTGGGAAGAGACAGTGAAAAGAGAGAGTTGAGGAATGAGAGGGAAAAGAGAGGGGCGAGTGAAAGCGGGAAATTTACACACCGAGTGAAGAGAGGTGACAGACACAGGAGAGGGGAAAGAGGGGGAAGAGACAAGCAGTGGGAAAGAGGGAAAAGAAAGTGTCCAGGGAAAAGAGACAGGACAGGGAAGAGAGAGTGAAAAGAGGGAGAAGAGGAATGAGACAGAAAAGAGAGAGGCGAGTGAAAGTGGGAAAATGAGACACCGAGTGAAGAGAGGTGACAGACACAGGAGAGGGGAAAGACGGGGAAGAGACAAGCGGGGGAAAAGAGAGAGCCCGGGGAAAAGAGAGAGTCCAGGGAAAAGAGACAGGACAGGGAAGAGAGAGGGAAAAGAGGGAGTGGAGGAAAGGGAGGGAATAGAGGAAGGCGAGTGAAAGAGGGGGAAATGAACGCCGAGAGAACAGAGGTGAGAGAGACAGGCGAGGGGAAACAGGGAAAAGAGACAAGCGGGGGAAAAGAGAGAGTCCAGGGAAAAGAGACAGGACAGGGAAGAGAGAGGGAAAAGAAAGTGTCCAGGGAGAAGAGACACGACTGGGAAGAGACAGTGAAAAGAGAGAGTTGAGGAATGAGAGGGAAAAGAGAGGGGCGAGTGAAAGCGGGAAAATGAGACACCAAGTGAAGAGAGGTGACAGACACAGGAGAGGGGAAAGACGGGGAAGAGACAAGCGGGGGAAAAGAGAGAGTCCAGAGAAGAGACAGGACAGGGAAGAGAGAGGGAAAAGAGGGAGTGGAGGAAAGGGAGGGAGTAGAGGAAGGCGAGTGAAAGCGGGAAAAATGAACGCCGAGAGAACAGAGGTGAGAGAGACAGGCGAGGGGAAACAGGGAAAAGAGACAAGCGGGGGAAAAGAGAGAGTCCAGGGAAAAGAGACGGGACAGGGAAGAGAGAGGGAAAAGAGGGAGTGGAGGAAAGGGAGGGAGTAGAGGAAGGCGAGTGAAAGCGGGAAAAATGAACGCCGAGAGAACAGAGGTGAGAGAGACAGGCGAGGGGAAACAGGGAAAAGAGAAATGTGGGGGGAAAGAGAGAGTCCAGGGAAAAGAGACACGACTGGGAAGAGACAGTGAAAAGAGAGAGATGAGGAATGAGAGGGAAAAGAGAGGGGCGAGTGAAAGCGGGAAAATGAGACACCGAGTGAAGAGAGGTGACAGACACAGGAGAGGGGAAAGAGGGGGAAGAGACAAGCGGGGGGAAAGAGAGTGTCCAGGGAAAAGAGACAGGACAGGGAGGAGAGAGTGAAAAGAGGGAGTTGATGAGTGAGAGAGAAAAGAGAGGGGCGAGTGAAGGTGGGAAATTTACACACCGAGTGAAGAGAGGTGACAGATACAGGAGAGGGGAAAGAAGGGAAAGAGACAAGCCGAGGAAAAGAGAGTATCTAGGGAAAAGAGGCAGGACAGGGAGGAGAGAGTGAAGAGAGAGAGTTGATGAATGAGAGGGAAACGAGAGACGCGAGTGGAAGTGGGAAAATGAGACACCAAGTGAAGAGAGGTGACAGACACAGGAGAGGGGAAAGAGGGGGAAGAGACAAGCGGGGGGGAAGAGAGAGTCCAGGGAAAAGAGACAGGAGAGGGAAGAGAGAGGGAAAAGAGGGAGTGGAGGGAAGGGAGGGAATAGAGGAAGGCGAGTGAAAGAGGGGGAAATGAACGCCGAGAGAACAGAGGTGAGAGAGACAGGCGAGGGGAAACAGGGAAAAGAGACAAGCGGGGGAAAAGAGACACGACAGGGAAGAGACAGTGAAAAGAGAGAGTTGAGGAATGAGAGGGAAAAGAGAGGGGCGAGTGAAAGCGGGAAAATGAGACACCGAGTGAAGAGAGGTGACAGACACAGGAGAGGGGAAAGAGGGGGAAGAGACAAGCGGGGGAAAAGAGAGAGCCCAGGGAAAAGAAAGGACAGGGAAGAGAGAGGGAAAAGAAAGTGTCCAGGGAAAAGAGACACGACTGGGAAGAGACAGTGAAAAGAGAGAGTTGAGGAATGAGAGGGAAAAGAGAGGGGCGAGTGAAAGCGGGAAAATGAGACTCCGAGTGAAGAGAGGTGACAGACACAGGAGAGGGGAAAGAGGGGGAAGAGACAAGCAGTGGGAAAGAGGGAAAAGAAAGTGTCCAGGGAAAAGAGACAGGACAGGGAAGAGAGAGTGAAAAGAGGGAGAAGAGGAATGAGACAGAAAAGAGAGAGGCGAGTGAAAGTGGGAAAATGAGACACCGAGTGAAGAGAGGTGACAGACACAGGAGAGGGGAAAGACGGGGAAGAGACAAGCGGGGGAAAAGAGAGAGCCCGGGGAAAAGAGAGAGTCCAGGGAAAAGAGACAGGACAGGGAAGAGAGAGGGAAAAGAGGGAGTGGAGGAAAGGGAGGGAATAGAGGAAGGCGAGTGAAAGAGGGGGAAATGAACGCCGAGAGAACAGAGGTGAGAGAGACAGGCGAGGGGAAACAGGGAAAAGAGACAAGCGGGGGAAAAGAGAGAGTCCAGGGAAAAGAGACAGGACAGGGAAGAGAGAGGGAAAAGAAAGTGTCCAGGGAGAAGAGACACGACTGGGAAGAGACAGTGAAAAGAGAGAGTTGAGGAATGAGAGGGAAAAGAGAGGGGCGAGTGAAAGCGGGAAAATGAGACACCAAGTGAAGAGAGGTGACAGACACAGGAGAGGGGAAAGACGGGGAAGAGACAAGCGGGGGAAAAGAGAGAGTCCAGAGAAGAGACAGGACAGGGAAGAGAGAGGGAAAAGAGGGAGTGGAGGAAAGGGAGGGAGTAGAGGAAGGCGAGTGAAAGCGGGAAAAATGAACGCCGAGAGAACAGAGGTGAGAGAGACAGGCGAGGGGAAACAGGGAAAAGAGACAAGCGGGGGAAAAGAGAGAGTCCAGGGAAAAGAGACGGGACAGGGAAGAGAGAGGGAAAAGAGGGAGTGGAGGAAAGGGAGGGAGTAGAGGAAGGCGAGTGAAAGCGGGAAAAATGAACGCCGAGAGAACAGAGGTGAGAGAGACAGGCGAGGGGAAACAGGGAAAAGAGAAATGTGGGGGGAAAGAGAGAGTCCAGGGAAAAGAGACACGACTGGGAAGAGACAGTGAAAAGAGAGAGATGAGGAATGAGAGGGAAAAGAGAGGGGCGAGTGAAAGCGGGAAAATGAGACACCGAGTGAAGAGAGGTGACAGACACAGGAGAGGGGAAAGAGGGGGAAGAGACAAGCGGGGGGAAAGAGAGTGTCCAGGGAAAAGAGACAGGACAGGGAGGAGAGAGTGAAAAGAGGGAGTTGATGAGTGAGAGAGAAAAGAGAGGGGCGAGTGAAGGTGGGAAATTTACACACCGAGTGAAGAGAGGTGACAGATACAGGAGAGGGGAAAGAAGGGAAAGAGACAAGCCGAGGAAAAGAGAGTATCTAGGGAAAAGAGGCAGGACAGGGAGGAGAGAGTGAAGAGAGAGAGTTGATGAATGAGAGGGAAACGAGAGACGCGAGTGGAAGTGGGAAAATGAGACACCAAGTGAAGAGAGGTGACAGACACAGGAGAGGGGAAAGAGGGGGAAGAGACAAGCGGGGGGGAAGAGAGAGTCCAGGGAAAAGAGACAGGAGAGGGAAGAGAGAGGGAAAAGAGGGAGTGGAGGGAAGGGAGGGAATAGAGGAAGGCGAGTGAAAGAGGGGGAAATGAACGCCGAGAGAACAGAGGTGAGAGAGACAGGCGAGGGGAAACAGGGAAAAGAGACAAGCGGGGGAAAAGAGACACGACAGGGAAGAGACAGTGAAAAGAGAGAGTTGAGGAATGAGAGGGAAAAGAGAGGGGCGAGTGAAAGCGGGAAAATGAGACACCGAGTGAAGAGAGGTGACAGACACAGGAGAGGGGAAAGAGGGGGAAGAGACAAGCGGGGGGAAAGAGAGAGCCCAGGGAAAAGAGACAGGACAGGGAAGAGAGAGGGAAAAGAGGGAGTGGAGGAAAGGGAGGGAATAGAGGAAGGCGAGTGAAAGCGGGAAAAATGAACGCCGAGAGAACAGATGTGAGAGAGACAGGCGAGGGGAAACAGGGAAAAGAGACAAGCGGGGGAAAAGAGAGAGTCCAGGGAAAAGAGACAGGACACGGAAGAGAGAGGGAAAAGAGGGAGTGGAGGGAAGGGAGGGAATAGAGGAAGGCGAGTGAAAGAGGGGGAAATGAACGCCGAGAGAACAGAGGTGAGAGAGACAGGCGAGGGGAAACAGGGAAAAGAGAAAAGCGGGGGAAAAGAGAGAGTCCAGGGAAAAGAGACAGGACAGGGAAGAGAGAGGGAAAAGAGGGAGTGGAGGAAAGGGAGGGAATAGAGGAAGGCGAGTGGAAGCGGGAAAAATGAACGCCGAGAGTACAGAGGTGAGAGAGACAGGCGAGGGGAAACAGGGAAAAGAGGCAAGCGGGGGAAAAGAGAGAGTCCAGGGAAAAGAGACAGGACAGGGAAGAGAGAGGGAAAAGAGGGAGTGGAGGAAAGGGAGGGAATAGAGGAAGGCGAGTGGAAGCGGGAAAAATGAACGCCGAGAGAACAGAGGTGAGAGAGACAGGCGAGGGGAAACAGGGAAAAGAGACAAAGCGGGGGAAAAGAGAGAGCCCAGGGAAAAGAGACAGGACAGGGAAGAGAGAGGGAAAAGAAAGTGTCCAGGGAAAAGAGACACGACTGGGAAGAGACAGTGAAAAGAGAGAGTTGAGGAATGAGAGGGAAAAGAGAGGGGCGAGTGAAAGTGGGAAATTGAGACACCGAGTGAAGAGAGGTGACAGACACAGGAGAGGGGGAAGAGACAAGCGGGGGGGAAGAGAGAGTCCAGGGAAAAGAGACAGGACAGGGAAGAGAGAGGGAAAAGAGGGAGTGGAGGGAAGGGAGGGAATAGAGGAAGGCGAGTGAAAGAGGGGGAAATGAACGCCGAGAGAACAGAGGTGAGAGAGACAGGCGAGGGGAAACAGGGAAAAGAGAAAAGCGGGGGAAAAGAGAGAGTCCAGGGAAAAGAGACAGGACAGGGAAGAGAGAGGGAAAACAGGGAGTGGAGGAAAGGGAGGGAATAGAGGAAGGCGAGTGGAAGCGGGAAAAATGAACGCCGAGAGAACAGATGTGAGAGAGACAGGCGAGGGGAAACAGGGAAAAGAGACAAGCGGGGGAAAAGAGAGAGTCCAGGGAAAAGAGACACGACTGGGAAGAGACAGTGAAAAGAGAGAGTTAAGGAATGAGAGGGAAAAGAGAGTGGCGAGTGAAAGCGGGAAAATGAGACACCGAGTGAAGAGAGGTGACAGACACAGGAGAGGGGAAAGAGGGGGAAGAGACAAGCGGGGGAAAAGAGAGAGCCCAGGGAAAAGAGACAGGACAGGGAAGAGAGAGGGAAAAGAGGGTGTGGAGGAAAGGGAGGGAATAGAGGAAGGCGAGTGAAAGCGGGAAATATAAACACCGAGAGAACAGAGGTGAGAGAGACAGGCGAGGGGAAACAGGGAAAAGAGACAAGCGCGGGAAAAGTTGGAAAAGAGGGAGTTGAGGGAAAGCAGGGGAAAGTGACTGGTGAGGGTAAAGAGGGAAGAGTTCATGGAGAATAGGCAAAAGAGGGAAAAGCGACAGGCAAGGGTAAAGAGAGAGGTGAGGAACGAGAAGGAAAAGAGAGAGGCGAGTGAAAGCGGGGAAATGAGACACCGAGTGAAGAGAGGTGACAGACACAGGAGAGAGGAAAGAGGGGGAAGAGACAAGCGGGGGGAAAGAGAGAGTCCAGGGAAAAGAGACAGGACAGGGAAGAGAGAGGGAAAAGACGGAGTGGAGGGAAGGGAGGGAATAGAGGAAGGCGAGTGAAAGAGGGGGAAATGAACGCCGAGAGAACAGAGGTGAGAGAGACAGGCGAGGGGAAACAGGGAAAAGAGAAAAGCGGGGGAAAAGAGAGAGTCCAGGGAAAAGAGACAGGACAGGGAAGAGAGAGGGAAAAGAGGGAGTGGAGGAAAGGGAGGGAATAGAGGAAGGCGAGTGGAAGCGGGAAAAATGAACGCCGAGAGAACAGATGTGAGAGAGACAGGCGAGGGGAAACAGGGAAAAGAGACAAGCGGGGGAAAAGAGAGAGTCCAGGGAAAAGAGACAGGATAGGGAAGGGAGAGGGAAAAGAAAGTGTCCAGGGAACAGAGACACGACTGGGAAGAGACAGTGAAAAGAGAGAGTTGAGGAATGAGAGGGAAAAGAGAGGGGCGAGTGAAAGCGGGAAAGTGAGACACCGAGTGAAGAGAGGTGACAGACACAGGAGAGGGGAAAGAGGGGGAAGAGACAAGCGGGGGGAAAGAGAGAGCCCAGGGAAAAGAGACAGGACAGGGAAGAGAGAGGGAAAAGAGGGAGTGGAGGAAAGGGAGGGAATAGAGGAAGGCGAGTGAAAGCGGGAAAAATGAACGCCGAGAGAACAGATGTGAGAGAGACAGGCGAGGGGAAACAGGGAAAAGAGACAAGCGGGGGAAAAGAGAGAGTCCAGGGAAAAGAGACAGGACACGGAAGAGAGAGGGAAAAGAGGGAGTGGAGGGAAGGGAGGGAATAGAGGAAGGCGAGTGAAAGAGGGGGAAATGAACGCCGAGAGAACAGAGGTGAGAGAGACAGGCGAGGGGAAACAGGGAAAAGAGAAAAGCGGGGGAAAAGAGAGAGTCCAGGGAAAAGAGACAGGACAGGGAAGAGAGAGGGAAAAGAGGGAGTGGAGGAAAGGGAGGGAATAGAGGAAGGCGAGTGGAAGCGGGAAAAATGAACGCCGAGAGTACAGAGGTGAGAGAGACAGGCGAGGGGAAACAGGGAAAAGAGGCAAGCGGGGGAAAAGAGAGAGTCCAGGGAAAAGAGACACGACTGGGAAGAGACAGTGAAAAGAGAGAGTTAAGGAATGAGAGGGAAAAGAGAGTGGCGAGTGAAAGCGGGAAAATGAGACACCGAGTGAAGAGAGGTGACAGACACAGGAGAGGGGAAAGACGGGGAAGAGACAAGCGGGGGAAAAGAGAGAGCCCAGGGAAAAGAGACAGGACAGGGAAGAGAGAGGGAAAAGAGGGTGTGGAGGAAAGGGAGGGAATAGAGGAAGGCGAGTGAAAGCGGGAAATATAAACACCGAGAGAAGAGAGGTGAGAGAGACAGGCGAGGGGAAACAGGGAAAAGAGACAAGCGCGGGAAAAGTTGGAAAAGAGGGAGTTGAGGGAAAGCAGGGGAAAGTGACTGGAGTGGGTAAAGAGGGAAGAGTTAATGGAGAATAGGCAAAAGAGGGACAAGCGACAGGCAAGGGTAAAGAGAGAGGTGAGGAACGAGAAGGAAAAGAGACAGGCGAGAGAAAGGGGGGAAATTAGACACCGAGTGAAGAGAGGTGACAGACACAGGAGAGGGGAAAGAGGGGGAAGAGACAAGCAGTGGGAAAGAGGGAAAAGAAAGTGTCCAGGGAAAAGAGACAGGACAGGGAAGAGACAGTGAAAAGAGAGAGTTGAGTAATGAGAGGGAAAAGAGAGGGGCGAGTGAAAGCGGGAAAATGAGACACCGAGTGAAGAGAGGTGACAGACACAGGAGAGGGGGAAGAGACAAGCGGGGGGGAAGAGAGAGTCCAGGGAAAAGAGACAGGACAGGGAAGAGAGAGGGAAAAGAGGGAGTGGAGGGAAGGGAGGGAATAGAGGAAGGCGAGTGAAAGAGGGGGAAATGAACGCCGAGAGAACAGAGGTGAGAGACACAGGCGAGGGGAAACAGGGAAAAGAGAAAAGCGGGGGGAAAGAGAGAGTCCAGGGAAAAGAGACAGGACAGGGAAGAGAGAGGGAAAACAGGGAGTGGAGGAAAGGGAGGGAATAGAGGAAGGCGAGTGGAAGCGGGAAAAATGAACGCCGAGAGAACAGATGTGAGAGAGACAGGCGAGGGGAAACAGGGAAAAGAGACAAGCGGGGGAAAAGAGAGAGTCCAGGGAAAAGAGACACGACTGGGAAGAGACAGTGAAAAGAGAGAGTTAAGGAATGAGAGGGAAAAGAGAGTGGCGAGTGAAAGCGGGAAAATGAGACACCGAGTGAAGAGAGGTGACAGACACAGGAGAGGGGAAAGAGGGGGAAGAGACAAGCGGGGGAAAAGAGAGAGCCCAGGGAAAAGAGACAGGACAGGGAAGAGAGAGGGAAAAGAGGGTGTGGAGGAAAGGGAGGGAATAGAGGAAGGCGAGTGAAAGCGGGAAATATAAACACCGAGAGAACAGAGGTGAGAGAGACAGGCGAGGGGAAACAGGGAAAAGAGACAAGCGCGGGAAAAGTTGGAAAAGAGGGAGTTGAGGGAAAGCAGGGGAAAGTGACTGGTGAGGGTAAAGAGGGAAGAGTTCATGGAGAATAGGCAAAAGAGGGAAAAGCGACAGGCAAGGGTAAAGAGAGAGGTGAGGAACGAGAAGGAAAAGAGAGAGGCGAGAGAAAGGGGGGAAATTAGACACCGAGTGAAGAGAGGTGACAGATACAGGAGAGGGGAAAGAGGGGAAAGAGACAAGCGGGGGGAAAGAGAGTGTCCAGGGAAAAGAGACAGGACAGGGAGGAGAGAGTGAAAAGAGGGAGTTGATGAGTGAGAGAGAAAAGAGAGGGGCGAGTGAAGGTGGGAAATTTACACACCGAGTGAAGAGAGGTGACAGATACAGGAGAGGGGAAAGAAGGGAAAGAGACAAGCCGAGGAAAAGAGAGTATCTAGGGAAAAGAGGCAGGACAGGGAGGAGAGAGTGAAGAGAGAGAGTTGATGAATGAGAGGGAAACGAGAGAGGCGAGTGAAAGTGGGAAAATGAGACACCAAGTGAAGAGAGGTGACAGACACAGGAGAGGGGAAAGAGGGGGAAGAGACAAGCGGGGGAAAAGAGAGAGTCCAGGGAAAAGAGACAGGACAGGGAAGAGAGAGGGAAAAGAGGGAGCGGAGGGAATAGAGGAAGGCGAGTGAAAGAGGGGGAAATGAACGCCGAGAGAACAGAGGTGAGAGAGACAGGCGAGGGGAAACAGGGAAAAGAGACAAGCGAGGGAAAAGTTGGAAAAGAGGGAGTTGAAGGAAAGCAGGGGAAAGTGACTGGTGAGGGTAAAGAGGGAAGAGTTCATGGAGAATAGGCAAAAGAGGGAAAAGCGACAGGCAAGGGTAAAGAGAGAGGTGAGGAACGAGAAGGAAAAGAGAGAGGCGAGTGAAAGCGGGGAAATGAGACACCGAGTGAAGAGAGGTGACAGACACAGGAGAGAGGAAAGAGGGGGAAGAGACAAGCGGGGGGAAAGAGAGAGCCCAGGGAAAAGAGACAGGACAGGGAAGAGAGAGGGAAAAGAGGGAGTGGAGGGAAGGGAGGGAATAGAGGAAGGCGAGTGAAAGAGGGGGAAATGAACGCCGAGAGAACAGAGGTGAGAGAGACAGGCGAGGGGAAACAGGGAAAAGAGAAAAGCGGGGGGAAAGAGAGAGTCCAGGGAAAAGAGACAGGACAGGGAAGAGAGAGGGAAAAGAGGGAGTGGAGGAAAGGGAGGGAATAGAGGAAGGCGAGTGAAAGAGGGGGAAATGAACGCCGAGAGTACAGAGGTGAGAGAGACAGGCGAGGGGAAACAGGGAAAAGAGACAAGCGGGGGAAAAGAGAGAGTCCAGGGAAAAGAGACAGGACAGGGGAGAGAGAGGGAAAAGAAAGTGTCCAGGGAAAAGAGACACGACTGGGAAGAGACAGTGAAAAGAGAGAGTTGAGGAATGAGAGGGAAAAGAGAGGGGCGAGAGAAAGCGGGAAAATGAGACACCGAGTGAAGAGAGGTGACAGACACAGGAGAGGGGAAAGACGGGGAAGAGACAAGCGGGGGAAAAGAGAGAGCCCAGGGAAAAGAGGCAGGACAGGGAGGAGAGAGTGAAAAGAGGGAGTTGATGAGTGAGAGAGAAAAGAGAGGGGCGAGTGAAGGTGGGAAATTTCCCCACCGAGTGAAGAGAGGTGACAGACACAGGAGAGGGGAAAGAAGGGAAAGAGACAAGCCGAGGAAAAGAGAGTATCTAGGGAAAAGAGGCAGGACAGGGAGGAGAGAGTGAAGAGAGAGAGTTGATGAATGAGAGGGAAACGAGAGAGGCGAGTGGAAGTGGGAAAATGAGACACCAAGTGAAGAGAGGTGACAGACACAGGAGAGGGGAAAGAGGGGGAAGAGACAAGCGGGGGAAAAGAGAGAGCCCAGGGAAAAGAAAGGACAGGGAAGAGAGAGGGAAAAGAAAGTGTCCAGGGAAAAGAGACACGACTGGGAAGAGACAGTGAAAAGAGAGAGTTGAGGAATGAGAGGGAAAAGAGAGGGGCGAGTGAAAGCGGGAAAATGAGACTCCGAGTGAAGAGAGGTGACAGACACAGGAGAGGGGAAAGAGGGGGAAGAGACAAGCAGTGGGAAAGAGGGAAAAGAAAGTGTCCAGGGAAAAGAGACAGGACAGGGAAGAGAGAGTGAAAAGAGGGAGAAGAGGAATGAGACAGAAAAGAGAGAGGCGAGTGAAAGTGGGAAAATGAGACACCGAGTGAAGAGAGGTGACAGACACAGGAGAGGGGAAAGACGGGGAAGAGACAAGCGGGGGAAAAGAGAGAGCCCGGGGAAAAGAGAGAGTCCAGGGAAAAGAGACAGGACAGGGAAGAGAGAGGGAAAAGAGGGAGTGAAGGGAAGGGAGGGAATAGAGGAAGGCGAGTGAAAGAGGGGGAAATGAACGCCGAGAGAACAGAGGTGAGAGAGACAGGCGAGGGGAAACAGGGAAAAGAGAAAAGCGGGGGGAAAGAGAGAGTCCAGGGAAAAGAGACAGGACAGGGAAGAGAGAGGGAAAACAGGGAGTGGAGGAAAGGGAGGGAACAGAGGAAGGCGAGTGGAAGCGGGAAAAATGAACGCCGAGAGAACAGAGGTGAGAGAGACAGGCGAGGGGAAACAGGGAAAAGAGACAAGCCGGGGAAAAGAGACTATCCAGGGAAAAGAGACACGACTGGGAAGAGACAGTGAAAAGAGAGAGATGAGGAATGAGAGGGAAAAGAGAGGGGCGAGTGAAAGCGGGAAAATGAGACACCGAGTGAAGAGAGGTGACAGACACAGGAGAGGGGAAAGAGGGGGAAGAGACAAGCGGGGGAAAAGAGAGAGCCCAGGGAAAAGAGACAGGACAGGGAAGAGAGAGGGAAAAGAGGGTGTGGAGGAAAGGGAGGGAATAGAGGAAGGCGAGTGAAAGCGGGAAATATAAACACCGAGAGAACAGAGGTGAGAGAGACAGGCGAGGGGAAACAGGGAAAAGAGACAAGCGCGGGAAAAGTTGGAAAAGAGGGAGTTGAGGGAAAGCAGGGGAAAGTGACTGGTGAGGGTAAAGAGGGAAGAGTTCATGGAGAATAGGCAAAAGAGGGAAAAGCGACAGGCAAGGGTAAAGAGAGAGGTGAGGAACGAGAAGGAAAAGAGAGAGGCGAGAGAAAGGGGGAAAATTAGACACCGAGTGAAGAGAGGTGACAGAGACAGGAGAGGGGAAAGAGGGGAAAGAGACAAGCGGGGGGAAAGAGAGTGTCCAGGGAAAAGAGACAGGACAGGGAGGAGAGAGTGAAAAGAGGGAGTTGATGAGTGAGAGAGAAAAGAGAGGGGCGAGTGAAGGTGGGAAATTTACACACCGAGTGAAGAGAGGTGACAGATACAGGAGAGGGGAAAGAAGGGAAAGAGACAAGCCGAGGAAAAGAGAGTATCTAGGGAAAAGAGGCAGGACAGGGAGGAGAGAGTGAAGAGAGAGAGTTGATGAATGAGAGGGAAACGAGAGACGCGAGTGGAAGTGGGAAAATGAGACACCAAGTGAAGAGAGGTGACAGACACAGGAGAGGGGAAAGAGGGGGAAGAGACAAGCGGGGGAAAAGAGAGAGTCCAGGGAGGAGAAAGGACAGGGAAGAGAGAGGGAAAAGAGGGAGCGGAGGGAATAGAGGAAGGCGAGTGAAAGAGGGGGAAATGAACGCCGAGAGAACAGAGGTGAGAGAGACAGGCGAGGGGAAACAGGGAAAAGAGACAAGCGGGGGAAAAGAGAGAGTCCAGGGAAAAGAGACAGGACAGGGAAGAGAGAGGGAAAAGAAAGTGTCCAGGGAAAAGAGACACGACTGGGAAGAGACAGTGAAAAGAGAGAGTTGAGGAATGAGAGGGAAAAGAGAGGGGCGAGTGAAAGTGGGAAATTGAGACACCGAGTGAAGAGAGGTGACAGACACAGGAGAGGGGAAAGAGGGGGAAGAGACAAGCGGGGGGGAAGAGAGAGTCCAGGGAAAAGAGACAGGACAGGGAAGAGAGAGGGAAAAGAGGGAGTGGAGGGAAGGGAGGGAATAGAGGAAGGCGAGTGAAAGAGGGGGAAATGAACGCCGAGAGAACAGAGGTGAGAGAGACAGGTGAGGGGAAACAGGGAAAAGAGACAAGCGGGGGAAAAGAGACACGACAGGGAAGAGACAGTGAAAAGAGAGAGTTGAGGAATGAGAGGGAAAAGAGAGGGGCGAGTGAAAGCGGGAAAATGAGACACCGAGTGAAGAGAGGTGACAGACACAGGAGAGGGGAAAGAGGGGGAAGACACAAGCGGGGGAAAAGAGAGAGTCCAGGGAAAAGAGACAGGACAGGGAAGAGAGAGGGAAAAGAGGGAGTGGAGGAAAGGGAGGGAAGAGAGGAAGGCGAGTGAAAGCGGGAAAAATGAACGCCGAGAGAACAGAGGTGAGAGAGACAGGCGAGGGGAAACAGGGAAAAGAGACAAGCGGGGGAAAAGAGAGAGTCCAGGGAAAAGAGACAGGACACGGAAGAGAGAGGGAAAAGAGGGAGTGGAGGGAAGGGAGGGAATAGAGGAAGGCGAGTGAAAGAGGGGGAAATGAACGCCGAGAGAACAGAGGTGAGAGAGACAGGCGAGGGGAAACAGGGAAAAGAGAAAAGCGGGGGAAAAGAGAGAGTCCAGGGAAAAGAGACAGGACAGGGAAGAGAGAGGGAAAAGAGGGAGTGGAGGAAAGGGAGGGAATAGAGGAAGGCGAGTGGAAGCGGGAAAAATGAACGCCGAGAGTACAGAGGTGAGAGAGACAGGCGAGGGGAAACAGGGAAAAGAGGCAAGCGGGGGAAAAGAGAGAGTCCAGGGAAAAGAGACAGGACAGGGAAGAGAGAGGGAAAAGAGGGAGTGGAGGAAAGGGAGGGAATAGAGGAAGGCGAGTGGAAGCGGGAAAAATGAACGCCGAGAGAACAGAGGTGAGAGAGACAGGCGAGGGGAAACAGGGAAAAGAGACAAAGCGGGGGAAAAGAGAGAGCCCAGGGAAAAGAGACAGGACAGGGAAGAGAGAGGGAAAAGAAAGTGTCCAGGGAAAAGAGACACGACTGGGAAGAGACAGTGAAAAGAGAGAGTTGAGGAATGAGAGGGAAAAGAGAGGGGCGAGTGAAAGTGGGAAATTGAGACACCGAGTGAAGAGAGGTGACAGACACAGGAGAGGGGGAAGAGACAAGCGGGGGGGAAGAGAGAGTCCAGGGAAAAGAGACAGGACAGGGAAGAGAGAGGGAAAAGAGGGAGTGGAGGGAAGGGAGGGAATAGAGGAAGGCGAGTGAAAGAGGGGGAAATGAACGCCGAGAGAACAGAGGTGAGAGACACAGGCGAGGGGAAACAGGGAAAAGAGAAAAGCGGGGGGAAAGAGAGAGTCCAGGGAAAAGAGACAGGACACGGAAGAGAGAGGGAAAAGAGGGAGTGGAGGGAAGGGAGGGAATAGAGGAAGGCGAGTGGAAGCGGGAAAAATGAACGCCGAGAGAACAGATGTGAGAGAGACAGGCGAGGGGAAACAGGGAAAAGAGACAAGCGGGGGAAAAGAGAGAGTCCAGGGAAAAGAGACAGGACAGGGAAGAGAGAGGGAAAAGAGGGAGTGGAGGAAAGGGAGGGAATAGAGGAAGGCGAGTGGAAGCGGGAAAAATGAACGCCGAGAGAACAGAGGTGAGAGAGACAGGCGAGGGGAAACAGGGAAAAGAGACAAAGCGGGGGAAAAGAGAGAGCCCAGGGAAAAGAGACAGGACAGGGAAGAGAGAGGGAAAAGAAAGTGTCCAGGGAAAAGAGACACGACTGGGAAGAGACAGTGAAAAGAGAGAGATGAGGAATGAGAGGGAAAAGAGAGGGGCGAGTGAAAGTGGGAAATTGAGACACCGAGTGAAGAGAGGTGACAGACACAGGAGAGGGGGAAGAGACAAGCGGGGGGGAAGAGAGAGTCCAGGGAAAAGAGACAGGACAGGGAAGAGAGAGGGAAAAGAGGGAGTGGAGGGAAGGGAGGGAATAGAGGAAGGCGAGTGAAAGAGGGGGAAATGAACGCCGAGAGAACAGAGGTGAGAGACACAGGCGAGGGGAAACAGGGAAAAGAGAAAAGCGGGGGGAAAGAGAGAGTCCAGGGAAAAGAGACAGGACAGGGAAGAGAGAGGGAAAACAGGGAGTGGAGGAAAGGGAGGGAATAGAGGAAGGCGAGTGGAAGCGGGAAAAATGAACGCCGAGAGAACAGATGTGAGAGAGACAGGCGAGGGGAAACAGGGAAAAGAGACAAGCGGGGGAAAAGAAAGTGTCCAGGGAAAAGAGACACGACTGGGAAGAGACAGTGAAAAGAGAGAGTTGAGGAATGAGAGGGAAAAGAGAGTGGCGAGTGAAAGCGGGAAAATGAGACACCGAGTGAAGAGAGGTGACAGACACAGGAGAGGGGAAAGAGGGGGAAGAGACAAGCGGGGGAAAAGAGAGAGCCCAGGGAAAAGAGACAGGACAGGGAAGAGAGAGGGAAAAGAGGGTGTGGAGGAAAGGGAGGGAATAGAGGAAGGCGAGTGAAAGCGGGAAATATAAACACCGAGAGAACAGAGGTGAGAGAGACAGGCGAGGGGAAACAGGGAAAAGAGACAAGCGCGGGAAAAGTTGGAAAAGAGGGAGTTGAGGGAAAGCAGGGGAAAGTGACTGGTGAGGGTAAAGAGGGAAGAGTTCATGGAGAATAGGCAAAAGAGGGAAAAGCGACAGGCAAGGGTAAAGAGAGAGGTGAGGAACGAGAAGGAAAAGAGAGAGGCGAGAGAAAGGGGGAAAATTAGACACCGAGTGAAGAGAGGTGACAGAGACAGGAGAGGGGAAAGAGGGGAAAGAGACAAGCGGGGGGAAAGAGAGTGTCCAGGGAAAAGAGACAGGACAGGGAGGAGAGAGTGAAAAGAGGGAGTTGATGAGTGAGAGAGATAAGAGAGGGGCGAGTGAAGGTGGGAAATTTACACACCGAGTGAAGAGAGGTGACAGATACAGGAGAGGGGAAAGAAGGGAAAGAGACAAGCCGAGGAAAAGAGAGTATCTAGGGAAAAGAGGCAGGACAGGGAGGAGAGAGTGAAGAGAGAGAGTTGATGAATGAGAGGGAAACGAGAGAGGCGAGTGAAAGTGGGAAAATGAGACACCAAGTGAAGAGAGGTGACAGACACAGGAGAGGGGAAAGAGGGGGAAGAGACAAGCGGGGGAAAAGAGAGAGTCCAGGGAAAAGAGACAGGACAGGGAAGAGAGAGGGAAAAGAGGGAGCGGAGGGAATAGAGGAAGGCGAGTGAAAGAGGGGGAAATGAACGCCGAGAGAACAGAGGTGAGAGAGACAGGCGAGGGGAAACAGGGAAAAGAGACAAGCGAGGGAAAAGTTGGAAAAGGGAGTTGAAGGAAAGCAGGGGAAAGTGACTGGTGAGGGTAAAGAGGGAAGAGTTCATGGAGAATAGGCAAAAGAGGGAAAAGCGACAGGCAAGGGTAAAGAGAGAGGTGAGGAACGAGAAGGAAAAGAGAGAGGCGAGTGAAAGCGGGGAAATGAGACACCGAGTGAAGAGAGGTGACAGACACAGGAGAGAGGAAAGAGGGGGAAGAGACAAGCGGGGGGAAAGAGAGAGTCCAGGGAAAAGAGACAGGACAGGGAAGAGAGAGGGAAAAGAGGGAGTGGAGGGAAGGGAGGGAATAGAGGAAGGCGAGTGAAAGAGGGGGAAATGAACGCCGAGAGAACAGAGGTGAGAGAGACAGGCGAGGGGAAACAGGGAAAAGAGAAAAGCGGGGGAAAAGAGAGAGTCCAGGGAAAAGAGACAGGACAGGGAAGAGAGAGGGAAAAGAGGGAGTGGAGGAAAGGGAGGGAATAGAGGAAGGCGAGTGGAAGCGGGAAAAATGAACGCCGAGAGTACAGAGGTGAGAGAGACAGGCGAGGGGAAACAGGGAAAAGAGACAAGCGGGGGAAAAGAGAGAGTCCAGGGAAAAGAGACAGGACAGGGAAGAGAGAGGGAAAAGAAAGTGTCCAGGGAAAAGAGACACGACTGGGAAGAGACAGTGAAAAGAGAGAGTTGAGGAATGAGAGGGAAAAGAGAGGGGCGAGTGAAAGTGGGAAATTGAGACACCGAGTGAAGAGAGGTGACAGACACAGGAGAGGGGAAAGAGGGGGAAGAGACAAGCGGGGGGGAAGAGAGAGTCCAGGGAAAAGAGACAGGACAGGGAAGAGAGAGGGAAAAGAGGGAGTGGAGGGAAGGGAGGGAATAGAGGAAGGCGAGTGAAAGAGGGGGAAATGAACGCCGAGAGAACAGAGGTGAGAGAGACAGGCGAGGGGAAACAGGGAAAAGAGAAAAGCGGGGGGAAAGAGAGAGTCCAGGGAAAAGAGACAGGACAGGGAAGAGAGAGGGAAAACAGGGAGTGGAGGAAAGGGAGGGAATAGAGGAAGGCGAGTGAAAGCAGGAAAAATGAACGCCGAGAGAACAGAGGTGAGAGACACAGGCGAGGGGAAACAGGGAAAAGAGAAAAGCGGGGAAAAGAGAGAGTCCAGGGAAAAGAGACAGGACAGGGAAGAGAGAGGGAAAAGAGAGAGTTGAGGAATGAGAGGGAAAAGAGAGGGGCGAGTGAAAGTGGGAAATTGAGACACCGAGTGAAGAGAGGTGACAGACACAGGAGAGGGGAAACAGGGGGAAGAGACAAGCGGGGGGAAAGAGAGAGTCCAGGGAAAAGAGATAGGACAGGGAAGAGAGAGGGAAAAGAGGGTGTGGAGGAAAGGGAGGGAATAGAGGAAGGCGAGTGAAAGCAGGAAAAATGAACGCCGAGAGAACAGAGGTGAGAGACACAGGCGAGGGGAAACAGGGAAAAGAGAAAAGCGGGGGAAAAGAGAGAGTCCAGGGAAAAGAGACAGGACAGGGAAGAGAGAGGGAAAAGAGGGAGTGGAGGAAAGGGAGGGAATAGAGGAAGGCGAGTGGAAGCGGGAAAAATGAACGCCGAGAGAACAGAGGTGAGAGTGACAGGCAAGGGGAAACAGGGAAAAGAGAAAAGCGGGGGAAAAGAGAGAGTCCAGGGAAAAGAGACACGACTGGGAAGAGAGAGTGAAAAGAGAGAGTTAAGGAATGAGAGGGAAAAGAGAGTGCCGAGTGAAAGCGGGAAAATGAGACACCGAGTGAAGAGAGGTGACAGACACAGGAGAGGGGAAAGACGGGGATGAGACAAGCGGGGGAAAAGAGAGAGCCCAGGGAAAAGAGACGGGACAGGGAAGAGAGAGGGAAAAGAGGGAGTGGAGGAAAGGGAGGGAATAGAGGAAGGCGAGTGAAAGCAGGAAAACTGAACGCCGAGAGAACAGAGGTGAGAGAGACAGGCGAGGGGAAACAGGGAAAAGAGACAAGCGGGGGAAAAGAGAGAGTCCAGGGAAAAGAGACGGGACAGGGAAGAGAGAGGGAAAAGAGGGAGTGGAGGAAAGGGAGGGAATAGAGGAAGGCGAGTGGAAGCGGGAAAAATGAACGCCGAGAGAACAGAGGTGAGAGAGACAGGCGAGGGGAAACAGGGAAAAGAGACAAGCCGGGGAAAATAGACTATCCAGGGAAAAGAGACACGACTGGGAAGAGACAGTGAAAAGAGTGAGTTGAGGAATGAGAGGGAAAAGAGAGGGGCGAGTGAAAGTGGGAAATATAAACACCGAGAGAACAGAGGTGAGAGAGACAGGCGAGGGGAAACAGGGAAAAGAGACAAGCGCGGGAAAAGTTGGAAAAGAGGGAGTTGAGGGAAAGCAGGGGAAAGTGACTGGTGAGGGTAAAGAGGGAAGAGTTCATGGAGAACAGGCAAAAGAGGGAAAAGCGACAGGCAAGGGTAAAGAGAGAGGTGAGGAACGAGAAGGAAAAGAGAGAGGGGAGAAAAAGGGGGAAAATTAGGCACGGAGTGAAGAGAGGTGACAGAGACAGGAGAGGGGAAAGAGGGGAAAGAGACAAGCGGGGGGAAAGAGAGTGTCCAGGGAAAAGAGACAGGACAGGGAGGAGAGAGTGAAAAGAGGGAGTTGATGAGTGAGAGAGAAAAGAGAGGGGCGAGTGAAGGTGGGAAATTTACACACCGAGTGAAGAGAGGTGACAGATACAGGAGAGGGGAAAGAAGGGAAAGAGACAAGCCGAGGAAAAGAGAGTATCTAGGGAAAAGAGGCAGGACAGGGAGGAGAGAGTGAAGAGAGAGAGTTGATGAATGAGAGGGAAACGAGAGAGGCGAGTGAAAGTGGGAAAATGAGACACCAAGTGAAGAGAGGTGACAGACACAGGAGAGGGGAAAGAGGGGGAAGAGACAAGCGGGGGAAAAGAGAGAGTCCAGGGAAAAGAGACAGGACAGGGAAGAGAGAGGGAAAAGAGGGAGCGGAGGGAATAGAGGAAGGCGAGTGAAAGCGGGAAAAATGAACGCCGAGAGAACAGAGGTGAGAGAGACAGGCGAGGGGAAACAGGGAAAAGAGACAAGCGAGGGAAAAGTTGGAAAAGAGGGAGTTGAAGGAAAGCAGGGGAAAGTGACTGGTGAGGGTAAAGAGGGAAGAGTTCATGGAGAATAGGCAAAAGAGGGAAAAGCGACAGGCAAGGGTAAAGAGAGAGGTGAGGAACGAGAAGGAAAAGAGAGAGGCGAGTGAAAGCGGGGAAATGAGACACCGAGTGAAGAGAGGTGACAGACACAGGAGAGAGGAAAGAGGGGGAAGAGACAAGCGGGGGGAAAGAGAGAGCCCAGGGAAAAGAGACAGGACAGGGAAGAGAGAGGGAAAAGAGGGAGTGGAGGAAAGGGAGGGAATAGAGGAAGGCGAGTGGAAGCGGGAAAAATGAACGCCGAGAGTACAGAGGTGAGAGAGACAGGCGAGGGGAAACAGGGAAAAGAGACAAGCGGGGGAAAAGAGAGAGTCCAGGGAAAAGAGACAGGACAGGGAAGAGAGAGGGAAAAGAAAGTGTCCAGGGAAAAGAGACACGACTGGGAAGAGACAGTGAAAAGAGAGAGTTGAGGAATGAGAGGGAAAAGAGAGGGGCGAGAGAAAGCGGGAAAATGAGACACCGAGTGAAGAGAGGTGACAGACACAGGAGAGGGGAAAGACGGGGAAGAGACAAGCGGGGGAAAAGAGAGAGCCCAGGGAAAAGAGGCAGGACAGGGAGGAGAGAGTGAAAAGAGGGAGTTGATGAGTGAGAGAGAAAAGAGAGGGGCGAGTGAAGGTGGGAAATTTCCCCACCGAGTGAAGAGAGGTGACAGACACAGGAGAGGGGAAAGAAGGGAAAGAGACAAGCCGAGGAAAAGAGAGTATCTAGGGAAAAGAGGCAGGACAGGGAGGAGAGAGTGAAGAGAGAGAGTTGATGAATGAGAGGGAAACGAGAGAGGCGAGTGGAAGTGGGAAAATGAGACACCAAGTGAAGAGAGGTGACAGACACAGGAGAGGGGAAAGAGGGGGAAGAGACAAGCGGGGGAAAAGAGAGAGCCCAGGGAAAAGAAAGGACAGGGAAGAGAGAGGGAAAAGAAAGTGTCCAGGGAAAAGAGACACGACTGGGAAGAGACAGTGAAAAGAGAGAGTTGAGGAATGAGAGGGAAAAGAGAGGGGCGAGTGAAAGCGGGAAAATGAGACTCCGAGTGAAGAGAGGTGACAGACACAGGAGAGGGGAAAGAGGGGGAAGAGACAAGCGTTGGGAAAGAGGGAAAAGAAAGTGTCCAGGGAAAAGAGACAGGACAGGGAAGAGAGAGTGAAAAGAGGGAGAAGAGGAATGAGACAGAAAAGAGAGAGGCGAGTGAAAGTGGGAAAATGAGACACCGAGTGAAGAGAGGTGACAGACACAGGAGAGGGGAAAGACGGGGAAGAGACAAGCGGGGGAAAAGAGAGAGCCCGGGGAAAAGAGAGAGTCCAGGGAAAAGAGACAGGACAGGGAAGAGAGAGGGAAAAGAGGGAGTGGAGGAAAGGGAGGGAATAGAGGAAGGCGAGTGAAAGAGGGGGAAATGAACGCCGAGAGAACAGAGGTGAGAGAGACAGGCGAGGGGAAACAGGGAAAAGAGACAAGCGGGGGAAAAGAGAGAGTCCAGGGAAAAGAGACAGGACAGGGAAGAGAGAGGGAAAAGAAAGTGTCCAGGGAGAAGAGACACGACTGGGAAGAGACAGTGAAAAGAGAGAGTTGAGGAATGAGAGGGAAAAGAGAGGGGCGAGTGAAAGCGGGAAAATGAGACACCAAGTGAAGAGAGGTGACAGACACAGGAGAGGGGAAAGACGGGGAAGAGACAAGCGGGGGAAAAGAGAGAGTCCAGAGAAGAGACAGGACAGGGAAGAGAGAGGGAAAAGAGGGAGTGGAGGAAAGGGAGGGAGTAGAGGAAGGCGAGTGAAAGCGGGAAAAATGAACGCCGAGAGAACAGAGGTGAGAGAGACAGGCGAGGGGAAACAGGGAAAAGAGACAAGCGGGGGAAAAGAGAGAGTCCAGGGAAAAGAGACGGGACAGGGAAGAGAGAGGGAAAAGAGGGAGTGGAGGAAAGGGAGGGAGTAGAGGAAGGCGAGTGAAAGCGGGAAAAATGAACGCCGAGAGAACAGAGGTGAGAGAGACAGGCGAGGGGAAACAGGGAAAAGAGAAATGTGGGGGGAAAGAGAGAGTCCAGGGAAAAGAGACACGACTGGGAAGAGACAGTGAAAAGAGAGAGATGAGGAATGAGAGGGAAAAGAGAGGGGCGAGTGAAAGCGGGAAAATGAGACACCGAGTGAAGAGAGGTGACAGACACAGGAGAGGGGAAAGAGGGGGAAGAGACAAGCGGGGGAAAAGAGAGAGCCCAGGGAAAAGAGACAGGACAGGGAAGAGAGAGGGAAAAGAGGGTGTGGAGGAAAGGGAGGGAATAGAGGAAGGCGAGTGAAAGCGGGAAATATAAACACCGAGAGAACAGAGGTGAGAGAGACAGGCGAGGGGAAACAGGGAAAAGAGACAAGCGCGGGAAAAGTTGGAAAAGAGGGAGTTGAGGGAAAGCAGGGGAAAGTGACTGGTGAGGGTAAAGAGGGAAGAGTTCATGGAGAATAGGCAAAAGAGGGAAAAGCGACAGGCAAGGGTAAAGAGAGAGGTGAGGAACGAGAAGGAAAAGAGAGAGGCGAGAGAAAGGGGGAAAATTAGACACCGAGTGAAGAGAGGTGACAGAGACAGGAGAGGGGAAAGAGGGGAAAGAGACAAGCGGGGGGAAAGAGAGTGTCCAGGGAAAAGAGACAGGACAGGGAGGAGAGAGTGAAAAGAGGGAGTTGATGAGTGAGAGAGAAAAGAGAGGGGCGAGTGAAGGTGGGAAATTTACACACCGAGTGAAGAGAGGTGACAGATACAGGAGAGGGGAAAGAAGGGAAAGAGACAAGCCGAGGAAAAGAGAGTATCTAGGGAAAAGAGGCAGGACAGGGAGGAGAGAGTGAAGAGAGAGAGTTGATGAATGAGAGGGAAACGAGAGACGCGAGTGGAAGTGGGAAAATGAGACACCAAGTGAAGAGAGGTGACAGACACAGGAGAGGGGAAAGAGGGGGAAGAGACAAGCGGGGGGGAAGAGAGAGTCCAGGGAAAAGAGACAGGAGAGGGAAGAGAGAGGGAAAAGAGGGAATGGAGGGAAGGGAGGGAATAGAGGAAGGCGAGTGAAAGAGGGGGAAATGAACGCCGAGAGAACAGAGGTGAGAGAGACAGGCGAGGGGAAACAGGGAAAAGAGACAAGCGGGGGAAAAGAGACACGACAGGGAAGAGACAGTGAAAAGAGAGAGTTGAGGAATGAGAGGGAAAAGAGAGGGGCGAGTGAAAGCGGGAAAATGAGACACCGAGTGAAGAGAGGTGACAGACACAGGAGAGGGGAAAGAGGGGGAAGAGACAAGCGGGGGGAAAGAGAGAGCCCAGGGAAAAGAGACAGGACAGGGAAGAGAGAGGGAAAAGAGGGAGTGGAGGAAAGGGAGGGAATAGAGGAAGGCGAGTGAAAGCGGGAAAAATGAACGCCGAGAGAACAGATGTGAGAGAGACAGGCGAGGGGAAACAGGGAAAAGAGACAAGCGGGGGAAAAGAGAGAGTCCAGGGAAAAGAGACAGGACACGGAAGAGAGAGGGAAAAGAGGGAGTGGAGGGAAGGGAGGGAATAGAGGAAGGCGAGTGAAAGAGGGGGAAATGAACGCCGAGAGAACAGAGGTGAGAGAGACAGGCGAGGGGAAACAGGGAAAAGAGAAAAGCGGGGGAAAAGAGAGAGTCCAGGGAAAAGAGACAGGACAGGGAAGAGAGAGGGAAAAGAGGGAGTGGAGGAAAGGGAGGGAATAGAGGAAGGCGAGTGGAAGCGGGAAAAATGAACGCCGAGAGTACAGAGGTGAGAGAGACAGGCGAGGGGAAACAGGGAAAAGAGGCAAGCGGGGGAAAAGAGAGAGTCCAGGGAAAAGAGACAGGACAGGGAAGAGAGAGGGAAAAGAGGGTGTGGAGGAAAGGGAGGGAATAGAGGAAGGCGAGTGGAAGCGGGAAAAATGAACGCCGAGAGAACAGAGGTGAGAGAGACAGGCGAGGGGAAACAGGGAAAAGAGACAAGCGGGGGAAAAGAGAGAGCCCAGGGAAAAGAGACAGGACAGGGAAGAGAGAGGGAAAAGAAAGTGTCCAGGGAGAAGAGACACGACTGGGAAGAGACAGTGAAAAGAGAGAGTTGAGGAATGAGAGGGAAAAGAGAGGGGCGAGTGAAAGTGGGAAATTGAGACACCGAGTGAAGAGAGGTGACAGACACAGGAGAGGGGGAAGAGACAAGCGGGGGGGAAGAGAGAGTCCAGGGAAAAGAGACAGGACAGGGAAGAGAGAGGGAAAAGAGGTAGTGGAGGGAAGGGAGGGAATAGAGGAAGGCGAGTGAAAGAGGGGGAAATGAACGCCGAGAGAACAGAGGTGAGAGAGACAGGCGAGGGGAAACAGGGAAAAGAGAAAAGCGGGGGAAAAGAGAGAGTCCAGGGAAAAGAGACAGGACAGGGAAGAGAGAGGGAAAACAGGGAGTGGAGGAAAGGGAGGGAATAGAGGAAGGCGAGTGGAAGCGGGAAAAATGAACGCCGAGAGAACAGATGTGAGAGAGACAGGCGAGGGGAAACAGGGAAAAGAGAAAAGCGGGGGAAAAGAGAGAGTCCAGGGAAAAGAGACACGACTGGGAAGAGACAGTGAAAAGAGAGAGTTAAGGAATGAGAGGGAAAAGAGAGTGGCGAGTGAAAGCGGGAAAATGAGACACCGAGTGAAGAGAGGTGACAGACACAGGAGAGGGGAAAGAGGGGGAAGAGACAAGCGGGGGAAAAGAGAGAGCCCAGGGAAAAGAGACAGGACAGGGAAGAGAGAGGGAAAAGAGGGTGTGGAGGAAAGGGAGGGAATAGAGGAAGGCGAGTGAAAGCGGGAAATATAAACACCGAGAGAACAGAGGTGAGAGAGACAGGCGAGGGGAAACAGGGAAAAGAGACAAGCGCGGGAAAAGTTGGAAAAGAGGGAGTTGAGGGAAAGCAGGGGAAAGTGACTGGTGAGGGTAAAGAGGGAAGAGTTCATGGAGAATAGGCAAAAGAGGGAAAAGCGACAGGCAAGGGTAAAGAGAGAGGTGAGGAACGAGAAGGAAAAGAGAGAGGCGAGTGAAAGCGGGGAAATGAGACACCGAGTGAAGAGAGGTGACAGACACAGGAGAGAGGAAAGAGGGGGAAGAGACAAGCGGGGGGAAAGAGAGAGTCCAGGGAAAAGAGACAGGACAGGGAAGAGAGAGGGAAAAGAGGGAGTGGAGGGAAGGGAGGGAATAGAGGAAGGCGAGTGAAAGAGGGGGAAATGAACGCCGAGAGAACAGAGGTGAGAGAGACAGGCGAGGGGAAACAGGGAAAAGAGAAAAGCGGGGGAAAAGAGAGAGTCCAGGGAAAAGAGACAGGACAGGGAAGAGAGAGGGAAAAGAGGGAGTGGAGGAAAGGGAGGGAATAGAGGAAGGCGAGTGGAAGCGGGAAAAATGAACGCCGAGAGTACAGAGGTGAGAGAGACAGGCGAGGGGAAACAGGGAAAAGAGACAAGCGGGGGAAAAGAGAGAGTCCAGGGAAAAGAGACAGGACAGGGAAGAGAGAGGGAAAAGAAAGTGTCCAGGGAAAAGAGACACGACTGGGAAGAGACAGTGAAAAGAGAGAGTTGAGGAATGAGAGGGAAAAGAGAGGGGCGAGTGAAAGTGGGAAATTGAGACACCGAGTGAAGAGAGGTGACAGACACAGGAGAGGGGAAAGAGGGGGAAGAGACAAGCGGGGGGGAAGAGAGAGTCCAGGGAAAAGAGACAGGACAGGGAAGAGAGAGGGAAAAGAGGGAGTGGAGGGAAGGGAGGGAATAGAGGAAGGCGAGTGAAAGAGGGGGAAATGAACGCCGAGAGAACAGAGGTGAGAGAGACAGGCGAGGGGAAACAGGGAAAAGAGAAAAGCGGGGGGAAAGAGAGAGTCCAGGGAAAAGAGACAGGACAGGGAAGAGAGAGGGAAAAGAGGGAGTGGAGGAAAGGGAGGGAATAGAGGAAGGCGAGTGGAAGCGGGAAAAATGAACGCCGAGAGAACAGATGTGAGAGAGACAGGCGAGGGGAAACAGGGAAAAGAGACAAGCGGGGGAAAAGAGACACGACAGGGAAGAGACAGTGAAAAGAGAGAGTTGAGGAATGAGAGGGAAAAGAGAGGGGCGAGTGAAAGTGGGAAATTGAGACACCGAGTGAAGAGAGGTGACAGACACAGGAGAGGGGAAAGAGGGGGAAGAGACAAGCGGGGGAAAAGAGAGAGCCCAGGGAAAAGAGATAGGACAGGGAAGAGAGAGGGAAAAGAGGGTGTGGAGGAAAGGGAGGGAATAGAGGAAGGCGAGTGAAAGCAGGAAAAATGAACGCCGAGAGAACAGAGGTGAGAGAGACAGGCGAGGGGAAACAGGGAAAAGAGAAAAGCGGGGGAAAAGAGAGAGTCCAGGGAAAAGAGACAGGACAGGGAAGAGAGAGGGAAAAGAGGGAGTGGAGGAAAGGGAGGGAATAGAGGAAGGCGAGTGGAAGCGGGAAAAATGAACGCCGAGAGAACAGAGGTGAGAGTGACAGGCAAGGGGAAACAGGGAAAAGAGAAAAGCGGGGGAAAAGAGAGAGTCCAGGGAAAAGAGACACGACTGGGAAGAGAGAGTGAAAAGAGAGAGTTAAGGAATGAGAGGGAAAAGAGAGTGGCGAGTGAAAGCGGGAAAATGAGACACCGAGTGAAGAGAGGTGACAGACACAGGAGAGGGGAAAGACGGGGAAGAGACAAGCGGGGGAAAAGAGAGAGCCCAGGGAAAAGAGACAGGACAGGGAAGAGAGAGGGAAAAGAGGGTGTGGAGGAAATGGAGGGAATAGAGGAAGGCGAGTGAAAGCGGGAAATATAAACACCGAGAGAACAGAGGTGAGAGAGACAGGCGAGGGGAAACAGGGAAAAGAGACAAGCGCGGGAAAAGTTGGAAAAGAGGAGTTGAGGGAAAGCAGGGGAAAGTGACTGGTGAGGGTAAAGAGGGAAGAGTTCATGGAGAATAGGCAAAAGAGGGAAAAGCGACAGGCAAGGGTAAAGAGAGAGGTGAGGAACGAGAAGGAAAAGAGAGAGGCGAGTGGAAGCGGGGAAATGAGACACCGAGTGAAGAGAGGTGACAGACACAGGAGAGGGGAAAGACGGGGAAGAGACAAGCGGGGGAAAAGAGAGAGCCCAGGGAAAAGAGGCAGGACAGGGAAGAGAGAGGGAAAAGAGGGAGTGGAGGAAAGGGAGGGAATAGAGGAAGGCGAGTGGAAGCGGGAAAAATGAACGCCGAGAGAACAGATGTGAGAGAGACAGGCGAGGGGAAACAGGGAAAAGAGACAAGCGGGGGAAAAGAGAGAGTCCAGGGAAAAGAGACAGGACAGGGAAGGGAGAGGGAAAAGAAAGTGTCCAGGGAACAGAGACACGACTGGGAAGAGACAGTGAAAAGAGAGAGTTGAGGAATGAGAGGGAAAAGAGAGGGGCGAGTGAAAGCGGGAAAATGAGACACCGAGTGAAGAGAGGTGACAGACACAGGAGAGGGGAAAGAGGGGGAAGAGACAAGCGGGGGGAAAGAGAGAGCCCAGGGAAAAGAGACAGGACAGGGAAGAGAGAGGGAAAAGAGGGAGTGGAGGAAAGGGAGGGAATAGAGGAAGGCGAGTGAAAGCGGGAAAAATGAACGCCGAGAGAACAGAGGTGAGAGAGACAGGCGAGGGGAAACAGGGAAAAGAGACAAGCGGGGGAAAAGAGAGAGTCCAGGGAAAAGAGACAGGACACGGAAGAGAGAGGGAAAAGAGGGAGTGGAGGGAAGGGAGGGAATAGAGGAAGGCGAGTGAAAGAGGGGGAAATGAACGCCGAGAGAACAGAGGTGAGAGAGACAGGCGAGGGGAAACAGGGAAAAGAGAAAAGCGGGGGAAAAGAGAGAGTCCAGGGAAAAGAGACAGGACAGGGAAGAGAGAGGGAAAAGAGGGAGTGGAGGAAAGGGAGGGAATAGAGGAAGGCGAGTGGAAGCGGGAAAAATGAACGCCGAGAGTACAGAGGTGAGAGAGACAGGCGAGGGGAAACAGGGAAAAGAGGCAAGCGGGGGAAAAGAGAGAGTCCAGGGAAAAGAGACAGGACAGGGAAGAGAGAGGGAAAAGAGGGAGTGGAGGAAAGGGAGGGAATAGAGGAAGGCGAGTGGAAGCGGGAAAAATGAACGCCGAGAGAACAGAGGTGAGAGAGACAGGCGAGGGGAAACAGGGAAAAGAGACAAAGCGGGGGAAAAGAGAGAGCCCAGGGAAAAGAGACAGGACAGGGAAGAGAGAGGGAAAAGAAAGTGTCCAGGGAAAAGAGACACGACTGGGAAGAGACAGTGAAAAGAGAGAGTTGAGGAATGAGAGGGAAAAGAGAGGGGCGAGTGAAAGTGGGAAATTGAGACACCGAGTGAAGAGAGGTGACAGACACAGGAGAGGGGGAAGAGACAAGCGGGGGGGAAGAGAGAGTCCAGGGAAAAGAGACAGGACAGGGAAGAGAGAGGGAAAAGAGGGAGTGGAGGGAAGGGAGGGAATAGAGGAAGGCGAGTGAAAGAGGGGGAAATGAACGCCGAGAGAACAGAGGTGAGAGACACAGGCGAGGGGAAACAGGGAAAAGAGAAAAGCGGGGGGAAAGAGAGAGTCCAGGGAAAAGAGACAGGACAGGGAAGAGAGAGGGAAAACAGGGAGTGGAGGAAAGGGAGGGAATAGAGGAAGGCGAGTGGAAGCGGGAAAAATGAACGCCGAGAGAACAGATGTGAGAGAGACAGGCGAGGGGAAACAGGGAAAAGAGAAAAGCGGGGGAAAAGAGAGAGTCCAGGGAAAAGAGACACGACTGGGAAGAGACAGTGAAAAGAGAGAGTTAAGGAATGAGAGGGAAAAGAGAGTGGCGAGTGAAAGCGGGAAAATGAGACACCGAGTGAAGAGAGGTGACAGACACAGGAGAGGGGAAAGACGGGGAAGAGACAAGCGGGGGAAAAGAGAGAGCCCAGGGAAAAGAGACAGGACAGGGAAGAGAGAGGGAAAAGAGGGTGTGGAGGAAAGGGAGGGAATAGAGGAAGGCGAGTGAAAGCGGGAAATATAAACACCGAGAGAAGAGAGGTGAGAGAGACAGGCGAGGGGAAACAGGGAAAAGAGACAAGCGCGGGAAAAGTTGGAAAAGAGGGAGTTGAGGGAAAGCAGGGGAAAGTGACTGGAGTGGGTAAAGAGGGAAGAGTTAATGGAGAATAGGCAAAAGAGGGACAAGCGACAGGCAAGGGTAAAGAGAGAGGTGAGGAACGAGAAGGAAAAGAGACAGGCGAGTGAAAGCGGGGAAATTAGACACCGAGTGAAGAGAGGTGACAGACACAGGAGAGGGGAAAGAGGGGGAAGAGACAAGCAGTGGGAAAGAGGGAAAAGAAAGTGTCCAGGGAAAAGAGACAGGACAGGGAAGAGAGAGTGAAAAGAGAGAGAAGAGGAATGAGACAGAAAAGAGAGAGGCGAGAGAAAGGGGGAAAATTAGACACCGAGTGAAGAGAGGTGACAGAGACAGGAGAGGGGAAAGAGGGGAAAGAGACAAGCGGGGGGAAAGAGAGTGTCCAGGGAAAAGAGACAGGACAGGGAGGAGAGAGTGAAAAGAGGGAGTTGATGAGTGAGAGAGAAAAGAGAGGGGCGAGTGAAGGTGGGAAATTTACACACCGAGTGAAGAGAGGTGACAGATACAGGAGAGGGGAAAGAAGGGAAAGAGACAAGCCGAGGAAAAGAGAGTATCTAGGGAAAAGAGGCAGGACAGGGAGGAGAGAGTGAAGAGAGAGAGTTGATGAATGAGAGGGAAACGAGAGACGCGAGTGGAAGCGGGAAAATGAGACACCAAGTGAAGAGAGGTGACAGACACAGGAGAGGGGAAAGAGGGGGAAGAGACAAGCGGGGGAAAAGAGAGAGTCCAGGGAAGAGAAAGGACAGGGAAGAGAGAGGGAAAAGAGGGAGCGGAGGGAATAGAGGAAGGCGAGTGAAAGAGGGGGAAATGAACGCCGAGAGAACAGAGGTGAGAGAGACAGGCGAGGGGAAACAGGGAAAAGAGACAAGCGAGGGAAAAGTTGGAAAAGAGGGAGTTGAGGGAAAGCAGGGGAAAGTGACTGGTGAGGGTAAAGAGGGAAGAGTTCATGGAGAATAGGCAAAAGAGGGAAAAGCGACAGGCAAGGGTAAAGAGAGAGGTGAGGAACGAGAAGGAAAAGAGAGAGGCGAGTGAAAGCGGGGAAATGAGACACCGAGTGAAGAGAGGTGACAGACACAGGAGAGAGGAAAGAGGGGGAAGAGACAAGCGGGGGGAAAGAGAGAGTCCAGGGAAAAGAGACAGGACAGGGAAGAGAGAGGGAAAAGAGGGAGTGGAGGGAAGGGAGGGAATAGAGGAAGGCGAGTGAAAGAGGGGGAAATGAACGCCGAGAGAACAGAGGTGAGAGAGACAGGCGAGGGGAAACAGGGAAAAGAGAAAAGCGGGGGAAAAGAGAGAGTCCAGGGAAAAGAGACAGGACAGGGAAGAGAGAGGGAAAAGAGGGTGTGGAGGAAAGGGAGGGAATAGAGGAAGGAGAGTGGAAGCGGGAAAAATGAACGCCGAGAGTACAGAGGTGAGAGAGACAGGCGAGGGGAAACAGGGAAAAGAGACAAGCGGGGGGAAAGAGAGAGTCCAGGGAAAAGAGACAGGACAGGGAAGAGAGAGGGAAAACAGGGAGTGGAGGAAAGGGAGGGAATAGAGGAAGGCGAGTGGAAGTGGGAAAAATGAACGCCGAGAGAACAGAGGTGAGAGTGACAGGCAAGGGGAAACAGGGAAAAGAGAAAAGCGGGGGAAAAGAGAGAGTCCAGGGAAAAGAGACACGACTGGGAAGAGACAGTGAAAAGAGAGAGTTAAGGAATGAGAGGGAAAAGAGAGTGGCGAGTGAAAGCGGGAAAATGAGACACCGAGTGAAGAGAGGTGACAGACACAGGAGAGGGGAAAGACGGGGAAGAGACAAGCGGGGGAAAAGAGAGAGCCCAGGGAAAAGAGACAGGACAGGGAAGAGAGAGGGAAAAGAGGGTGTGGAGGAAATGGAGGGAATAGAGGAAGGCGAGTGAAAGCGGGAAATATAAACACCGAGAGAACAGAGGTGAGAGAGACAGGCGAGGGGAAACAGGGAAAAGAGACAAGCGCGGCAAAAGTTGGAAAAGAGGAGTTGAGGGAAAGCAGGGGAAAGTGACTGGTGAGGGTAAAGAGGGAAGAGTTCATGGAGAATAGGCAAAAGAGGGAAAAGCGACAGGCAAGGGTAAAGAGAGAGGTGAGGAACGAGAAGGAAAAGAGAGAGGCGAGTGGAAGCGGGGAAATGAGACACCGAGTGAAGAGAGGTGACAGACACAGGAGAGGGGAAAGACGGGGAAGAGACAAGCGGGGGAAAAGAGAGAGCCCAGGGAAAAGAGGCAGGACAGGGAAGAGAGAGGGAAAAGAGGGAGTGGAGGAAAGGGAGGGAATAGAGGAAGGCGAGTGGAAGCGGGAAAAATGAACGCCGAGAGAACAGATGTGAGAGAGACAGGCGAGGGGAAACAGGGAAAAGAGACAAGCGGGGGAAAAGAGAGAGTCCAGGGAAAAGAGACAGGACAGGGAAGGGAGAGGGAAAAGAAAGTGTCCAGGGAACAGAGACACGACTGGGAAGAGACAGTGAAAAGAGAGAGTTGAGGAATGAGAGGGAAAAGAGAGGGGCGAGTGAAAGCAGGAAAATGAGACACCGAGTGAAGAGAGGTGACAGACACAGGAGAGGGGAAAGAGGGGGAAGAGACAAGCGGGGGGAAAGAGAGAGCCCAGGGAAAAGAGACAGGACAGGGAAGAGAGAGGGAAAAGAGGGAGTGGAGGAAAGGGAGGGAATAGAGGAAGGCGAGTGAAAGCGGGAAAAATGAACGCCGAGAGAACAGATGTGAGAGAGACAGGCGAGGGGAAACAGGGAAAAGAGACAAGCGGGGGAAAAGAGAGAGTCCAGGGAAAAGAGACAGGACACGGAAGAGAGAGGGAAAAGAGGGAGTGGAGGGAAGGGAGGGAATAGAGGAAGGCGAGTGAAAGAGGGGGAAATGAACGCCGAGAGAACAGAGGTGAGAGAGACAGGCGAGGGGAAACAGGGAAAAGAGACAAGCGGGGGAAAAGAGAGAGTCCAGGGAAAAGAGACAGGACAGGGAAGAGAGAGGGAAAAGAGGGAGTGGAGGAAAGGGAGGGAATAGAGGAAGGCGAGTGGAAGCGGGAAAAATGAACGCCGAGAGTACAGAGGTGAGAGAGACAGGCGAGGGGAAACAGGGAAAAGAGGCAAGCGGGGGGAAAGAGAGAGTCCAGGGAAAAGAGACAGGACTGGGAAGAGACAGTGAAAAGAGAGAGTTAAGGAATGAGAGGGAAAAGAGAGTGGCGAGTGAAAGCGGGAAAATGAGACACCGAGTGAAGAGAGGTGACAGACACAGGAGAGGGGAAAGACGGGGAAGAGACAAGCGGGGGAAAAGAGAGAGCCCAGGGAAAAGAGACAGGACAGGGAAGAGAGAGGGAAAAGAGGGTGTGGAGGAAAGGGAGGGAATAGAGGAAGGCGAGTGAAAGCGGGAAATATAAACACCGAGAGAACAGAGGTGAGAGAGACAGGCGAGGGGAAACAGGGAAAAGAGAAAAGCGCGGGAAAAGTTGGAAAAGAGGAGTTGAGGGAAAGCAGGGGAAAGTGACTGGTGAGGGTAAAGAGGGAAGAGTTCATGGAGAATAGGCAAAAGAGGGAAAAGCGACAGGCAAGGGTAAAGAGAGAGGTGAGGAACGAGAAGGAAAAGAGAGAGGCGAGTGGAAGCGGGGAAATGAGACACCGAGTGAAGAGAGGTGACAGACACAGGAGAGGGGAAAGACAGGGAAGAGACAAGCGGGGGAAAAGAGAGAGCCCAGGGAAAAGAGGCAGGACAGGGAAGACAGAGGGAAAAGAGGGAGTGGAGGAAAGGGAGGGAATAGAGGAAGGCGAGTGGAAGCGGGAAAAATGAACGCCGAGAGAACAGAGGTGAGAGTGACAGGCGAGGGGAAACAGGGAAAAGAGAAAAGCGGGGGAAAAGAGAGAGTCCACGGAAAAGAGACACGACTGGGAAGAGACAGTGAAAAGAGAGAGAGTTGAGGAAAGAGAGGGAAAAGAGAGGGGCGAGTGAAAGCGGGAAAATGAGACACCGAGTGAAGAGAGGTGACAGACACAGGAGAGGGGAAAGACAGGGAAGAGACAAGCGGGGGAAAAGAGAGAGCCCAGGGAAAAGAGACAGGACAGGGAAGAGAGAGGGAAAAGAGGGTGTGGAGGAAATGGAGGGAATAGAGGAAGGCGAGTGAAAGCGGGAAATATAAACACCGAGAGAACAGAGGTGAGAGAGACAGGCGAGGGGAAACAGGGAAAAGAGACAAGCGCGGGAAAAGTTGGAAAAGAGGAGTTGAGGGAAAGCAGGGGAAAGTGACTGGTGAGGGTAAAGAGGGAAGAGTTCATGGAGAATAGGCAAAAGAGGGAAAAGCGACAGGCAAGGGTAAAGAAAGAGGTGAGGAACGAGAAGGAAAAGAGAGAGGCGAGTGGAAGCGGGGAAATGAGACACCGAGTGAAGAGAGGTGACAGACACAGGAGAGAGGAAAGAGGGGGAAGAGACAAGCGGGGGGAAAGAGAGTGTCCAGGGAAAAGAGACAGGACAGGGAGGAGAGAGTGAAGAGAGAGAGTTGATGAATGAGAGGGAAACGAGAGAGGCGAGTGAAAGTGGGAAAATGAGACACCAAGTGAAGAGAGGTGACAGACACAGGAGAGGGGAAAGAGGGGGAAGAGACAAGCCGGGGAAAAGAGAGAGTCCAGGGAAGAGAAAGGACAGGGAAGAGAGAGGGAAAAGAGGGAGCGGAGGGAATAGAGGAAGGCGAGTGAAAGAGGGGGAAATGAACGCCGAGAGAACAGAGGTGAGAGAGACAGGCGAGGGGAAACAGGGAAAAGAGACAAGCGAGGGAAAAGTTGGAAAAGAGGGAGTTGAGGGAAAGCAGGGGAAAGTGACTGGTGAGGGTAAAGAGGGAAGAGTTCATGGAGAATAGGCAAAAGAGGGAAAAGCGACAGGCAAGGGTAAAGAGAGAGGTGAGGAACGAGAAGGAAAAGAGAGAGGCGAGAGAAAGGGGGGAAATTAGACACCGAGTGAAGAGAGGTGACAGACACAGGAGAGGGGAAAGAGGGGGAAGAGACAAGCAGTGGGAAAGAGGGAAAAGAAAGTGTCCAGGGAAAAGAGACAGGACAGGGAAGAGAGAGTGAAAAGAGAGAGAAGAGGAATGAGACAGAAAAGAGAGAGGCGAGTGGAAGCGGGAAAATGAGACACCGAGTGAAGAGAGGTGACAGACACAGGAGAGGGGAAAGAGGGGGAAGAGACAAGCGGGGGAAAAGAGAGAGCCCAGGGAAAAGAGACAGGACAGGGAAGAGAGAGGGAAAAGAAGGCGTCCAGGGAAAAGAGACACGACTGGGAAGAGAGAGGGAAAAGAGGGTGTGGAGGAAAGGGAGGGAATAGAGGAAGGCGAGTGAAAGCAGGAAAAATGAACGCCGAGAGAACAGAGGTGAGAGAGACAGGCGAGGGGAAACAGGGAAAAGAGAAAAGCGGGGGAAAAGAGAGAGTCCAGGGAAAAGAGACAGGACAGGGAAGAGAGAGGGAAAAGAGGGAGTGGAGGAAAGGGAGGGAATAGAGGAAGGCGAGTGGAAGCGGGAAAAATGAACGCCGAGAGAACAGAGGTGAGAGAGACAGGCGAGGGGAAACAGGGAAAAGAGAAAAGCGGGGGAAAAGAGAGAGTCCACGGAAAAGAGACACGACTGGGAAGAGACAGTGAAAAGAGAGAGAGTTGAGGAAAGAGAGGGAAAAGAGAGGGGCGAGTGAAAGCGGGAAAAATGAACCCCGAGAGAACAGAGGTGAGAGAGACAGGCGAGGGGAAACGGGGAAAAGAGACTATCCAGGGAAAAGAGACACGACTGGGAAGAGACAGTGAAAAGAGAGAGTTGAGGAATGAGAGGGAAAAGAGAGGGGCGAGTGAAAGTGGGAAATTGAGACACCGAGTGAAGAGAGGTGACAGACACAGGAGAGAGGAAAGAGGGGGAAGAGACAAGCGGGGGGAAAGAGAGAGTCCAGGGAAAAGAGATAGGACAGGGAAGAGAGAGGGAAAAGAGGGTGTGGAGGAAAGGGAGGGAATAGAGGAAGGCAAGTGAAAGCAGGAAAAATGAACGCCGAGAGAAAAGAGGTGAGAGACACAGGCGAGGGGAAAGAGGGAAAAGAGAAAAGCGGGGAAAAGAGAGAGTCCAGGGAAAAGAGACAGGACAGGGAAGAGAGAGGGAAAAGAGGGAGTGGAGGAAAGGGAGGGAATAGAGGAAGGCGAGTGGAAGCGGGAAAAATGAACGCCGAGAGAACAGAGGTGAGAGTGACAGGCAAGGGGAAACAGGGAAAAGAGACAAGCGGGGGGAAAGAGAGAGTCCAGGGAAAAGAGACACGACAGGGAAGAGACAGTGAAAAGGGAGAGTTAAGGAATGAGAGGGAAAAGAGAGGGGCGAGTGAAAGCGGGAAAATGAGACACCGAGTGAAGAGAGGTGACAGACACAGGAGAGGGGAAAGAGGGGGAAGAGACAAGCGGGGGGAAAGAGAGTGTCCAGGGAAAAGAGACAGGACAGGGAGGAGAGAGTGAAGACAGAGAGTTGACGAATGAGAGGGAAACGAGAGAGGCGAGTGGAAGCGGGAAAAAGAGACACCGAGTGAAGAGAGGTGACAGACACAGGAGAGGGGAAAGACGGGGAAGAGACAAGCGGGGGAAAAGAGAGAGTCCAGGGAAAAGAGACAGGACAGGGAAGAGAGAGGGAAAAGAGGGAGTGGAGGAAAGGGAGGGAATAGAGGAAGGCGAGTGAAAGCGGGAAAAATGAACGCCGAGAGAACAGAGGTGAGAGAGACAGGCGAGGGGAAACGGGGAAAAGAGACTATCCAGGGAAAAGAGACACGACTGGGAAGAGACAGTGAAAAGAGAGAGTTGAGGAATGAGAGGGAAAAGAGAGGGGCGAGTGAAAGTGGGAAATTGAGACACCGAGTGAAGAGAGGTGACAGACACAGGAGAGGGGAAAGAGGGGGAAGAGACAAGCGGGGGAAAAGAGAGAGTCCAGGGAAGAGAAAGGACAGGGAAGAGAGAGGGAAAAGAGGGAGCGGAGGGAATAGAGGAAGGCGAGTGCAAGAGGGGGAAATGAACGCCGAGAGAACAGAGGTGAGAGAGACAGGCGAGGGGAAACAGGGAAAAGAGACAAGCGAGGGAAAAGTTGGAAAAGAGGGAGTTGAAGGAAAGCAGGGGAAAGTGACTGGTGAGGGTAAAGAGGGAAGAGTTCATGGAGAATAGGCAAAAGAGGGAAAAGCGACAGGCAAGGGTAAAGAGAGAGGTGAGGAACGAGAAGGAAAAGAGAGAGGCGAGTGGAAGCGGGGAAATGAGACACCGAGTGAAGAGAGGTGACAGACACAGGAGGGGAAAGACGGGGAAGAGACAAGCGGGGGAAAAGAGAGAGCCCAGGGAAAAGAGGAAGGACAGGGAAGAGAGAGGGAAAAGAGGGTGTGGAGGAAAGGGAGGGAATAGAGGAAGGCGAGTGAAAGCGGGAAATATAAACACCGAGAGAACAGAGGTGAGAGAGACAGGCGAGGGGAAACAGGGAAAAGAGACAAGCGCGGGAAAAGTTGGAAAAGAGGGAGTTGAGGGAAAGCAGGGGAAAGTGACTGGAGAGGGTAAAGAGGGAAGAGTTCATGGAGAATAGGCAAAAGAGGGAAAAGCGACAGGCAAGGGTAAAGAGAGAGGTGAGGAACGAGAAGGAAAAGAGAGAGGCGAGAGAAAGGGGGAAAATTAGACACCGAGTGAAGAGAGGTGACAGAGACAGGAGAGGGGAAAGAGGGGAAAGAGACAAGCGGGGGGAAAGAGAGTGTCCAGGGAAAAGAGACAGGACAGGGAGGAGAGAGTGAAGAGAGAGAGTTGATGAATGAGAGGGAAACGAGAGAGGCGAGTGGAAGCGGGAAAATGAGACACCGAGTGAAGAGAGGTGACAGACACAGGAGAGGGGAAAGACGGGGAAGAGACAAGCGGGGGAAAAGAGAGAGCCCAGGGAAAAGAGGCAGGACAGGGAAGAGAGAGGGAAAAGAGAGAGAAGAGGAATGAGACAGAAAAGAGAGAGGCGAGTGGAAGCGGGAAAATGAGACACCGAGTGAAGAGAGGTGACAGACACAGGAGAGGGGAAAGACGGGGAAGAGACAAGCAGGGGAAAAGAGAGAGCCCAGGGAAAAGAGACAGGACAGGGAAGAGAGAGGGAAAAGAAGGCGTCCAGGGAAAAGAGACACGACTGGGAAGAGACAGTGAAAAGAGAGAGAGTTGAGGAATGAGAGGGAAAAGAGAGGGGCGAGTGAAAGTGGGAAATTGAGACACCGAGTGAAGAGAGGTGACAGACACAGGAGAGAGGAAAGAGGGGGAAGAGACAAGCGGGGGGAAAGAGAGAGTCCAGGGAAAAGAGATAGGACAGGGAAGAGAGAGGGAAAACAGGGTGTGGAGGAAAGGGAGGGAATAGAGGAAGGCGAGTGAAAGCAGGAAAAATGAACGCCGAGAGAACAGAGGTGAGTGAGACAGGCGAGGGGAAACAGGGAAAAGAGAAAAGCGGGGGAAAAGAGAGAGTCCAGGGAAAAGAGACAGGACAGGGAAGAGAGAGGGAAAAGAGGGAGTGGAGGAAAGGGAGGGAATAGAGGAAGGCGAGTGGAAGCGGGAAAAATGAACGCCGAGAGTACAGAGGTGAGAGAGACAGGCGAGGGGAAACAGGGAAAAGAGGCAAGCGGGGGAAAAGAGAGAGTCCAGGGAAAAGAGACAGGACAGGGAAGAGAGAGGGAAAAGAGGGAGTGGAGGAAAGGGAGGGAATAGAGGAAGGCGAGTGGAAGCGGGAAAAATGAACGCCGAGAGAACAGAGGTGAGAGAGACAGGCGAGGGGAAACAGGGAAAAGAGACAAGCGGGGGAAAAGAGAGAGTCCAGGGAAAAGAGACAGGACAGGGAATAGAGAGGGAAAAGAAAGTGTCCAGGGAAAAGAGACACGACTGGGAAGAGAGAGGGAAAAGAGAGAGTTGAGGAATGAGAGGGAAAAGAGAGGGGCGAGTGAAAGTGGGAAATTGAGACACCGAGTGAAGAGAGGTGACAGACACAGGAGAGGGGAAAGAGGGGGAAGAGACAAGCGGCGGGGAAGAGTGAGTCCAGGGAAAAGAGACAGGACAGGGAAGAGAGAGGGAAAAGAGGGTGTGGAGGAAAGGGAGGGAATAGAGGAAGGCGAGTGAAAGCAGGAAAAATGAACGCCGAGAGAACAGAGGTGAGAGACACAGGCGAGGGGAAACAGGGAAAAGAGAAAAGCGGGGGGAAAGAGAGAGTCCAGGGAAAAGAGACAGGACAGGGAAGAGAGAGGGAAAAGAGGGAGTGGAGGAAAGGGAGGGAATAGAGGAAGGCGAGTGGAAGCGGGAAAAATGAACGCCGAGAGAACAGAGGTGAGAGTGACAGGCAAGGGGAAACAGGGAAAAGAGACAAGCGGGGGAAAAGAGAGAGTCCAGGGAAAAGAGACACGACTGGGAAGAGACAGTGAAAAGAGAGAGTTAAGGAATGAGAGGGAAAAGAGAGTGGCGAGTGAAAGCGGGAAAATGAGACACCGAGTGAAGAGAGGTGACAGACACAGGAGAGGGGAAAGAGGGGGAAGAGACAAGCGGGGGAAAAGAGAGAGCCCAGGGAAAAGAGACAGGACAGGGAAGAGAGAGGGAAAAGAGGGTGTGGAGGAAATGGAGGGAATAGAGGAAGGCGAGTGAAAGCGGGAAATATAAACACCGAGAGAACAGAGGTGAGAGAGACAGGCGAGGGGAAACAGGGAAAAGAGACAAGCGCGGGAAAAGTTGGAAAAGAGGAGTTGAGGGAAAGCAGGGGAAAGTGACTGGTGAGGGTAAAGAGGGAAGAGTTCATGGAGAATAGGCAAAAGAGGGAAAAGCGACAGGCAAGGGTAAAGAGAGAGGTGAGGAACGAGAAGGAAAAGAGAGAGGCGAGTGGAAGCGGGGAAATGAGACACCGAGTGAAGAGAGGTGACAGACACAGGAGAGGGGAAAGACAGGGAAGAGACAAGCGGGGGAAAAGAGAGAGCCCAGGGAAAAGAGGCAGGACAGGGAAGAGAGAGGGAAAAGAGGGAGTGGAGGAAAGGGAGGGAATAGAGGAAGGCGAGTGGAAGCGGGAAAAATGAACGCCGAGAGAACAGAGGTGAGAGAGACAGGCGAGGGGAAACAGGGAAAAGAGAAAAGCGGGGGGAAAGAGAGAGTCCACGGAAAAGAGACACGACTGGGAAGAGACAGTGAAAAGAGAGAGAGTTGAGGAAAGAGAGGGAAAAGAGAGGGGCGAGTGAAAGCGGGAAAAATGAACGCCGAGAGAACAGAGGTGAGAGAGACAGGCGAGGGGAAACGGGGAAAAGAGACTATCCAGGGAAAAGAGACACGACTGGGAAGAGACAGTGAAAAGAGAGAGTTGAGGAATGAGAGGGAAAAGAGAGGGGCGAGTGAAAGTGGGAAATTGAGACACCGAGTGAAGAGAGGTGACAGACACAGGAGAGAGGAAAGAGGGGGAAGAGACAAGCGGGGGGAAAGAGAGAGTCCAGGGAAAAGAGATAGGACAGGGAAGAGAGAGGGAAAAGAGGGTGTGGAGGAAAGGGAGGGAATAGAGGAAGGCGAGTGAAAGCAGGAAAAATGAACGCCGAGAGAAAAGAGGTGAGAGACACAGGCGAGGGGAAAGAGGGAAAAGAGAAAAGCGGGGAAAAGAGAGAGTCCAGGGAAAAGAGACAGGACAGGGAAGAGAGAGGGAAAAGAGGGAGTGGAGGAAAGGGAGGGAATAGAGGAAGGCGAGTGGAAGCGGGAAAAATGAACGCCGAGAGAACAGAGGTGAGAGTGACAGGCAAGGGGAAACAGGGAAAAGAGAAAAGGGGGGGAAAAGAGAGAGTCCAGGGAAAAGAGACACGACAGGGAAGAGACAGTGAAAAGGGAGAGTTAAGGAATGAGAGGGAAAAGAGAGGGGCGAGTGAAAGCGGGAAAATGAGACACCGAGTGAAGAGAGGTGACAGACACAGGAGAGGGGAAAGAGGGGGAAGAGACAAGCGGGGGGAAAGAGAGTGTGCAGGGAAAAGAGACAGGACAGGGAGGAGAGAGTGAAGAGAGAGAGTTGATGAATGAGAGGGAAACGAGAGAGGCGAGTGGAAGCGGGAAAAAGAGACACCGAGTGAAGAGAGGTGACAGACACAGGAGAGGGGAAAGACGGGGAAGACACAAGCGGGGGAAAAGAGAGAGCCCAGGGAAAAGAGACAGGACAGGGAGGAGAGAGGGAAAAGAGGGAGTGGAGGAAAGGGAGGGAATAGAGGAAGGCGAGTGAAAGCAGGAAAAATGAACGCCAAGAGAACAGAGGTGAGAGAGACAGGCGAGGGGAAACAGGGAAAAGAGAAAAGCGGGGGAAAAGAGAGAGTCCACGGAAAAGAGACAGGACAGGGAAGAGAGAGGGAAAAGAGGGAGAGGAGGAAAGGGAGGGAATAGAGGAAGGCGAGTGAAAGCGGGAAAAATGAACGCCGAGAGAACAGAGGTGAGAGAGACAGGCGAGGGGAAACGGGGAAAAGAGACTATCCAGGGAAAAGAGACACGACTGGGAAGAGACAGTGAAAAGAGAGAGTTGAGGAATGAGAGGGAAAAGAGAGGGGCGAGTGAAAGTGGGAAATTGAGACACCGAGTGAAGAGAGGTGACAGACACAGGAGAGGGGAAAGAGGGGGAAGAGACAAGCGGGGGAAAAGAGAGAGTCCAGGGAAGAGAAAGGACAGGGAAGAGAGAGGGAAAAGAGGGAGCGGAGGGAATAGAGGAAGGCGAGTGAAAGAGGGGGAAATGAACGCCGAGAGAACAGAGGTGAGAGAGACAGGCGAGGGGAAACAGGGAAAAGAGACAAGCGAGGGAAAAGTTGGAAAAGAGGGAGTTGAAGGAAAGCAGGGGAAAGTGACTGGTGAGGGTAAAGAGGGAAGAGTTCATGGAGAATAGGCAAAAGAGGGAAAAGCGACATGCAAGGGTAAAGAGAGAGGTGAGGAACGAGAAGGAAAAGAGAGAGGCGAGTGGAAGCGGGGAAATGAGACACCGAGTGAAGAGAGGTGACAGACACAGGAGGGGAAAGACGGGGAAGAGACAAGCGGGGGAAAAGAGAGAGCCCAGGGAAAAGAGGAAGGACAGGGAAGAGAGAGGGAAAAGAGGGTGTGGAGGAAAGGGAGGGAATAGAGGAAGGCGAGTGAAAGCGGGAAATGTAAACACCGAGAGAACAGAGGTGAGAGAGACAGGCGAGGGGAAACAGGGAAAAGAGACAAGCGCGGGAAAAGTTGGAAAAGAGGGAGTTGAGGGAAAGCAGGGGAAAGTGACTGGAGAGGGTAAAGAGGGAAGAGTTCATGGAGAATAGGCAAAAGAGGGAAAAGCGACAGGCAAGGGTAAAGAGAGAGGTGAGGAACGAGAAGGAAAAGAGAGAGGCGAGAGAAAGGGGGAAAATTAGACACCGAGTGAAGAGAGGTGACAGAGACAGGAGAGGGGAAAGAGGGGAAAGAGACAAGCGGGGGGAAAGAGAGTGTCCAGGGAAAAGAGACAGGACAGGGAGGAGAGAGTGAAGAGAGAGAGTTGATGAATGAGAGGGAAACGAGAGAGGCGAGTGGAAGCGGGAAAATGAGACACCGAGTGAAGAGAGGTGACAGACACAGGAGAGGGGAAAGACGGGGAAGAGACAAGCGGGGGAAAAGAGAGAGCCCAGGGAAAAGAGGCAGGACAGGGAAGAGAGAGGGAAAAGAAGGCGTCCAGGGAAAAGAGACACGACTGGGAAGAGACAGTGAAAAGAGAGAGTTGAGGAATGAGAGGGAAAAGAGAGGGGCGAGTGAAAGTGGGAAATTGAGACACCGAGTGAAGAGAGGTGACAGACACAGGAGAGAGGAAAGAGGGGGAAGAGACAAGCGGGGGGAAAGAGAGAGTCCAGGGAAAAGAGACAGGACAGGGAAGAGAGAGGGAAAAGAGGGTGTGGAGGAAAGGGAGGGAATAGAGGAAGGCGAGTGAAAGCAGGAAAAATGAACGCCGAGAGAAAAGAGGTGAGAGACACAGGCGAGGGGAAAGAGGGAAAAGAGAAAAGCGGGGAAAAGAGAGAGTCCAGGGAAAAGAGACGGGACAGGGAAGAGAGAGGGGAAAGAGGGAGTGGAGGAAAGGGAGGGAATAGAGGAAGGCGAGTGAAAGCAGGAAAAATGAACGCCGAGAGAACAGGGGTGAGAGAGACAGGCGAGGGGAAACAGGGAAAAGAGACAAGCGAGGGAAAAGTTGGAAAAGAGGGAGTTGAGGGAAAGCAGGGGAAGTGACTGCTGAGGGTAAAGAGGGAAGAGTTCATGGAGAATAGGCAAAAGAGGGACAAGCGACAGGCAAGGGTAAAGAGAGAGGTGAGGAACGAGAAGGAAAAGAGAGAGGCGAGAGAAAGGGGGGAAATTAGACACCGAGTGAAGAGAGGTCACAGACACAGGAGAGGGGAAAAAGGGGAAAGAGACAAGCAGTGGGAAAGAGGGAAAAGAAAGTGCCCAGGGAACAGAGACACGACTGGGAAGAGACAGTGAAAAGAGAGAGTTGATGAATGAGAGGGAAAAGAGAGGGGCGAGTGAAAGTGGGAAATTTACACACCGAGTGAAGAGAGGTGACAGACACAGGAGAGGGGAAAGAGGGGAAAGAGACAAGCGGGGGGAAAGAGAGAGTCCAGGGAAAAGAGACAGGACAGGGAGGAGAGAGTGAAAACAGGGAGTTGATGAGTGAGAGAGAAAAGAGAGGGGCAGGTGAAGGTGGGAAATTTACACACCGAGTGAAGAGAGGTGACAGACACAGGAGAAGGGAAAGAGGGGGAAGAGACAAGCAGGGGGAAAGAGGGAAAAGAAAGTGCCCAGGGAACAGAGACACGACTGGGAAGAGACAGTGAAAAGAGAGAGTTGATGAATGAGAGGGAAAAGAGAGGGGCGAGTGAAAGTGGGAAATTTACACACCGAGTGAAGAGAGGTGACAGACACAGGAGAGGGGAAAGAGGGGAAAGAGACAAGCGGGGGGAAAGAGAGAGTCCAGGGAAGAGACAGGACAGGGAAGAGAGAGGGAAAAGAGGGAGAAGAGGAATGAGACAGAAAAGAGAGAGGCGAGTGAAAGTGGGAAAATGAGACACCGAGTGAAGAGAGGTGACAGACACAGGAGAGGGGAAAGACGGGGAAGAGACAAGCGGGGGAAAAGAGAGAGTCCAGGGAAGAGACAGGACAGGGAAGAGAGAGGGAAAAGAGGGAGTGGAGGAAAGGGAGGGAGTAGAGGAAGGCGAGTGAAAGCGGGAAAAATGAACGCCGAGAGAACAGAGGTGAGAGAGACAGGCGAGGGGAAACAGGGAAAAGAGGCAAGCGGGGGAAAAGAGAGAGTCCAGGGAAAAGAGACGGGACAGGGAAGAGAGAGGGAAAAGAGGGAGTGGAGGAAAGGGAGGGAATAGAGGAAGTCGAGTGAAAGCGGGAAAAATGAACGCAGAGAGAACAGAGGTGAGAGAGACAGGCGAGGGGAAACAGGGAAAAGAGACAAGCGAGGGAAAAGTTGGAAAAGAGGGAGTTGAGGGAAAGCAGGGGAAAGTGACTGGTGAGAGTAAAGAGGGAAGAGTTCATGGAGAATAGGCAAAAGAGGGACAAGCGACAGGCAAGGGTAAAGAGAGAGGTGAGGAACGAGAAGGAAAAGAGAGAGGCGAGAGAAAGGGGGGAAATTAGACACCGAGTGAAGAGAGGTGACAGACACAGGAGAGGGGAAAAAGGGGAAAGAGACAAGCAGTGGGAAAGAGGGAAACGAAAGTGTCCAGGGAAAAGAGACAGGACAGGGAAGAGAGAGGGAAAAGAGGGAGAAGAGGAATGAGACAGAAAAGAGAGAGGCGAGTGAAAGTGGGAAAATGAGACACCGAGTGAAGAGAGGTGACAGACACAGGAGAAGGGAAAGAGGGGGAAGAGACAAGCAGGGGGAAAGAGGGAAAAGAAAGTGCCCAGGGAACAGAGACACGACTGGGAAGAGACAGTGAAAAGAGAGAGCTGATGAATGAGAGGGAAAAGAGAGGGGCGAGTGAAAGTGGGAAATTTACACACCGAGTGAAGAGAGGTGACAGACACAGGAGAGGGGAAAGAGGGGAAAGAGACAAGCGGGGGGAAAGAGAGAGTCCAGGGAAAAGAGACAGGACAGGGAGGAGAGAGTGAAAACAGGGAGTTGATGAGTGAGAGAGAAAAGAGAGGGGCAGGTGAAGGTGGGAAATTTACACACCGAGTGAAGAGAGGTGACAGATACAGGAGAGGGGAAAGACGGGGAAGAGACAAGCGGGGGAAAAGAGAGAGCCCAGGGAAAAGAGGCAGGACAGGGAAGAGAGAGGGAAAAGAGGGAGTGCAGGAAAGGGAGGGAATAGAGGAAGGCGAGTGGAAGCGGGAAAAATGAACGCCGAGAGAACAGGGGTGAGAGAGACAGGCGAGGGGAAACAGGGAAAAGAGACAAGCGGGGGAAAAGAAAGTGTCCAGGGAAAAGAGACAGGACAGGGAAGAGAGAGGGAAAAGAAAGTGTCCAGGGAACAGAGACACGACTGGGAAGAGACAGTGAAAAGAGAGAGTTGAGTAATGAGAGGGAAAAGAGAGGGGCGAGTGAAAGCGGGAAAATGAGACACCGAGTGAAGAGAGGTGACAGACACAGGAGAGGGGAAGGAGGGGGAAGAGACAAGCGAGGGAAAAGAGAGAGCCCAGGGAAAAGAGACGGGACAGGGAAGAGAGAGGGAAAAGAGGGAGTGGAGGAAAGGGAGGGAATAGAGGAAGGCGAGTGAAAGCGGGAAAAATGAACGCAGAGAGAACAGAGGTGAGAGAGACAGGCGAGGGGAAACAGGGAAAAGAGACAAGCGAGGGAAAAGTTGGAAAAGAGGGAGCTGAGGGAAAGCAGGGGAAGTGACTGCTGAGGGTAAAGAGGGAAGAGTTCATGGAGAATAGGCAAAAGAGGGACAAGCGACAGGCAAGGGTAAAGAGAGAGGTGAGGAACGAGAAGGAAAAGAGAGAGGCGAGAGAAAGGGGGGAAATTAGACACCGAGTGAAGAGAGGTGACAGACACAGGAGAGGGGAAAAAGGGGAAAGAGACAAGCAGTGGGAAAGAGGGAAACGAAAGTGTCCAGGGAAAAGAGACAGGACAGGGAAGAGAGAGGGGAAAGAGGGAGAAGAGGAATGAGACAGAAAAGAGAGAGGCGAGTGAAAGTGGGAAAATGAGACACCGAGTGAAGAGAGGTGACAGACACAGGAGAAGGGAAAGAGGGGGAAGAGACAAGCAGGGGGAAAGAGGGAAAAGAAAGTGCCCAGGGAACAGAGACACGACTGGGAAGAGACAGTGAAAAGAGAGAGCTGATGAATGAGAGGGAAAAGAGAGGGGCGAGTGAAAGTGGGAAATTTACACACCGAGTGAAGAGAGGTGACAGACACAGGAGAGGGGAAAGAGGGGAAAGAGACAAGCGGGGGGAAAGAGAGAGTCCAGGGAAAAGAGACAGGACAGGGAGGAGAGAGTGAAAACAGGGAGTTGATGAGTGAGAGAGAAAAGAGAGGGGCAGGTGAAGGTGGGAAATTTACACACCGAGTGAAGAGAGGTGACAGATACAGGAGAGGGGAAAGACGGGGAAGAGACAAGCGGGGGAAAAGAGAGAGCCCAGGGAAAAGAGGCAGGACAGGGAAGAGAGAGGGAAAAGAGGGAGTGCAGGAAAGGGAGGGAATAGAGGAAGGCGAGTGGAAGCGGGAAAAATGAACGCCGAGAGAACAGGGGTGAGAGAGACAGGCGAGGGGAAACAGGGAAAAGAGACAAGCGGGGGAAAAGAAAGTGTCCAGGGAAAAGAGACAGGACAGGGAAGAGAGAGGGAAAAGAAAGTGTCCAGGGAACAGAGACACGACTGGGAAGAGACAGTGAAAAGAGAGAGTTGAGTAATGAGAGGGAAAAGAGAGGGGCGAGTGAAAGCGGGAAAATGAGACACCGAGTGAAGAGAGGTGACAGACACAGGAGAGGGGAAGGAGGGGGAAGAGACAAGCGAGGGAAAAGAGAGAGCCCAGGGAAAAGAGACGGGACAGGGAAGAGAGAGGGAAAAGAGGGAGTGGAGGAAAGGGAGGGAATAGAGGAAGGCGAGTGAAAGCGGGAAAAATGAACGCAGAGAGAACAGAGGTGAGAGAGACAGGCGAGGGGAAACAGGGAAAAGAGACAAGCGAGGGAAAAGTTGGAAAAGAGGGAGTTGAGGGAAAGCAGGGGAAGTGACTGCTGAGGGTAAAGAGGGAAGAGTTCATGGAGAATAGGCAAAAGAGGGACAAGCGACAGGCAAGGGTAAAGAGAGAGGTGAGGAACGAGAAGGAAAAGAGAGAGGCGAGAGAAAGGGGGGAAATTAGACACCGAGTGAAGAGAGGTGACAGACACAGGAGAGGGGAAAAAGGGGAAAGAGACAAGCAGTGGGAAAGAGGGAAAAGAAAGTGTCCAGGGAAAAGAGACAGGACAGGGAAGAGAGAGGGGAAAGAGGGAGAAGAGGAATGAGACAGAAAAGAGAGAGGCGAGTGAAAGTGGGAAAATGAGACACCGAGTGAAGAGAGGTGACAGACACAGGAGAAGGGAAAGAGGGGGAAGAGACAAGCAGGGGGAAAGAGGGAAAAGAAAGTGCCCAGGGAACAGAGACACGACTGGGAAGAGACAGTGAAAAGAGAGAGTTGATGAATGAGAGGGAAAAGAGAGGGGCGAGTGAAAGTGGGAAATTTACACACCGAGTGAAGAGAGGTGACAGACACAGGAGAGGGGAAAGAGGGGAAAGAGACAAGCGGGGGGAAAGAGAGAGTCCAGGGAAAAGAGACAGGACAGGGAGGAGAGAGTGAAAACAGGGAGTTGATGAGTGAGAGAGAAAAGAGAGGGGCAGGTGAAGGTGGGAAATTTACACACCGAGTGAAGAGAGGTGACAGATACAGGAGAGGGGAAAGACGGGGAAGAGACAAGCGGGGGAAAAGAGAGAGCCCAGGGAAAAGAGGCAGGACAGGGAAGAGAGAGGGAAAAGAGGGAGTGGAGGAAAGGGAGGGAATAGAGGAAGGCGAGTGAAAGCGGGAAAAATGAACGCCGAGAGAACAGGGGTGAGAGAGACAGGCGAGGGGAAACAGGGAAAAGAGACAAGCGGGGGAAAAGAAAGTGTCCAGGGAACAGAGACACGACTGGGAAGAGACAGTGAAAAGAGAGAGTTGAGTAATGAGAGGGAAAAGAGAGGGGCGAGTGAAAGCGGGAAAATGAGACACCGAGTGAAGAGAGGTGACAGACACAGGAGAGGGGAAGGAGGGGGAAGAGACAAGCGAGGGAAAAGAGAGAGCCCAGGGAAAAGAGACGGGACAGGGAAGAGAGAGGGAAAAGAGGGAGTGGAGGAAAGGGAGGGAATAGAGGAAGGCGAGTGAAAGCGGGAAAAATGAACGCAGAGAGAACAGAGGTGAGAGAGACAGGCGAGGGGAAACAGGGAAAAGAGACAAGCGAGGGAAAAGTTGGAAAAGAGGGAGCTGAGGGAAAGCAGGGGAAGTGACTGCTGAGGGTAAAGAGGGAAGAGTTCATGGAGAATAGGCAAAAGAGGGACAAGCGACAGGCAAGGGTAAAGAGAGAGGTGAGGAACGAGAAGGAAAAGAGAGAGGCGAGAGAAAGGGGGGAAATTAGACACCGAGTGAAGAGAGGTGACAGACACAGGAGAGGGGAAAAAGGGGAAAGAGACAAGCAGTGGGAAAGAGGGAAACGAAAGTGTCCAGGGAAAAGAGACAGGACAGGGAAGAGAGAGGGAAAAGAGGGAGAAGAGGAATGAGACAGAAAAGAGAGAGGCGAGTGAAAGTGGGAAAATGAGACACCGAGTGAAGAGAGGTGACAGACACAGGAGAAGGGAAAGAGGGGGAAGAGACAAGCAGGGGGAAAGAGGGAAAAGAAAGTGCCCAGGGAACAGAGACACGACTGGGAAGAGACAGTGAAAAGAGAGAGTTGATGAATGAGAGGGAAAAGAGAGGGGCGAGTGAAAGTGGGAAATTTACACACCGAGTGAAGAGAGGTGACAGACACAGGAGAGGGGAAAGAGGGGAAAGAGACAAGCGGGGGGAAAGAGAGAGTCCAGGGAAAAGAGACAGGACAGGGAGGAGAGAGTGAAAACAGGGAGTTGATGAGTGAGAGAGAAAAGAGAGGGGCAGGTGAAGGTGGGAAATTTACACACCGAGTGAAGAGAGGTGACAGATACAGGAGAGGGGAAAGACGGGGAAGAGACAAGCGGGGGAAAAGAGAGAGCCCAGGGAAAAGAGGCAGGACAGGGAAGAGAGAGGGAAAAGAGGGAGTGGAGGGAAGGGAGGGAATAGAGGAAGGCGAGTGGAAGCGGGAAAAATGAACGCCGAGAGAACAGGGGTGAGAGAGACAGGCGAGGGGAAACAGGGAAAAGAGACAAGCGGGGGAAAAGAAAGTGTCCAGGGAAAAGAGACAGGACAGGGAAGAGAGACACGACTGGGAAGAGACAGTGAAAAGAGAGAGTTGAGTAATGAGAGGGAAAAGAGAGGGGCGAGTGAAAGCGGGAAAATGAGACACCGAGTGAAGAGAGGTGACAGACACAGGAGAGGGGAAGGAGGGGGAAGAGACAAGCGAGGGAAAAGAGAGAGCCCAGGGAAAAGAGACGGGACAGGGAAGAGAGAGGGAAAAGAGGGAGTGGAGGAAAGGGAGGGAATAGAGGAAGGCGAGTGGAAGCGGGAAAAATGAACGCCGAGAGAACAGGGGTGAGAGAGACAGGCGAGGGGAAACAGGGAAAAGAGACAAGCGAGGGAAAAGTTGGAAAAGAGGGAGTTGAGGGAAAGCAGGGGAAGTGACTGCTGAGGGTAAAGAGGGAAGAGTTCATGGAGAATAGGCAAAAGAGGGACAAGCGACAGGCAAGGGTAAAGAGAGAGGTGAGGAACGAGAAGGAAAAGAGAGAGGCGAGAGAAAGGGGGGAAATTAGACACCGAGTGAAGAGAGGTGACAGACACAGGAGAGGGGAAAAAGGGGAAAGAGACAAGCAGTGGGAAAGAGGGAAAAGAAAGTGTCCAGGGAAAAGAGACAGGACAGGGAAGAGAGAGGGGAAAGAGGGAGAAGAGGAATGAGACAGAAAAGAGAGAGGCGAGTGAAAGTGGGAAAATGAGACACCGAGTGAAGAGAGGTGACAGACACAGGAGAAGGGAAAGAGGGGGAAGAGACAAGCAGGGGGAAAGAGGGAAAAGAAAGTGCCCAGGGAACAGAGACACGACTGGGAAGAGACAGTGAAAAGAGAGAGTTGATGAATGAGAGGGAAAAGAGAGGGGCGAGTGAAAGTGGGAAATTTACACACCGAGTGAAGAGAGGTGACAGACACAGGAGAGGGGAAAGAGGGGAAAGAGACAAGCGGGGGGAAAGAGAGAGTCCAGGGAAAAGAGACAGGACAGGGAGGAGAGAGTGAAAACAGGGAGTTGATGAGTGAGAGAGAAAAGAGAGGGGCAGGTGAAGGTGGGAAATTTACACACCGAGTGAAGAGAGGTGACAGATACAGGAGAGGGGAAAGACGGGGAAGAGACAAGCGGGGGAAAAGAGAGAGCCCAGGGAAAAGAGGCAGGACAGGGAAGAGAGAGGGAAAAGAGGGAGTGGAGGAAAGGGAGGGAATAGAGGAAGGCGAGTGGAAGCGGGAAAAATGAACGCCGAGAGAACAGGGGTGAGAGAGACAGGCGAGGGGAAACAGGGAAAAGAGACAAGCGGGGGAAAAGAAAGTGTCCAGGGAAAAGAGACAGGACAGGGAAGAGAGACACGACTGGGAAGAGACAGTGAAAAGAGAGAGTTGAGTAATGAGAGGGAAAAGAGAGGGGCGAGTGAAAGCGGGAAAATGAGACACCGAGTGAAGAGAGGTGACAGACACAGGAGAGGGGAAGGAGGGGGAAGAGACAAGCGAGGGAAAAGAGAGAGCCCAGGGAAAAGAGACGGGACAGGGAAGAGAGAGGGAAAAGAGGGAGTGGAGGAAAGGGAGGGAATAGAGGAAGGCGAGTGAAAGCGGGAAAAATGAACGCCGAGAGAACAGAGGTGAGAGAGACAGGCGAGGGGAAACAGGGAAAAGAGACAAGCGAGGGAAAAGTTGGAAAAGAGGGAGTTGAGGGAAAGCAGGGGAAGTGACTGCTGAGGGTAAAGAGGGAAGAGTTCATGGAGAATAGGCAAAAGAGGGACAAGCGACAGGCAAGGGTAAAGAGAGAGGTGAGGAACGAGAAGGAAAAGAGAGAGGCGAGAGAAAGGGGGGAAATTAGACACCGAGTGAAGAGAGGTGACAGACACAGGAGAGGGGAAAAAGGGGAAAGAGACAAGCAGTGGGAAAGAGGGAAACGAAAGTGTCCAGGGAAAAGAGACAGGACAGGGAAGAGACAGTGAAAAGAGAGAGTTGATGAATGAGAGGGAAAAGAGAGGGGCGAGTGAAAGTGGGAAAATGAGACACCGAGTGAAGAGAGGTGACAGACACAGGAGAAGGGAAAGAGGGGGAAGAGACAAGCAGGGGGAAAGAGGGAAAAGAAAGTGCCCAGGGAACAGAGACACGACTGGGAAGAGACAGTGAAAAGAGAGAGTTGATGAATGAGAGGGAAAAGAGAGGGGCGAGTGAAAGTGGGAAATTTACACACCGAGTGAAGAGAGGTGACAGACACAGGAGAGGGGAAAGAGGGGAAAGAGACAAGCGGGGGGAAAGAGAGAGTCCAGGGAAAAGAGACAGGACAGGGAGGAGAGAGTGAAAACAGGGAGTTGATGAGTGAGAGAGAAAAGAGAGGGGCAGGTGAAGGTGGGAAATTTACACACCGAGTGAAGAGAGGTGACAGATACAAGAGAGGGGAAAGACGGGGAAGAGACAAGCGGGGGAAAAGAGAGAGCCCAGGGAAAAGAGGCAGGACAGGGAAGAGAGAGGGAAAAGAGGGAGTGGAGGAAAGGGAGGGAATAGAGGAAGGCGAGTGGAAGCGGGAAAAATGAACGCCGAGAGAACAGGGGTGAGAGAGACAGGCGAGGGGAAACAGGGAAAAGAGACAAGCGGGGGAAAAGAAAGTGTCCAGGGAAAAGAGACAGGACAGGGAAGAGAGACACGACTGGGAAGAGACAGTGAAAAGAGAGAGTTGAGTAATGAGAGGGAAAAGAGAGGGGCGAGTGAAAGCGGGAAAATGAGACACCGAGTGAAGAGAGGTGACAGACACAGGAGAGGGGAAGGAGGGGGAAGAGACAAGCGAGGGAAAAGAGAGAGCCCAGGGAAAAGAGACGGGACAGGGAAGAGAGAGGGAAAAGAGGGAGTGGAGGAAAGGGAGGGAATAGAGGAAGGCGAGTGAAAGCGGGAAAAATGAACGCAGAGAGAACAGAGGTGAGAGAGACAGGCGAGGGGAAACAGGGAAAAGAGACAAGCGAGGGAAAAGTTGGAAAAGAGGGAGTTGAGGGAAAGCAGGGGAAGTGACTGCTGAGGGTAAAGAGGGAAGAGTTCATGGAGAATAGGCAAAAGAGGGAAAAGCGACAGGCAAGGGTAAAGAGAGAGGTGAGGAACGAGAAGGAAAAGAGAGAGGCGAGAGAAAGGGGGGGAATTAGACACCGAGTGAAGAGAGGTGACAGACACAGGAGGGGGGAAATAGGGGAAAGAGACAAGCGGGGGAAAAGAGAGAGTCCAGGGAAGAGACAGGACAGGGAAGAGAGAGGGAAAAGAGGGAGTGGAGGAAAGGGAGGGAATAGAGGAAGGCGAGTGAAAGCGGGAAAAATGAACGCCGAGAGAACAGAGATGAGAGAGACAGGCGAGGGGAATCAGGGAAAAGAGACAAGCGGGGGAAAAGAGAGAGTCCAGGGAAAAGAGACAGGACAGGGAAGAGAGAGGGAAAAGAAAGTGTCCAGGGAGAAGAGACACGACTGGGAAGAGACAGTGAAAAGAGAGAGTTGAGGAATGAGAGGGAAAAGAGAGGGGCGAGTGAAAGCGGGAAAATGAGACACCAAGTGAAGAGAGGTGACAGACACAGGAGAGGGGAAAGACGGGGAAGAGACAAGCGGGGGAAAAGAGAGAGTCCAGAGAAGAGACAGGACAGGGAAGAGAGAGGGAAAAGAGGGAGTGGAGGAAAGGGAGGGAGTAGAGGAAGGCGAGTGAAAGCGGGAAAAATGAACGCCGAGAGAACAGAGGTGAGAGAGACAGGCGAGGGGAAACAGGGAAAAGAGACAAGCGAGGGAAAAGTTGGAAAAGAGGGAGTTGAGGGAAAGCAGGGGAAAGTGACTGGAGTGGGTAAAGAGGGAAGAGTTAATGGAGAATAGGCAAAAGAGGGACAAGCGACAGGCAAGGGTAAAGAGAGAGGTGAGGAACGAGAAGGAAAAGAGAGAGGCGAGAGAAAGGGGGGAAATTAGACACCGAGTGAAGAGAGGTGACAGACACAGGAGGGGGGAAATAGGGGAAAGGGACAAGCAGTGGGAAAGAGGGAAAAGAAAGTGTCCAGGGAAAAGAGACAGGACAGGGAAGAGAGAGGGAAAAGAGGGAGAAGAGGAATGAGACAGAAAAGAGAGAGGCGAGTGAAAGTGGGAAAATGAGACACCGAGTGAAGAGAGGTGACAGACACAGGAGAGGGGAAAGACGGGGAAGAGACAAGCGGGGGAAAAGAGAGAGCCCAGGGAAAAGAGGCAGGACAGGGAAGAGAGAGGGAAAAGAGGGAGTGGAGGAAAGGGAGGGAATAGAGGAAGGCGAGTGGAAGCGGGAAAAATGAACGCCGAGAGAACAGAGGTGAGAGAGACAGGCAAGGGGAAACAGGGAAAAGAGAAAAGCGGGGGAAAAGAGAGAGTCCAGGGAAAAGAGACACGACTGGGAAGAGACAGTGAAAAGAGAGAGTTGAGGAATGAGAGGGAAAAGAGAGGGGCGAGTGAAGGTGGGAAATTTACACACCGAGTGAAGAGAGGTGACAGATACAGGAGAGGGGAAAGAAGGGAAAGAGACAAGCCGGGGAAAAGAGAGTATTCAGGGAAAAGAGACAGGACAGGGAAGAGAGAGTGAAGAGAGAGAGTTGATGAATGAGAGGGAAACGAGAGAGGCGAGTGAAAGTGGGAAAATGAGACACAGAGTGAAGAGAGGTGACAGACACAGGAGAGGGGAAAGACGGGGAAGAGACAAGCGGGGGAAAAGAGAGAGTCCAGGGAAGGGACAGGACAGGGAAGAGAGAGGGAAAAGAGGGAGTGGAGGAAAGGGAGGGAGTAGAGGAAGGCGAGTGAAAGCGGGAAAAATGAACGCCGAGATAACAGAGGTGAGAGAGACAGGCGAGGGGAAACAGGGAAAAGAGACAAAGCGGGGGGAAAGAGAGAGCCCAGGGAAAAGAGACAGGACAGGGAAGAGAGAGGGAAAAGAGGGAGTGGAGGAAAGGGAGGGAGTAGAGGAAGGCGAGTGGAAGCGGGAAAAATGAACGCCGAGAGAACAGAGGTGAGAGAGACAGGCGAGGGGAAACAGGGAAAAGAGGCAAGCGGGGGAAAAGAGAGAGTCCAGGGAAAAGAGACACGACTGGGAAGAGACAGTGAAAAGAGAGAGTTGATGAATGAGAGGGAAAAGAGAGGGGCGAGTGAAAGTGGGAAATTGAGACACCGAGTGAAGAGAGGTGACAGACACAGGAGAAGGGAAAGAGGGGGAAGAGACAAGCAGGGGGAAAGAGAGAGTCCAGGGAAAAGAGACAGGACAGGGAAGAGAGAGGGAAAAGAAAGTGTCCAGGGAAGAGAGACACGACTGGGAAGAGACAGTGAAAAGAGAGAGTTGAGTAATGAGAGGGAAAAGAGAGGGGCGAGTGAAAGCGGGAAAATGAGACACCGAGTGAAGAGAGGTGACAGACACAGGAGAGGGGAAAGACGGGGAAGAGACAAGCGGGGGAAAAGAGAGAGTCCAGGGAAGAGACGGGACAGGGAAGAGAGAGGGAAAAGAGGGAGTGGAGGAAAGGGAGGGAATAGAGGAAGGCGAGTGGAAGCGGGAAAAATGAACGCCGAGAGAACAGGGGTGAGAGAGACAGGCGAGGGGAAACAGGGAAAAGAGACAAGCGGGGGAAAAGAAAGTGTCCAGGGAAAAGAGACAGGACAGGGAAGAGAGACACGACTGGGAAGAGACAGTGAAAAGAGAGAGTTGAGTAATGAGAGGGAAAAGAGAGGGGCGAGTGAAAGCGGGAAAATGAGACACCGAGTGAAGAGAGGTGACAGACACAGGAGAGGGGAAGGAGGGGGAAGAGACAAGCGAGGGAAAAGAGAGAGCCCAGGGAAAAGAGACGGGACAGGGAAGAGAGAGGGAAAAGAGGGAGTGGAGGAAAGGGAGGGAATAGAGGAAGGCGAGTGGAAGCGGGAAAAATGAACGCCGAGAGAACAGGGGTGAGAGAGACAGGCGAGGGGAAACAGGGAAAAGAGACAAGCGAGGGAAAAGTTGGAAAAGAGGGAGTTGAGGGAAAGCAGGGGAAGTGACTGCTGAGGGTAAAGAGGGAAGAGTTCATGGAGAATAGGCAAAAGAGGGACAAGCGACAGGCAAGGGTAAAGAGAGAGGTGAGGAACGAGAAGGAAAAGAGAGAGGCGAGAGAAAGGGGGGAAATTAGACACCGAGTGAAGAGAGGTGACAGACACAGGAGAGGGGAAAGAGGGGGAAGAGACAAGCGGGGGGAAAGAGAGAGCCCAGGGAAAAGAGACAGGACAGGGAAGAGAGAGGGAAAAGAGGGAGTGGAGGAAAGGGAGGGAATAGAGGAAGGCGAGTGAAAGCGGGAAAAATGAACGCCGAGAGAACAGAGGTGAGAGAGACAGGCGAGGGGAAACAGGGAAAAGAGACAAGCGGGGGAAAAGAGAGAGTCCAGGGAAAAGAGACAGGACACGGAAGAGAGAGGGAAAAGAGGGAGTGGAGGGAAGGGAGGGAATAGAGGAAGGCGAGTGAAAGAGGGGGAAATGAACGCCGAGAGAACAGAGGTGAGAGAGACAGGCGAGGGGAAACAGGGAAAAGAGAAAAGCGGGGGAAAAGAGAGAGTCCAGGGAAAAGAGACAGGACAGGGAAGAGAGAGGGAAAAGAGGGAGTGGAGGAAAGGGAGGGAATAGAGGAAGGCGAGTGGAAGCGGGAAAAATGAACGCCGAGAGTACAGAGGTGAGAGAGACAGGCGAGGGGAAACAGGGAAAAGAGGCAAGCGGGGGAAAAGAGAGAGTCCAGGGAAAAGAGACAGGACAGGGAAGAGAGAGGGAAAAGAGGGAGTGGAGGAAAGGGAGGGAATAGAGGAAGGCGAGTGGAAGCGGGAAAAATGAACGCCGAGAGAACAGAGGTGAGAGAGACAGGCGAGGGGAAACAGGGAAAAGAGACAAAGCGGGGGAAAAGAGAGAGTCCAGGGAAAAGAGACAGGACAGGGAAGAGAGAGGGAAAAGAGGGAGTGGAGGAAAGGGAGGGAATAGAGGAAGGCGAGTGGAAGCGGGAAAAATGAACGCCGAGAGAACAGAGGTGAGAGAGACAGGCGAGGGGAAACAGGGAAAAGAGACAAGCGGGGGAAAAGAGAGAGTCCAGGGAAAAGAGACAGGACAGGGAAGAGAGAGGGAAAAGAAAGTGTCCAGGGAAAAGAGACACGACTGGGAAGAGACAGTGAAAAGAGAGAGTTGAGGAATGAGAGGGAAAAGAGAGGGGCGAGCGAAAGTGGGAAATTGAGACACCGAGTGAAGAGAGGTGACAGACACAGGAGAGGGGGAAGAGACAAGCGGGGGGGAAGAGAGAGTCCAGGGAAAAGAGACAGGACAGGGAAGAGAGAGGGAAAAGAGGGAGTGGAGGGAAGGGAGGGAATAGAGGAAGGCGAGTGAAAGAGGGGGAAATGAACGCCGAGAGAACAGAGGTGAGAGACACAGGCGAGGGGAAACAGGGAAAAGAGAAAAGCGGGGGGAAAGAGAGAGTCCAGGGAAAAGAGACAGGACAGGGAAGAGAGAGGGAAAACAGGGAGTGGAGGAAAGGGAGGGAATAGAGGAAGGCGAGTGGAAGCGGGAAAAATGAACGCCGAGAGAACAGATGTGAGAGAGACAGGCGAGGGGAAACAGGGAAAAGAGACAAGCGGGGGAAAAGAGAGAGTCCAGGGAAAAGAGACACGACTGGGAAGAGACAGTGAAAAGAGAGAGTTAAGGAATGAGAGGGAAAAGAGAGTGGCGAGTGAAAGCGGGAAAATGAGACACCGAGTGAAGAGAGGTGACAGACACAGGAGAGGGGAAAGAGGGGGAAGAGACAAGCGGGGGAAAAGAGAGAGCCCAGGGAAAAGAGACAGGACAGGGAAGAGAGAGGGAAAAGAGGGAGTGGAGGAAAGGGAGGGAGTAGAGGAAGGCGAGTGAAAGCGGGAAATATAAACACCGAGAGAACAGAGGTGAGAGAGACAGGCGAGGGGAAACAGGGAAAAGAGACAAGCGCGGGAAAAGTTGGAAAAGAGGGAGTTGAGGGAAAGCAGGGGAAAGTGACTGGTGAGGGTAAAGAGGGAAGAGTTCATGGAGAATAGGCAAAAGAGGGAAAAGCGACAGGCAAGGGTAAAGAGAGAGGTGAGGAACGAGAAGGAAAAGAGAGAGGCGAGAGAAAGGGGGAAAATTAGACACCGAGTGAAGAGAGGTGACAGAGACAGGAGAGGGGAAAGAGGGGAAAGAGACAAGCGGGGGGAAAGAGAGTGTCCAGGGAAAAGAGACAGGACAGGGAGGAGAGAGTGAAAAGAGGGAGTTGATGAGTGAGAGAGAAAAGAGAGGGGCGAGTGAAGGTGGGAAATTTACACACCGAGTGAAGAGAGGTGACAGATACAGGAGAGGGGAAAGAAGGGAAAGAGACAAGCCGAGGAAAAGAGAGTATCTAGGGAAAAGAGGCAGGACAGGGAGGAGAGAGTGAAGAGAGAGAGTTGATGAATGAGAGGGAAACGAGAGAGGCGAGTGAAAGTGGGAAAATGAGACACCAAGTGAAGAGAGGTGACAGACACAGGAGAGGGGAAAGAGGGGGAAGAGACAAGCGGGGGAAAAGAGAGAGTCCAGGGAAAAGAGACAGGACAGGGAAGAGAGAGGGAAAAGAGGGAGCGGAGGGAATAGAGGAAGGCGAGTGAAAGAGGGGGAAATGAACGCCGAGAGAACAGAGGTGAGAGAGACAGGCGAGGGGAAACAGGGAAAAGAGACAAGCGAGGGAAAAGTTGGAAAAGAGGGAGTTGAAGGAAAGCAGGGGAAAGTGACTGGTGAGGGTAAAGAGGGAAGAGTTCATGGAGAATAGGCAAAAGAGGGAAAAGCGACAGGCAAGGGTAAAGAGAGAGGTGAGGAACGAGAAGGAAAAGAGAGAGGCGAGTGAAAGCGGGGAAATGAGACACCGAGTGAAGAGAGGTGACAGACACAGGAGAGAGGAAAGAGGGGGAAGAGACAAGCGGGGGGAAAGAGAGAGCCCAGGGAAAAGAGACAGGACAGGGAAGAGAGAGGGAAAAGAGGGAGTGGAGGGAAGGGAGGGAATAGAGGAAGGCGAGTGAAAGAGGGGGAAATGAACGCCGAGAGAACAGAGGTGAGAGAGACAGGCGAGGGGAAACAGGGAAAAGAGAAAAGCGGGGGGAAAGAGAGAGTCCAGGGAAAAGAGACAGGACAGGGAAGAGAGAGGGAAAAGAGGGAGTGGAGGAAAGGGAGGGAATAGAGGAAGGCGAGTGAAAGAGGGGGAAATGAACGCCGAGAGTACAGAGGTGAGAGAGACAGGCGAGGGGAAACAGGGAAAAGAGACAAGCGGGGGAAAAGAGAGAGTCCAGGGAAAAGAGACAGGACAGGGAAGAGAGAGGGAAAAGAAAGTGTCCAGGGAAAAGAGACACGACTGGGAAGAGACAGTGAAAAGAGAGAGTTGAGGAATGAGAGGGAAAAGAGAGGGGCGAGAGAAAGCGGGAAAATGAGACACCGAGTGAAGAGAGGTGACAGACACAGGAGAGGGGAAAGACGGGGAAGAGACAAGCGGGGGAAAAGAGAGAGCCCAGGGAAAAGAGGCAGGACAGGGAGGAGAGAGTGAAAAGAGGGAGTTGATGAGTGAGAGAGAAAAGTGAGAGGCGAGTGAAAGTGGGAAAATGAGACACCGAGTGAAGAGAGGTGACAGACACAGGAGAGGGGAAAGACGGGGAAGAGACAAGCGGGGGAAAAGAGAGAGCCCGGGGAAAAGAGAGAGTCCAGGGAAAAGAGACAGGACAGGGAAGAGAGAGGGAAAAGAGGGAGTGAAGGGAAGGGAGGGAATAGAGGAAGGCGAGTGAAAGAGGGGGAAATGAACGCCGAGAGAACAGAGGTGAGAGAGAAAGGCGAGGGGAAACAGGGAAAAGAGAACAGCGGGGGAAAAGAGAGAGTCCAGGGAAAAGAGACAGGACAGGGAAGAGAGAGGGAAAAGAGGGAGTGGAGGAAAGGGAGGGAACAGAGGAAGGCGAGTGGAAGCGGGAAAAATGAACGCCGAGAGAACAGAGGTGAGAGAGACAGGCGAGGGGAAACAGGGAAAAGAGACAAGCGCGGGAAAAGTTGGAAAAGAGGGAGTTGAGGGAAAGCAGGGGAAAGTGACTGGTGAGGGTAAAGAGGGAAGAGTTCATGGAGAATAGGCAAAAGAGGGAAAAGCGACAGGCAAGGGTAAAGAGAGAGGTGAGGAACGAGAAGGAAAAGAGAGAGGCGAGAGAAAGGGGGAAAATTAGACACCGAGTGAAGAGAGGTGACAGAGACAGGAGAGGGGAAAGAGGGGAAAGAGACAAGCGGGGGGAAAGAGAGTGTCCAGGGAAAAGAGACAGGACAGGGAGGAGAGAGTGAAAAGAGGGAGTTGATGAGTGAGAGAGAAAAGAGAGGGGCGAGTGAAGGTGGGAAATTTACACACCGAGTGAAGAGAGGTGACAGATACAGGAGAGGGGAAAGAAGGGAAAGAGACAAGCCGAGGAAAAGAGAGTATCTAGGGAAAAGAGGCAGGACAGGGAGGAGAGAGTGAAGAGAGAGAGTTGATGAATGAGAGGGAAACGAGAGACGCGAGTGGAAGTGGGAAAATGAGACACCAAGTGAAGAGAGGTGACAGACACAGGAGAGGGGAAAGAGGGGGAAGAGACAAGCGGGGGAAAAGAGAGAGTCCAGGGAAGAGAAAGGACAGGGAAGAGAGAGGGAAAAGAGGGATCGGAGGGAATAGAGGAAGGCGAGTGAAAGAGGGGGAAATGAACGCCGAGAGAACAGAGGTGAGAGAGACAGGCGAGGGGAAACAGGGAAAAGAGACAAGCGGGGGAAAAGAGAGAGTCCAGGGAAAAGAGACAGGACAGGGAAGAGAGAGGGAAAAGAAAGTGTCCAGGGAAAAGAGACACGACTGGGAAGAGACAGTGAAAAGAGAGAGTTGAGGAATGAGAGGGAAAAGAGAGGGGCGAGTGAAAGTGGGAAATTGAGACACCGAGTGAAGAGAGGTGACAGACACAGGAGAGGGGAAAGAGGGGGAAGAGACAAGCGGGGGGGAAGAGAGAGTCCAGGGAAAAGAGACAGGACAGGGAAGAGAGAGGGAAAAGAGGGAGTGGAGGGAAGGGAGGGAATAGAGGAAGGCGAGTGAAAGAGGGGGAAATGAACGCCGAGAGAACAGAGGTGAGAGAGACAGGCGAGGGGAAACAGGGAAAAGAGACAAGCGGGGGAAAAGAGACACGACAGGGAAGAGACAGTGAAAAGAGAGAGTTGAGGAATGAGAGGGAAAAGAGAGGGGCGAGTGAAAGCGGGAAAATGAGACACCGAGTGAAGAGAGGTGACAGACACAGGAGAGGGGAAAGAGGGGGAAGAGACAAGCGGGGGGAAAGAGAGAGCCCAAGGAAAAGAGACAGGACAGGGAAGAGAGAGGGAAAAGAGGGAGTGGAGGAAAGGGAGGGAATAGAGGAAGGCGAGTGAAAGCGGGAAAAATGAACGCCGAGAGAACAGATGTGAGAGAGACAGGCGAGGGGAAACAGGGAAAAGAGGCAAGCGGGGGAAAAGAGAGAGTCCAGGGAAAAGAGACAGGACAGGGAAGAGAGAGGGAAAAGAGGGAGTGGAGGAAAGGGAGGGAATAGAGGAAGGCGAGTGGAAGCGGGAAAAATGAACGCCGAGAGTACAGAGGTGAGAGAGACAGGCGAGGGGAAACAGGGAAAAGAGGCAAGCGGGGGAAAAGAGAGAGTCCAGGGAAAAGAGACAGGACAGGGAAGAGAGAGGGAAAAGAGGGAGTGGAGGAAAGGGAGGGAATAGAGGAAGGCGAGTGGAAGCGGGAAAAATGAACGCCGAGAGAACAGAGGTGAGAGAGACAGGCGAGGGGAAACAGGGAAAAGAGACAAAGCGGGGGAAAAGAGAGAGCCCAGGGAAAAGAGACAGGACAGGGAAGAGAGAGGGAAAAGAAAGTGTCCAGGGAAAAGAGACACGACTGGGAAGAGACAGTGAAAAGAGAGAGTTGAGGAATGAGAGGGAAAAGAGAGGGGCGAGTGAAAGTGGGAAATTGAGACACCGAGTGAAGAGAGGTGACAGACACAGGAGAGGGGGAAGAGACAAGCGGGGGGGAAGAGAGAGTCCAGGGAAAAGAGACACGACTGGGAAGAGACAGTGAAAAGAGAGAGTTAAGGAATGAGAGGGAAAAGAGAGTGGCGAGTGAAAGCGGGAAAATGAGACACCGAGTGAAGAGAGGTGACAGACACAGGAGAGGGGAAAGAGGGGGAAGAGACAAGCGGGGGAAAAGAGAGAGCCCAGGGAAAAGAGACAGGACAGGGAAGAGAGAGGGAAAAGAGGGTGTGGAGGAAAGGGAGGGAATAGAGGAAGGCGAGTGAAAGCGGGAAATATAAACACCGAGAGAACAGAGGTGAGAGAGACAGGCGAGGGGAAACAGGGAAAAGAGACAAGCGCGGGAAAAGTTGGAAAAGAGGGAGTTGAGGGAAAGCAGGGGAAAGTGACTGGTGAGGGTAAAGAGGGAAGAGTTCATGGAGAATAGGCAAAAGAGGGAAAAGCGACAGGCAAGGGTAAAGAGAGAGGTGAGGAACGAGAAGGAAAAGAGAGAGGCGAGAGAAAGGGGGAAAATTAGACACCGAGTGAAGAGAGGTGACAGAGACAGGAGAGGGGAAAGAGGGGAAAGAGACAAGCGGGGGGAAAGAGAGTGTCCAGGGAAAAGAGACAGGACAGGGAGGAGAGAGTGAAAAGAGGGAGTTGATGAGTGAGAGAGAAAAGAGAGGGGCGAGTGAAGGTGGGAAATTTACACACCGAGTGAAGAGAGGTGACAGATACAGGAGAGGGGAAAGAAGGGAAAGAGACAAGCCGAGGAAAAGAGAGTATCTAGGGAAAAGAGGCAGGACAGGGAGGAGAGAGTGAAGAGAGAGAGTTGATGAATGAGAGGGAAACGAGAGACGCGAGTGGAAGTGGGAAAATGAGACACCAAGTGAAGAGAGGTGACAGACACAGGAGAGGGGAAAGAGGGGGAAGAGACAAGCGGGGGAAAAGAGAGAGTCCAGGGAAGAGAAAGGACAGGGAAGAGAGAGGGAAAAGAGGGAGCGGAGGAAAGGGAGGGAACAGAGGAAGGCGAGTGGAAGCGGGAAAAATGAACCCCGAGAGAACAGAGGTGAGAGAGACAGGCGAGGGGAAACAGGGAAAAGAGACAAGCCGGGGAAAAGAGACTATCCAGGGAAAAGAGACACGACTGGGAAGAGACAGTGAAAAGAGAGAGATGAGGAATGAGAGGGAAAAGAGAGGGGCGAGTGAAAGCGGGAAAATGAGACACCGAGTGAAGAGAGGTGACAGACACAGGAGAGGGGAAAGAGGGGGAAGAGACAAGCGGGGGAAAAGAGAGAGCCCAGGGAAAAGAGACAGGACAGGGAAGAGAGAGGGAAAAGAGGGTGTGGAGGAAAGGGAGGGAATAGAGGAAGGCGAGTGAAAGCGGGAAATATAAACACCGAGAGAACAGAGGTGAGAGAGACAGGCGAGGGGAAACAGGGAAAAGAGACAAGCGCGGGAAAAGTTGGAAAAGAGGGAGTTGAGGGAAAGCAGGGGAAAGTGACTGGTGAGGGTAAAGAGGGAAGAGTTCATGGAGAATAGGCAAAAGAGGGAAAAGCGACAGGCAAGGGTAAAGAGAGAGGTGAGGAACGAGAAGGAAAAGAGAGAGGCGAGAGAAAGGGGGAAAATTAGACACCGAGTGAAGAGAGGTGACAGAGACAGGAGAGGGGAAAGAGGGGAAAGAGACAAGCGGGGGGAAAGAGAGTGTCCAGGGAAAAGAGACAGGACAGGGAGGAGAGAGTGAAAAGAGGGAGTTGATGAGTGAGAGAGAAAAGAGAGGGGCGAGTGAAGGTGGGAAATTTACACACCGAGTGAAGAGAGGTGACAGATACAGGAGAGGGGAAAGAAGGGAAAGAGACAAGCCGAGGAAAAGAGAGTATCTAGGGAAAAGAGGCAGGACAGGGAGGAGAGAGTGAAGAGAGAGAGTTGATGAATGAGAGGGAAACGAGAGACGCGAGTGGAAGTGGGAAAATGAGACACCAAGTGAAGAGAGGTGACAGACACAGGAGAGGGGAAAGAGGGGGAAGAGACAAGCGGGGGAAAAGAGAGAGTCCAGGGAAGAGAAAGGACAGGGAAGAGAGAGGGAAAAGAGGGAGCGGAGGGAATAGAGGAAGGCGAGTGAAAGAGGGGGAAATGAACGCCGAGAGAACAGAGGTGAGAGAGACAGGCGAGGGGAAACAGGGAAAAGAGACAAGCGGGGGAAAAGAGAGAGTCCAGGGAAAAGAGACAGGACAGGGAAGAGAGAGGGAAAAGAAAGTGTCCAGGGAAAAGAGACACGACTGGGAAGAGACAGTGAAAAGAGAGAGTTGAGGAATGAGAGGGAAAAGAGAGGGGCGAGTGAAAGTGGGAAATTGAGACACCGAGTGAAGAGAGGTGACAGACACAGGAGAGGGGAAAGAGGGGGAAGAGACAAGCGGGGGGGAAGAGAGAGTCCAGGGAAAAGAGACAGGACAGGGAAGAGAGAGGGAAAAGAGGGAGTGGAGGGAAGGGAGGGAATAGAGGAAGGCGAGTGAAAGAGGGGGAAATGAACGCCGAGAGAACAGAGGTGAGAGAGACAGGCGAGGGGAAACAGGGAAAAGAGACAAGCGGGGGAAAAGAGACACGACAGGGAAGAGACAGTGAAAAGAGAGAGTTGAGGAATGAGAGGGAAAAGAGAGGGGCGAGTGAAAGCGGGAAAATGAGACACCGAGTGAAGAGAGGTGACAGACACAGGAGAGGGGAAAGAGGGGGAAGAGACAAGCGGGGGGAAAGAGAGTGTCCAGGGAAAAGAGACAGGACAGGGAGGAGAGAGTGAAAAGAGGGAGTTGATGAGTGAGAGAGAAAAGAGAGGGGCGAGTGAAGGTGGGAAATTTACACACCGAGTGAAGAGAGGTGACAGATACAGGAGAGGGGAAAGAAGGGAAAGAGACAAGCCGAGGAAAAGAGAGTATCTAGGGAAAAGAGGCAGGACAGGGAGGAGAGAGTGAAGAGAGAGAGTTGATGAATGAGAGGGAAACGAGAGACGCGAGTGGAAGTGGGAAAATGAGACACCAAGTGAAGAGAGGTGACAGACACAGGAGAGGGGAAAGAGGGGGAAGAGACAAGCGGGGGAAAAGAGAGAGTCCAGGGAAGAGAAAGGACAGGGAAGAGAGAGGGAAAAGAGGGAGCGGAGGGAATAGAGGAAGGCGAGTGAAAGAGGGGGAAATGAACGCCGAGAGAACAGAGGTGAGAGAGACAGGCGAGGGGAAACAGGGAAAAGAGACAAGCGAGGGAAAAGTTGGAAAAGGGAGTTGAAGGAAAGCAGGGGAAAGTGACTGGTGAGGGTAAAGAGGGAAGAGTTCATGGAGAATAGGCAAAAGAGGGAAAAGCGACAGGCAAGGGTAAAGAGAGAGGTGAGGAACGAGAAGGAAAAGAGAGAGGCGAGTGAAAGCGGGGAAATGAGACACCGAGTGAAGAGAGGTGACAGACACAGGAGAGAGGAAAGAGGGGGAAGAGACAAGCGGGGGGAAAGAGAGAGTCCAGGGAAAAGAGACAGGACAGGGAAGAGAGAGGGAAAAGAGGGAGTGGAGGGAAGGGAGGGAATAGAGGAAGGCGAGTGAAAGAGGGGGAAATGAACGCCGAGAGAACAGAGGTGAGAGAGACAGGCGAGGGGAAACAGGGAAAAGAGAAAAGCGGGGGAAAAGAGAGAGTCCAGGGAAAAGAGACAGGACAGGGAAGAGAGAGGGAAAAGAGGGAGTGGAGGAAAGGGAGGGAATAGAGGAAGGCGAGTGGAAGCGGGAAAAATGAACGCCGAGAGTACAGAGGTGAGAGAGACAGGCGAGGGGAAACAGGGAAAAGAGACAAGCGGGGGAAAAGAGAGAGTCCAGGGAAAAGAGACAGGACAGGGAAGAGAGAGGGAAAAGAAAGTGTCCAGGGAAAAGAGACACGACTGGGAAGAGACAGTGAAAAGAGAGAGTTGAGGAATGAGAGGGAAAAGAGAGGGGCGAGTGAAAGTGGGAAATTGAGACACCGAGTGAAGAGAGGTGACAGACACAGGAGAGGGGAAAGAGGGGGAAGAGACAAGCGGGGGGGAAGAGAGAGTCCAGGGAAAAGAGACAGGACAGGGAAGAGAGAGGGAAAAGAGGGAGTGGAGGGAAGGGAGGGAATAGAGGAAGGCGAGTGAAAGCAGGAAAAATGAACGCCGAGAGAACAGAGGTGAGAGAGACAGGCGAGGGGAAACAGGGAAAAGAGAAAAGCGGGGGGAAAGAGAGAGTCCAGGGAAAAGAGACAGGACAGGGAAGAGAGAGGGAAAACAGGGAGTGGAGGAAAGGGAGGGAATAGAGGAAGGCGAGTGAAAGCAGGAAAAATGAACGCCGAGAGAACAGAGGTGAGAGACACAGGCGAGGGGAAACAGGGAAAAGAGAAAAGCGGGGCAAAGAGAGAGTCCAGGGAAAAGAGACAGGACAGGGAAGAGAGAGGGAAAAGAGAGAGTTGAGGAATGAGAGGGAAAAGAGAGGGGCGAGTGAAAGTGGGAAATTGAGACACCGAGTGAAGAGAGGTGACAGACACAGGAGAGGGGAAACAGGGGGAAGAGACAAGCGGGGGGAAAGAGAGAGTCCAGGGAAAAGAGATAGGACAGGGAAGAGAGAGGGAAAAGAGGGTGTGGAGGAAAGGGAGGGAATAGAGGAAGGCGAGTGAAAGCAGGAAAAATGAACGCCGAGAGAACAGAGGTGAGAGACACAGGCGAGGGGAAACAGGGAAAAGAGAAAAGCGGGGGAAAAGAGAGAGTCCAGGGAAAAGAGACAGGACAGGGAAGAGAGAGGGAAAAGAGGGAGTGGAGGAAAGGGAGGGAATAGAGGAAGGCGAGTGGAAGCGGGAAAAATGAACGCCGAGAGAACAGAGGTGAGAGTGACAGGCAAGGGGAAACAGGGAAAAGAGAAAAGCGGGGGAAAAGAGAGAGTCCAGGGAAAAGAGACACGACTGGGAAGAGAGAGTGAAAAGAGAGAGTTAAGGAATGAGAGGGAAAAGAGAGTGGCGAGTGAAAGCGGGAAAATGAGACACCGAGTGAAGAGAGGTGACAGACACAGGAGAGGGGAAAGACGGGGAAGAGACAAGCGGGGGAAAAGAGAGAGCCCAGGGAAAAGAGACGGGACAGGGAAGAGAGAGGGAAAAGAGGGAGTGGAGGAAAGGGAGGGAATAGAGGAAGGCGAGTGAAAGCAGGAAAACTGAACGCCGAGAGAACAGAGGTGAGAGAGACAGGCGAGGGGAAACAGGGAAAAGAGACAAGCGGGGGAAAAGAGAGAGTCCAGGGAAAAGAGACGGGACAGGGAAGAGAGAGGGAAAAGAGGGAGTGGAGGAAAGGGAGGGAATAGAGGAAGGCGAGTGGAAGCGGGAAAAATGAACGCCGAGAGAACAGAGGTGAGAGAGACAGGCGAGGGGAAACAGGGAAAAGAGACAAGCCGGGGAAAATAGACTATCCAGGGAAAAGAGACACGACTGGGAAGAGACAGTGAAAAGAGTGAGTTGAGGAATGAGAGGGAAAAGAGAGGGGCGAGTGAAAGTGGGAAATATAAACACCGAGAGAACAGAGGTGAGAGAGACAGGCGAGGGGAAACAGGGAAAAGAGACAAGCGCGGGAAAAGTTGGAAAAGAGGGAGTTGAGGGAAAGCAGGGGAAAGTGACTGGTGAGGGTAAAGAGGGAAGAGTTCATGGAGAATAGGCAAAAGAGGGAAAAGCGACAGGCAAGGGTAAAGAGAGAGGTGAGGAACGAGAAGGAAAAGAGAGAGGCGAGAGAAAGGGGGAAAATTAGGCACGGAGTGAAGAGAGGTGACAGAGACAGGAGAGGGGAAAGAGGGGAAAGAGACAAGCGGGGGGAAAGAGAGTGTCCAGGGAAAAGAGACAGGACAGGGAGGAGAGAGTGAAAAGAGGGAGTTGATGAGTGAGAGAGAAAAGAGAGGGGCGAGTGAAGGTGGGAAATTTACACACCGAGTGAAGAGAGGTGACAGATACAGGAGAGGGGAAAGAAGGGAAAGAGACAAGCCGAGGAAAAGAGAGTATCTAGGGAAAAGAGGCAGGACAGGGAGGAGAGAGTGAAGAGAGAGAGTTGATGAATGAGAGGGAAACGAGAGAGGCGAGTGAAAGTGGGAAAATGAGACACCAAGTGAAGAGAGGTGACAGACACAGGAGAGGGGAAAGAGGGGGAAGAGACAAGCGGGGGAAAAGAGAGAGTCCAGGGAAAAGAGACAGGACAGGGAAGAGAGAGGGAAAAGAGGGAGCGGAGGAAAGGGAGGGAATAGAGGAAGGCGAGTGAAAGAGGGGGAAATGAACGCCGAGAGAACAGAGGTGAGAGAGACAGGCGAGGGGAAACAGGGAAAAGAGACAAGCGAGGGAAAAGTTGGAAAAGAGGGAGTTGAAGGAAAGCAGGGGAAAGTGACTGGTGAGGGTAAAGAGGGAAGAGTTCATGGAGAATAGGCAAAAGAGGGAAAAGCGACAGGCAAGGGTAAAGAGAGAGGTGAGGAACGAGAAGGAAAAGAGAGAGGCGAGTGAAAGCGGGGAAATGAGACACCGAGTGAAGAGAGGTGACAGACACAGGAGAGACGAAAGAGGGGGAAGAGACAAGCGGGGGGAAAGAGAGAGCCCAGGGAAAAGAGACAGGACAGGGAAGAGAGAGGGAAAAGAGGGAGTGGAGGAAAGGGAGGGAATAGAGGAAGGCGAGTGAAAGCAGGAAAACTGAACGCCGAGAGAACAGAGGTGAGAGAGACAGGCGAGGGGAAACAGGGAAAAGAGACAAGCGGGGGAAAAGAGAGAGTCCAGGGAAAAGAGACGGGACAGGGAAGAGAGAGGGAAAAGAGGGAGTGGAGGAAAGGGAGGGAATAGAGGAAGGCGAGTGGAAGCGGGAAAAATGAACGCCGAGAGAACAGAGGTGAGAGAGACAGGCGAGGGGAAACAGGGAAAAGAGACAAGCCGGGGAAAATAGACTATCCAGGGAAAAGAGACACGACTGGGAAGAGACAGTGAAAAGAGTGAGTTGAGGAATGAGAGGGAAAAGAGAGGGGCGAGTGAAAGTGGGAAATATAAACACCGAGAGAACAGAGGTGAGAGAGACAGGCGAGGGGAAACAGGGAAAAGAGACAAGCGCGGGAAAAGTAAGAAAAGAGGGAGTTGAGGGAAAGCAGGGGAAAGTGACTGGTGAGGGTAAAGAGGGAAGAGTTCATGGAGAACAGGCAAAAGAGGGAAAAGCGACAGGCAAGGGTAAAGAGAGAGGTGAGGAACGAGAAGGAAAAGAGAGAGGCGAGAGAAAGGGGGAAAATTAGGCACGGAGTGAAGAGAGGTGACAGAGACAGGAGAGGGGAAAGAGGGGAAAGAGACAAGCGGGGGGAAAGAGAGTGTCCAGGGAAAAGAGACAGGACAGGGAGGAGAGAGTGAAAAGAGGGAGTTGATGAGTGAGAGAGAAAAGAGAGGGGCGAGTGAAGGTGGGAAATTTACACACCGAGTGAAGAGAGGTGACAGATACAGGAGAGGGGAAAGAAGGGAAAGAGACAAGCCGAGGAAAAGAGAGTATCTAGGGAAAAGAGGCAGGACAGGGAGGAGAGAGTGAAGAGAGAGAGTTGATGAATGAGAGGGAAACGAGAGAGGCGAGTGAAAGTGGGAAAATGAGACACCAAGTGAAGAGAGGTGACAGACACAGGAGAGGGGAAAGAGGGGGAAGAGACAAGCGGGGGAAAAGAGAGAGTCCAGGGAAAAGAGACAGGACAGGGAAGAGAGAGGGAAAAGAGGGAGCGGAGGGAATAGAGGAAGGCGAGTGAAAGAGGGGGAAATGAACGCCGAGAGAACAGAGGTGAGAGAGACAGGCGAGGGGAAACAGGGAAAAGAGACAAGCGAGGGAAAAGTTGGAAAAGAGGGAGTTGAAGGAAAGCAGGGGAAAGTGACTGGTGAGGGTAAAGAGGGAAGAGTTCATGGAGAATAGGCAAAAGAGGGAAAAGCGACAGGCAAGGGTAAAGAGAGAGGTGAGGAACGAGAAGGAAAAGAGAGAGGCGAGTGAAAGCGGGGAAATGAGACACCGAGTGAAGAGAGGTGACAGACACAGGAGAGACGAAAGAGGGGGAAGAGACAAGCGGGGGGAAAGAGAGAGCCCAGGGAAAAGAGACAGGACAGGGAAGAGAGAGGGAAAAGAGGGAGTGGAGGGAAGGGAGGGAATAGAGGAAGGCGAGTGAAAGAGGGGGAAATGAACGCCGAGAGAACAGAGGTGAGAGAGACAGGCGAGGGGAAACAGGGAAAAGAGAAAAGCGGGGGGAAAGAGAGAGTCCAGGGAAAAGAGACAGGACAGGGAAGAGAGAGGGAAAAGAGGGAGTGGAGGAAAGGGAGGGAATAGAGGAAGGCGAGTGGAAGCGGGAAAAATGAACGCCGAGAGTACAGAGGTGAGAGAGACAGGCGAGGGGAAACAGGGAAAAGAGACAAGCGGGGGAAAAGAGAGAGTCCAGGGAAAAGAGACAGGACAGGGAAGAGAGAGGGAAAAGAAAGTGTCCAGGGAAAAGAGACACGACTGGGAAGAGACAGTGAAAAGAGAGAGTTGAGGAATGAGAGGGAAAAGAGAGGGGCGAGAGAAAGCGGGAAAATGAGACACCGAGTGAAGAGAGGTGACAGACACAGGAGAGGGGAAAGACGGGGAAGAGACAAGCGGGGGAAAAGAGAGAGCCCAGGGAAAAGAGGCAGGACAGGGAGGAGAGAGTGAAAAGAGGGAGTTGATGAGTGAGAGAGAAAAGAGAGGGGCGAGTGAAGGTGGGAAATTTCCCCACCGAGTGAAGAGAGGTGACAGACACAGGAGAGGGGAAAGAAGGGAAAGAGACAAGCCGAGGAAAAGAGAGTATCTAGGGAAAAGAGGCAGGACAGGGAGGAGAGAGTGAAGAGAGAGAGTTGATGAATGAGAGGGAAACGAGAGAGGCGAGTGGAAGTGGGAAAATGAGACACCAAGTGAAGAGAGGTGACAGACACAGGAGAGGGGAAAGAGGGGGAAGAGACAAGCGGGGGAAAAGAGAGAGCCCAGGGAAAAGAAAGGACAGGGAAGAGAGAGGGAAAAGAAAGTGTCCAGGGAAAAGAGACACGACTGGGAAGAGACAGTGAAAAGAGAGAGTTGAGGAATGAGAGGGAAAAGAGAGGGGCGAGTGAAAGCGGGAAAATGAGACTCCGAGTGAAGAGAGGTGACAGACACAGGAGAGGGGAAAGAGGGGGAAGAGACAAGCAGTGGGAAAGAGGGAAAAGAAAGTGTCCAGGGTAAAGAGACAGGACAGGGAAGAGAGAGTGAAAAGAGGGAGAAGAGGAATGAGACAGAAAAGAGAGAGGCGAGTGAAAGTGGGAAAATGAGACACCGAGTGAAGAGAGGTGACAGACACAGGAGAGGGGAAAGACGGGGAAGAGACAAGCGGGGGAAAAGAGAGAGCCCGGGGAAAAGAGAGAGTCCAGGGAAAAGAGACAGGACAGGGAAGAGAGAGGGAAAAGAGGGAGTGGAGGGAAGGGAGGGAATAGAGGAAGGCGAGTGAAAGAGGGGGAAATGAACGCCGAGAGAACAGAGGTGAGAGAGACAGGCGAGGGGAAACAGGGAAAAGAGAAAAGCGGGGGAAAAGAGAGAGTCCAGGGAAAAGAGACAGGACAGGGAAGAGAGAGGGAAAAGAAAGTGTCCAGGGAGAAGAGACACGACTGGGAAGAGACAGTGAAAAGAGAGAGTTGAGGAATGAGAGGGAAAAGAGAGGGGCGAGTGAAAGCGGGAAAATGAGACACCAAGTGAAGAGAGGTGACAGACACAGGAGAGGGGAAAGACGGGGAAGAGACAAGCGGGGGAAAAGAGAGAGTCCAGAGAAGAGACAGGACAGGGAAGAGAGAGGGAAAAGAGGGAGTGGAGGAAAGGGAGGGAGTAGAGGAAGGCGAGTGAAAGCGGGAAAAATGAACGCCGAGAGAACAGAGGTGAGAGAGACAGGCGAGGGGAAACAGGGAAAAGAGACAAGCGGGGGAAAAGAGAGAGTCCAGGGAAAAGAGACGGGACAGGGAAGAGAGAGGGAAAAGAGGGAGTGGAGGAAAGGGAGGGAATAGAGGAAGTCGAGTGAAAGCGGGAAAAATGAACGCCGAGAGAACAGAGGTGAGAGAGACAGGCGAGGGGAAACAGGGAAAAGAGAAATGTGGGGGGAAAGAGAGAGTCCAGGGAAAAGAGACACGACTGGGAAGAGACAGTGAAAAGAGAGAGATGAGGAATGAGAGGGAAAAGAGAGGGGCGAGTGAAAGCGGGAAAATGAGACACCGAGTGAAGAGAGGTGACAGACACAGGAGAGGGGAAAGAGGGGAAAGAGACAAGCGGGGGGAAAGAGAGTGTCCAGGGAAAAGAGACAGGACAGGGAGGAGAGAGTGAAAAGAGGGAGTTGATGAGTGAGAGAGAAAAGAGAGGGGCGAGTGAAGGTGGGAAATTTACACACCGAGTGAAGAGAGGTGACAGATACAGGAGAGGGGAAAGAAGGGAAAGAGACAAGCCGAGGAAAAGAGAGTATCTAGGGAAAAGAGGCAGGACAGGGAGGAGAGAGTGAAGAGAGAGAGTTGATGAATGAGAGGGAAACGAGAGACGCGAGTGGAAGTGGGAAAATGAGACACCAAGTGAAGAGAGGTGACAGACACAGGAGAGGGGAAAGAGGGGGAAGAGACAAGCGGGGGAAAAGAGAGAGTCCAGGGAAGAGAAAGGACAGGGAAGAGAGAGGGAAAAGAGGGAGCGGAGGGAATAGAGGAAGGCGAGTGAAAGAGGGGGAAATGAACGCCGAGAGAACAGAGGTGAGAGAGACAGGCGAGGGGAAACAGGGAAAAGAGACAAGCGGGGGAAAAGAGAGAGTCCAGGGAAAAGAGACAGGACAGGGAAGAGAGAGGGAAAAGAAAGTGTCCAGGGAAAAGAGACACGACTGGGAAGAGACAGTGAAAAGAGAGAGTTGAGGAATGAGAGGGAAAAGAGAGGGGCGAGTGAAAGTGGGAAATTGAGACACCGAGTGAAGAGAGGTGACAGACACAGGAGAGGGGAAAGAGGGGGAAGAGACAAGCGGGGGGGAAGAGAGAGTCCAGGGAAAAGAGACAGGACAGGGAAGAGAGAGGGAAAAGAGGGAGTGGAGGGAAGGGAGGGAATAGAGGAAGGCGAGTGAAAGAGGGGGAAATGAACGCCGAGAGAACAGAGGTGAGAGAGACAGGCGAGGGGAAACAGGGAAAAGAGACAAGCGGGGGAAAAGAGACACGACAGGGAAGAGACAGTGAAAAGAGAGAGTTGAGGAATGAGAGGGAAAAGAGAGGGGCGAGTGAAAGCGGGAAAATGAGACACCGAGTGAAGAGAGGTGACAGACACAGGAGAGGGGAAAGAGGGGGAAGAGACAAGCGGGGGGAAAGAGAGAGCCCAGGGAAAAGAGACAGGACAGGGAAGAGAGAGGGAAAAGAGGGAGTGGAGGAAAGGGAGGGAGTAGAGGAAGGCGAGTGAAAGCGGGAAAAATGAACGCCGAGAGAACAGATGTGAGAGAGACAGGCGAGGGGAAACAGGGAAAAGAGACAAGCGGGGGAAAAGAGAGAGTCCAGGGAAAAGAGACAGGACACGGAAGAGAGAGGGAAAAGAGGGAGTGGAGGGAAGGGAGGGAATAGAGGAAGGCGAGTGAAAGAGGGGGAAATGAACGCCGAGAGAACAGAGGTGAGAGAGACAGGCGAGGGGAAACAGGGAAAAGAGAAAAGCGGGGGAAAAGAGAGAGTCCAGGGAAAAGAGACAGGACAGGGAAGAGAGAGGGAAAAGAGGGAGTGGAGGAAAGGGAGGGAATAGAGGAAGGCGAGTGGAAGCGGGAAAAATGAACGCCGAGAGTACAGAGGTGAGAGAGACAGGCGAGGGGAAACAGGGAAAAGAGGCAAGCGGGGGAAAAGAGAGAGTCCAGGGAAAAGAGACAGGACAGGGAAGAGAGAGGGAAAAGAGGGAGTGGAGGAAAGGGAGGGAATAGAGGAAGGCGAGTGGAAGCGGGAAAAATGAACGCCGAGAGAACAGAGGTGAGAGAGACAGGCGAGGGGAAACAGGGAAAAGAGACAAAGCGGGGGAAAAGAGAGAGCCCAGGGAAAAGAGACAGGACAGGGAAGAGAGAGGGAAAAGAAAGTGTCCAGGGAAAAGAGACACGACTGGGAAGAGACAGTGAAAAGAGAGAGTTGAGGAATGAGAGGGAAAAGAGAGGGGCGAGTGAAAGTGGGAAATTGAGACACCGAGTGAAGAGAGGTGACAGACACAGGAGAGGGGGAAGAGACAAGCGGGGGGGAAGAGAGAGTCCAGGGAAAAGAGACAGGACAGGGAAGAGAGAGGGAAAAGAGGGAGTGGAGGGAAGGGAGGGAATAGAGGAAGGCGAGTGAAAGAGGGGGAAATGAACGCCGAGAGAAGAGAGGTGAGAGACACAGGCGAGGGGAAACAGGGAAAAGAGAAAAGCGGGGGGAAAGAGAGAGTCCAGGGAAAAGAGACAGGACAGGGAAGAGAGAGGGAAAACAGGGAGTGGAGGAAAGGGAGGGAATAGAGGAAGGCGAGTGGAAGCGGGAAAAATGAACGCCGAGAGAACAGATGTGAGAGAGACAGGCGAGGGGAAACAGGGAAAAGAGAAAAGCGGGGGAAAAGAGAGAGTCCAGGGAAAAGAGACACGACTGGGAAGAGACAGTGAAAAGAGAGAGTTAAGGAATGAGAGGGAAAAGAGAGTGGCGAGTGAAAGCGGGAAAATGAGACACCGAGTGAAGAGAGGTGACAGACACAGGAGAGAGGAAAGAGGGGGAAGAGACAAGCGGGGGGAAAGAGAGAGTCCAGGGAAAAGAGACAGGACAGGGAAGAGAGAGGGAAAAGCGGGAGTGGAGGGAAGGGAGGGAATAGAGGAAGGCGAGTGAAAGAGGGGGAAATGAACGCCGAGAGAACAGAGGTGAGAGAGACAGGCGAGGGGAAACAGGGAAAAGAGAAAAGCGGGGGAAAAGAGAGAGTCCAGGGAAAAGAGACAGGACAGGGAAGAGAGAGGGAAAAGAGGGAGTGGAGGAAAGGGAGGGAATAGAGGAAGGCGAGTGGAAGCGGGAAAAATGAACGCCGAGAGTACAGAGGTGAGAGAGACAGGCGAGGGGAAACAGGGAAAAGAGACAAGCGGGGGAAAAGAGAGAGTCCAGGGAAAAGAGACAGGACAGGGAAGAGAGAGGGAAAAGAAAGTGTCCAGGGAAAAGAGACACGACTGGGAAGAGACAGTGAAAAGAGAGAGTTGAGGAATGAGAGGGAAAAGAGAGGGGCGAGTGAAAGTGGGAAATTGAGACACCGAGTGAAGAGAGGTGACAGACACAGGAGAGGGGAAAGAGGGGGAAGAGACAAGCGGGGGGGAAGAGAGAGTCCAGGGAAAAGAGACAGGACAGGGAAGAGAGAGGGAAAAGAGGGAGTGGAGGGAAGGGAGGGAATAGAGGAAGGCGAGTGAAAGAGGGGGAAATGAACGCCGAGAGAACAGAGGTGAGAGAGACAGTCGAGGGGAAACAGGGAAAAGAGAAAAGCGGGGGGAAAGAGAGAGTCCAGGGAAAAGAGACAGGACAGGGAAGAGAGAGGGAAAACAGGGAGTGGAGGAAAGGGAGGGAATAGAGGAAGGCGAGTGGAAGCGGGAAAAATGAACGCCGAGAGAACAGATGTGAGAGAGACAGGCGAGGGGAAACAGGGAAAAGAGAAAAGCGGGGGAAAAGAGACACGACAGGGAAGAGACAGTGAAAAGAGAGAGTTGAGGAATGAGAGGGAAAAGAGAGGGGCGAGTGAAAGTGGGAAATTGAGACACCGAGTGAAGAGAGGTGACAGACACAGGAGAGGGGAAAGAGGGGGAAGAGACAAGCGGGGGAAAAGAGAGAGCCCAGGGAAAAGAGATAGGACAGGGAAGAGAGAGGGAAAAGAGGGTGTGGAGGAAAGGGAGGGAATAGAGGAAGGCGAGTGAAAGCAGGAAAAATGAACGCCGAGAGAACAGAGGTGAGAGACACAGGCGAGGGGAAACAGGGAAAAGAGAAAAGCGGGGGAAAAGAGAGAGTCCAGGGAAAAGAGACAGGACAGGGAAGAGAGAGGGAAAAGAGGGAGTGGAGGAAAGGGAGGGAATAGAGGAAGGCGAGTGGAAGCGGGAAAAATGAACGCCGAGAGAACAGAGGTGAGAGTGACAGGCAAGGGGAAACAGGGAAAAGAGAAAAGCGGGGGAAAAGAGAGAGTCCAGGGAAAAGAGACACGACTGGGAAGAGACAGTGAAAAGAGAGAGTTAAGGAATGAGAGGGAAAAGAGAGTGGCGAGTGAAAGCGGGAAAATGAGACACCGAGTGAAGAGAGGTGACAGACACAGGAGAGGGGAAAGACGGGGAAGAGACAAGCGGGGGAAAAGAGAGAGCCCAGGGAAAAGAGACAGGACAGGGAAGAGAGAGGGAAAAGAGGGAGTGGAGGAAAGGGAGGGAATAGAGGAAGGCGAGTGAAAGCGGGAAATATAAACACCGAGAGAACAGAGGTGAGAGAGACAGGCGAGGGGAAACAGGGAAAAGAGACAAGCGCGGGAAAAGTTGGAAAAGAGGAGTTGAGGGAAAGCAGGGGAAAGTGACTGGTGAGGGTAAAGAGGGAAGAGTTCATGGAGAATAGGCAAAAGAGGGAAAAGCGACAGGCAAGGGTAAAGAGAGAGGTGAGGAACGAGAAGGAAAAGAGAGAGGCGAGTGGAAGCGGGGAAATGAGACACCGAGTGAAGAGAGGTGACAGACACAGGAGAGGGGAAAGACGGGGAAGAGACAAGCGGGGGAAAAGAGAGAGCCCAGGGAAAAGAGGCAGGACAGGGAAGAGAGAGGGAAAAGAGGGGTTGGAGGAAAGGGAGGGAATAGAGGAAGGCGAGTGGAAGCGGGAAAAATGAACGCCGAGAGAACAGATGTGAGAGAGACAGGCGAGGGGAAACAGGGAAAAGAGACAAGCGGGGGAAAAGAGAGAGTCCAGGGAAAAGAGACAGGACACGGAAGAGAGAGGGAAAAGAGGGAGTGGAGGGAAGGGAGGGAATAGAGGAAGGCGAGTGAAAGAGGGGGAAATGAACGCCGAGAGAACAGAGGTGAGAGAGACAGGCGAGGGGAAACAGGGAAAAGAGAAAAGCGGGGGAAAAGAGAGAGTCCAGGGAAAAGAGACAGGACAGGGAAGAGAGAGGGAAAAGAGGGAGTGGAGGAAAGTGAGGGAATAGAGGAAGGCGAGTGGAAGCGGGAAAAATGAACGCCGAGAGTACAGAGGTGAGAGAGACAGGCGAGGGGAAACAGGGAAAAGAGGCAAGCGGGGGAAAAGAGAGAGTCCAGGGAAAAGAGACAGGACAGGGAAGAGAGAGGGAAAAGTGGGAGTGGAGGAAAGGGAGGGAATAGAGGAAGGCGAGTGGAAGCGGGAAAAATGAACGCCGAGAGAACAGAGGTGAGAGAGACAGGCGAGGGGAAACAGGGAAAAGAGACAAAGCGGGGGAAAAGAGAGAGCCCAGGGAAAAGAGACAGGACAGGGAAGAGAGAGGGAAAAGAAAGTGTCCAGGGAAAAGAGACACGACTGGGAAGAGACAGTGAAAAGAGAGAGTTGAGGAATGAGAGGGAAAAGAGAGGGGCGAGTGAAAGTGGGAAATTGAGACACCGAGTGAAGAGAGGTGACAGACACAGGAGAGGGGGAAGAGACAAGCGGGGGGGAAGAGAGAGTCCAGGGAAAAGAGACAGGACAGGGAAGAGAGAGGGAAAAGAGGGAGTGGAGGGAAGGGAGGGAATAGAGGAAGGCGAGTGAAAGAGGGGGAAATGAACGCCGAGAGAAGAGAGGTGAGAGACACAGGCGAGGGGAAACAGGGAAAAGAGAAAAGCGGGGGGAAAGAGAGAGTCCAGGGAAAAGAGACAGGACAGGGAAGAGAGAGGGAAAACAGGGAGTGGAGGAAAGGGAGGGAATAGAGGAAGGCGAGTGGAAGCGGGAAAAATGAACGCCGAGAGAACAGATGTGAGAGAGACAGGCGAGGGGAAACAGGGAAAAGAGAAAAGCGGGGGAAAAGAGAGAGTCCAGGGAAAAGAGACACGACTGGGAAGAGACAGTGAAAAGAGAGAGTTAAGGAATGAGAGGGAAAAGAGAGTGGCGAGTGAAAGCGGGAAAATGAGACACCGAGTGAAGAGAGGTGACAGACACAGGAGAGGGGAAAGACGGGGAAGAGACAAGCGGGGGAAAAGAGAGAGCCCAGGGAAAAGAGACAGGACAGGGAAGAGAGAGGGAAAAGAGGGTGTGGAGGAAAGGGAGGGAATAGAGGAAGGCGAGTGAAAGCGGGAAATATAAACACCGAGAGAAGAGAGGTGAGAGAGACAGGCGAGGGGAAACAGGGAAAAGAGACAAGCGCGGGAAAAGTTGGAAAAGAGGGAGTTGAGGGAAAGCAGGGGAAAGTGACTGGAGTGGGTAAAGAGGGAAGAGTTCATGGAGAATAGGCAAAAGAGGGACAAGCGACAGGCAAGGGTAAAGAGAGAGGTGAGGAACGAGAAGGAAAAGAGACAGGCGAGAGAAAGGGGGGAAATTAGACACCGAGTGAAGAGAGGTGACAGACACAGGAGAGGGGAAAGAGGGGGAAGAGACAAGCAGTGGGAAAGAGGGAAAAGAAAGTGTCCAGGGAAAAGAGACAGGACAGGGAAGAGAGAGTGAAAAGAGAGAGAAGAGGAATGAGACAGAAAAGAGAGAGGCGAGAGAAAGGGGGAAAATTAGACACCGAGTGAAGAGAGGTGACAGAGACAGGAGAGGGGAAAGAGGGGAAAGAGACAAGCGGGGGGAAAGAGAGTGTCCAGGGAAAAGAGACAGGACAGGGAGGAGAGAGTGAAAAGAGGGAGTTGATGAGTGAGAGAGAAAAGAGAGGGGCGAGTGAAGGTGGGAAATTTACACACCGAGTGAAGAGAGGTGACAGATACAGGAGAGGGGAAAGAAGGGAAAGAGACAAGCCGAGGAAAAGAGAGTATCTAGGGAAAAGAGGCAGGACAGGGAGGAGAGAGTGAAGAGAGAGAGTTGATGAATGAGAGGGAAACGAGAGACGCGAGTGGAAGCGGGAAAATGAGACACCAAGTGAAGAGAGGTGACAGACACAGGAGAGGGGAAAGAGGGGGAAGAGACAAGCGGGGGAAAAGAGAGAGTCCAGGGAAGAGAAAGGACAGGGAAGAGAGAGGGAAAAGAGGGAGCGGAGGGAATAGAGGAAGGCGAGTGAAAGAGGGGGAAATGAACGCCGAGAGAACAGAGGTGAGAGAGACAGGCGAGGGGAAACAGGGAAAAGAGACAAGCGAGGGAAAAGTTGGAAAAGAGGGAGTTGAGGGAAAGCAGGGGAAAGTGACTGGTGAGGGTAAAGAGGGAAGAGTTCATGGAGAATAGGCAAAAGAGGGAAAAGCGACAGGCAAGGGTAAAGAGAGAGGTGAGGAACGAGAAGGAAAAGAGAGAGGCGAGAGAAAGGGGGAAAATTAGACACCGAGTGAAGAGAGGTGACAGAGACAGGAGAGGGGAAAGAGGGGAAAGAGACAAGCGGGGGGAAAGAGAGTGTCCAGGGAAAAGAGACAGGACAGGGAGGAGAGAGTGAAAAGAGGGAGTTGATGAGTGAGAGAGAAAAGAGAGGGGCGAGTGAAGGTGGGAAATTTACACACCGAGTGAAGAGAGGTGACAGATACAGGAGAGGGGAAAGAAGGGAAAGAGACAAGCCGAGGAAAAGAGAGTATCTAGGGAAAAGAGGCAGGACAGGGAGGAGAGAGTGAAGAGAGAGAGTTGATGAATGAGAGGGAAACGAGAGACGCGAGTGGAAGTGGGAAAATGAGACACCAAGTGAAGAGAGGTGACAGACACAGGAGAGGGGAAAGAGGGGGAAGAGACAAGCGGGGGAAAAGAGAGAGTCCAGGGAAGAGAAAGGACAGGGAAGAGAGAGGGAAAAGAGGGAGCGGAGGGAATAGAGGAAGGCGAGTGAAAGAGGGGGAAATGAACGCCGAGAGAACAGAGGTGAGAGAGACAGGCGAGGGGAAACAGGGAAAAGAGACAAGCGAGGGAAAAGTTGGAAAAGAGGGAGTTGAGGGAAAGCAGGGGAAAGTGACTGGTGAGGGTAAAGAGGGAAGAGTTCATGGAGAATAGGCAAAAGAGGGAAAAGCGACAGGCAAGGGTAAAGAGAGAGGTGAGGAACGAGAAGGAAAAGAGAGAGGCGAGAGAAAGGGGGAAAATTAGACACCGAGTGAAGAGAGGTGACAGAGACAGGAGAGGGGAAAGAGGGGAAAGAGACAAGCGGGGGGAAAGAGAGTGTCCAGGGAAAAGAGACAGGACAGGGAGGAGAGAGTGAAAAGAGGGAGTTGATGAGTGAGAGAGAAAAGAGAGGGGCGAGTGAAGGTGGGAAATTTACACACCGAGTGAAGAGAGGTGACAGATACAGGAGAGGGGAAAGAAGGGAAAGAGACAAGCCGAGGAAAAGAGAGTATCTAGGGAAAAGAGGCAGGACAGGGAGGAGAGAGTGAAGAGAGAGAGTTGATGAATGAGAGGGAAACGAGAGACGCGAGTGGAAGTGGGAAAATGAGACACCAAGTGAAGAGAGGTGACAGACACAGGAGAGGGGAAAGAGGGGGAAGAGACAAGCGGGGGAAAAGAGAGAGTCCAGGGAAGAGAAAGGACAGGGAAGAGAGAGGGAAAAGAGGGAGCGGAGGGAATAGAGGAAGGCGAGTGAAAGAGGGGGAAATGAACGCCGAGAGAACAGAGGTGAGAGAGACAGGCGAGGGGAAACAGGGAAAAGAGACAAGCGAGGGAAAAGTTGGAAAAGGGAGTTGAAGGAAAGCAGGGGAAAGTGACTGGTGAGGGTAAAGAGGGAAGAGTTCATGGAGAATAGGCAAAAGAGGGAAAAGCGACAGGCAAGGGTAAAGAGAGAGGTGAGGAACGAGAAGGAAAAGAGAGAGGCGAGTGAAAGCGGGGAAATGAGACACCGAGTGAAGAGAGGTGACAGACACAGGAGAGAGGAAAGAGGGGGAAGAGACAAGCGGGGGGAAAGAGAGAGTCCAGGGAAAAGAGACAGGACAGGGAAGAGAGAGGGAAAAGAGGGAGTGGAGGGAAGGGAGGGAATAGAGGAAGGCGAGTGAAAGAGGGGGAAATGAACGCCGAGAGAACAGAGGTGAGAGAGACAGGCGAGGGGAAACAGGGAAAAGAGAAAAGCGGGGGAAAAGAGAGAGTCCAGGGAAAAGAGACAGGACAGGGAAGAGAGAGGGAAAAGAGGGAGTGGAGGAAAGGGAGGGAATAGAGGAAGGCGAGTGGAAGCGGGAAAATTGAACGCCGAGAGTACAGAGGTGAGAGAGACAGGCGAGGGGAAACAGGGAAAAGAGACAAGCGGGGGAAAAGAGAGAGTCCAGGGAAAAGAGACAGGACAGGGAAGAGAGAGGGAAAAGAAAGTGTCCAGGGAAAAGAGACACGACTGGGAAGAGACAGTGAAAAGAGAGAGTTGAGGAATGAGAGGGAAAAGAGAGGGGCGAGTGAAAGTGGGAAATTGAGACACCGAGTGAAGAGAGGTGACAGACACAGGAGAGGGGAAAGAGGGGGAAGAGACAAGCGGGGGGGAAGAGAGAGTCCAGGGAAAAGAGACAGGACAGGGAAGAGAGAGGGAAAAGAGGGAGTGGAGGGAAGGGAGGGAATAGAGGAAGGCGAGTGAAAGAGGGGGAAATGAACGCCGAGAGAACAGAGGTGAGAGAGACAGGCGAGGGGAAACAGGGAAAAGAGAAAAGCGGGGGGAAAGAGAGAGTCCAGGGAAAAGAGACAGGACAGGGAAGAGAGAGGGAAAACAGGGAGTGGAGGAAAGGGAGGGAATAGAGGAAGGCGAGTGGAAGCGGGAAAAATGAACGCCGAGAGAACAGATGTGAGAGAGACAGGCGAGGGGAAACAGGGAAAAGAGACAAGCGCGGGAAAAGTTGGAAAAGAGGGAGTTGAGGGAAAGCAGGGGAAAGTGACTGGAGAGGGTAAAGAGGGAAGAGTTAATGGAGAATAGGCAAAAGAGGGACAAGCGACAGGCAAGGGTAAAGAGAGAGGTGAGGAACGAGAAGGAAAAGAGACAGGCGAGAGAAAGGGGGGAAATTAGACACCGAGTGAAGAGAGGTGACAGACACAGGAGAGGGGAAAGAGGGGGAAGAGACAAGCAGTGGGAAAGAGGGAAAAGAAAGTGTCCAGGGAAAAGAGACAGGACAGGGAAGAGAGAGTGAAAAGAGAGAGAAGAGGAATGAGACAGAAAAGAGAGAGGCGAGTGGAAGCGGGAAAATGAGACACCGAGTGAAGAGAGGTGACAGACACAGGAGAGGGGAAAGACGGGGAAGAGACAAGCGTGGGAAAAGAGAGAGTCCAGGGAAAAGAGACAGGACAGGGAAGAGAGAGGGAAAAGAAGGCGTCCAGGGAAAAGAGACACGACTGGGAAGAGACAGTGAAAAGAGAGAGATGAGGAATGAGAGGGAAAAGAGAGGGGCGAGTGAAAGCGGGAAAATGAGACACCGAGTGAAGAGAGGTGACAGACACAGGAGAGGGGAAGAGGGGGAAGAGACAAGCGGGGGAAAAGAGAGAGTCCAGGGAAAAGAGACAGGACAGGGAAGAGAGAGGGAAAAGAGGGAGTGGAGGAAAGGGAGGGAATAGAGGAAGGCGAGTGGAAGCGGGAAAAATGAACGCCGAGAGAACAGGGGTGAGAGAGACAGGCGAGGGGAAACAGGGAAAAGAGACAAGCGGGGGAAAAGAAAGTGTCCAGGGAAAAGAGACAGGACAGGGAAGAGAGACACCACTGGGAAGAGACAGTGAAAAGAGAGAGTTGTGTAATGAGAGGGAAAAGAGAGGGGCGACTGAAAGCGGGAAAATGAGACACCGAGTGAAGAGAGGTGACAGACACAGGAGAGGGGAAAGACGGGGAAGAGACAAGCGGGGGAAAAGAGAGAGTCCAGGGAAGAGACAGGACAGGGAAGAGAGAGGGAAAAGAGGGAGTGGAGGAAAGGGAGGGAGTAGAGGAAGGCGAGTGAAAGCGGGAAAAATGAACGCAGAGAGAACAGAGGTGAGAGAGACAGGCGAGGGGAAACAGGGAAAAGAGACAAGCGAGGGAAAAGTTGGAAAAGAGGGAGTTGAGGGAAAGCAGGGGAAGTGACTGCTGAGGGTAAAGAGGGAAGAGTTCATGGAGAATAGGCAAAAGAGGGAAAAGCGACAGGCAAGGGTAAAGAGAGAGGTGAGGAACGAGAAGGAAAAGAGAGAGGCGAGAGAAAGGGGGGGAATTAGACACCGAGTGAAGAGAGGTGACAGACACAGGAGGGGGGAAATAGGGGAAAGAGACAAGCAGTGGGAAAGAGGGAAAAGAAAGTGTCCAGGGAAAAGAGACAGGACAGGGAAGAGAGAGGGAAAAGAGGGAGAAGAGGAATGAGACAGAAAAGAGAGAGGCGAGTGAAAATGGGAAAATGAGACACCGAGTGAAGAGTGGTGACAGACACAGGAGAGGGGAAAGACGGGGAAGAGACAAGCGGGGGAAAAGAGAGAGTCCAGGGAAGAGACAGGACAGGGAAGAGAGAGGGAAAAGAGGGAGTGGAGGAAAGGGAGGGAGTAGATGAAGGCGAGTGAAAGCGGGAAAAATGAACGCCGAGAGAACAGAGATGAGAGAGACAGGCGAGGGGAATCAGGGAAAAGAGACAAGCGGGGGAAAACAGAGAGTGCAGGGAAAAGAGACGGGACAGGGAAGAGAGAGGGAAAAGAGGGAGTGGAGGAAAGGGAGGGAATAGAGGAAGTCGACTGAAAGCGGGAAAAATGAACGCAGAGAGAACAGAGGTGAGAGAGACAGGCGAGGGGAAACAGGGAAAAGAGACAAGCGAGGGAAAAGTTGGAAAAGTGGGATTTGAGGGAAAGCAGGGGAAAGTGACTGGTGAGAGTAAAGAGGGAAGAGTTCATGGAGAATAGGCAAAAGAGGGACAAGCGACAGGCAAGGGTAAAGAGAGAGGTGAGGAACGAGAAGGAAAAGAGAGAGGCGAGAGAAAGGGGGGAAATTAGACACCGAGTGAAGAGAGGTGACAGACACAGGAGAGGGGAAAAAGGGGAAAGAGACAAGCAGTGGGAAAGAGGGAAACGAAAGTGTCCAGGGAAAAGAGACAGGACAGGGAAGAGAGAGGGAAAAGAGGGAGAAGAGGAATGAGACAGAAAAGAGAGAGGCGAGTGAAAGTGGGAAATTTACACACCGAGTGAAGAGAGGTGACAGACACAGGAGAGGGGAAAGAGGGGAAAGAGACAAGCGGGGGGAAAGAGAGAGTCCAGGGAAAAGAGACAGGACAGGGAGGAGAGAGTGAAAACAGGGAGTTGATGAGTGAGAGAGAAAAGAGAGGGGCAGGTGAAGGTGGGAAATTTACACACCGAGTGAAGAGAGGTGACAGATACAGGAGAGGGGAAAGACGGGGAAGAGACAAGCGGGGGAAAAGAGAGAGCCAGGGAAAAGAGGCAGGACAGGGAAGAGAGAGGGAAAAGAGGGAGTGGAGGAAAGGGAGGGAGTAGAGGAAGGCGAGTGAAAGCGGGAAAAATGAACGCCGAGAGAACAGAGGTGAGAGAGACAGGCGAGGGGAAACAGGGAAAAGAGACAAGCGGGGGAAAAGAAAGTGTCCAGGGAAAAGAGACAGGACAGGGAAGAGAGAGGGAAAAGAAAGTGTCCAGGGAACAGAGACACGACTGGGAAGAGACAGTGAAAAGAGAGAGTTGAGTAATGAGAGGGAAAAGAGAGGGGCGAGTGAAAGCGGGAAAATGAGACACCGAGTGAAGAGAGGTGACAGACACAGGAGAGGGGAAAGAGGGGGAAGAGACAAGCGAGGGAAAAGAGAGAGCCCAGGGAAAAGAGACGGGACAGGGAAGAGAGAGGGAAAAGAGGGAGTGGAGGAAAGGGAGGGAATAGAGGAAGGCGAGTGAAAGCGGGAAAAATGAACGCAGAGAGAACAGAGGTGAGAGAGACAGGCGAGGGGAAACAGGGAAAAGAGACAAGCGCGGGAAAAGTTGGAAAAGAGGGAGTTGAGGGAAAGCAGGGGAAAGTGACTGGTGAGGGTAAAGAGGGAAGAGTTCATGGAGAATAGGCAAAAGAGGGAAAAGCGACAGGCAAGGGTAAAGAGAGAGGTGAGGAACGAGAAGGAAAAGAGAGAGGCGAGAGAAAGGGGGGAAATTAGACACCGAGTGAAGAGAGGTGACAGACACAGGAGGGGGGAAATAGGGGAAAGGGACAAGCAGTGGGAAAGAGGGAAAAGAAAGTGTCCAGGGAAAAGAGACAGGACAGGGAAGAGAGAGGGAAAAGAGGGAGAAGAGGAATGAGACAGAAAAGAGAGAGGCGAGTGAAAGTGGGAAAATGAGACACCGAGTGAAGGGAGGTGACAGACACAGGAGAGGGGAAAGACGGGGAAGAGACAAGCGGGGGAAAAGAGAGAGCCCAGGGAAAAGAGGCAGGACAGGGAAGAGAGAGGGAAAAGAGGGAGTGGAGGAAAGGGAGGGAATAGAGGAAGGCGAGTGGAAGCGGGAAAAATGAACGCCGAGAGAACAGAGGTGAGAGAGACAGGCAAGGGGAAACAGGAAAAAGAGAAAAGCGGGGGAAAAGAGAGAGTCCAGGGAAAAGAGACACGACTGGGAAGAGACAGTGAAAAGAGAGAGTTGAGGAATGAGAGGGAAAAGATAGGGGCGAGTGAAGGTGGGAAATTTACACACCGAGTGAAGAGAGGTGACAGATACAGGAGAGGGGAAAGAAGGGAAAGAGACAAGCCGGGGAAAAGAGAGTATTCAGGGAAAAGAGACAGGACAGGGAAGAGAGAGTGAAGAGAGAGAGTTGATGAATGAGAGGGAAACGAGAGAGGCGAGTGAAAGTGGGAAAATGAGACACAGAGTGAAGAGAGGTGACAGACACAGGAGAGGGGAAACAGGGGGAAGAGACAAGCGGGGGAAAAGAGAGAGTCCAGGGAAAAGAGACACGACTGGGAAGAGACAGTGAAAAGAGAGATTTGATGAATGAGAGGGAAAAGAGAGGGGCGAGTGAAAGTGGGAAATTGAGACACCGAGTGAAGAGAGGTGACAGACACAGGAGAGGGGAAAGAGGGGGAAGAGACAAGCGGGGGGAAAGAGAGAGTCCAGGGAAAAGAGACAGGACAGGGAAGAGAGAGGGAAAAGAGGGAGAAGAGGAATGAGACAGAAAAGAGAGAGGCGAGTGAAAGTGGGAAATTTACACAACGAGTGAAGAGAGGTGACAGACACAGGAGAGGGGAAAGAGGGGAAAGAGACAAGCGGGGGGAAAGAGAGAGTCCAGGGAAAAGAGACAGGACAGGGAGGAGAGAGTGAAAACAGGGAGTTGATGAGTGAGAGAGAAAAGAGAGGGGCAGGTGAAGGTGGGAAATTTACACACCGAGTGAAGAGAGGTGACAGATACAGGAGAGGGGGAAGAGACAAGCGGGGGAAAAGAGAGAGTCCAGGGAAAAGAGGCAGGACAGGGAAGAGAGAGGGAAAAGAGGGAGTGGAGGAAAGGGAGGGAGTAGAGGAAGGCGAGTGAAAGCGGGAAAAATGAACGCCGAGAGAACAGAGGTGAGAGAGACAGGCGAGGGGAAACAGGGAAAAGAGACAAGCGGGGGAAAAGAAAGTGTCCAGGGAAAAGAGACAGGACAGGGAAGAGAGAGGGAAAAGAAAGTGTCCAGGGAACAGAGACACGACTGGGAAGAGACAGTGAAAAGAGAGAGTTGAGTAATGAGAGGGAAAAGAGAGGGGCGAGTGAAAGCGGGAAAATGAGACACCGAGTGAAGAGAGGTGACAGACACAGGAGAGGGGAAAGAGGGGGAAGAGACAAGCGAGGGGAAAGAGAGAGCCCAGGGAAAAGAGACGGGACAGGGAAGAGAGAGGGAAAAGAGGGAGTGGAGGAAAGGGAGGGAATAGAGGAAGGCGAGTGAAAGCGGGAAAAATGAACGCAGAGAGAACAGAGGTGAGAGAGACAGGCGAGGGGAAACAGGGAAAAGAGACAAGCGCGGGAAAAGTTGGAAAAGAGGGAGTTGAGGGAAAGCAGGGGAAAGTGACTGGTGAGGGTAAAGAGGGAAGAGTTCATGGAGAATAGGCAAAAGAGGGAAAAGCGACAGGCAAGGGTAAAGAGAGAGGTGAGGAACGAGAAGGAAAAGAGAGAGGCGAGAGAAAGGGGGGAAATTAGACACCGAGTGAAGAGAGGAGACAGACACAGGAGGGGGGAAATAGGGGAAAGGGACAAGCAGTGGGAAAGAGGGAAAAGAAAGTGTCCAGGGAAAAGAGACAGGACAGGGAAGAGAGAGGGAAAAGAGGGAGAAGAGGAATGAGACAGAAAAGAGAGAGGCGAGTGAAAGTGGGAAAATGAGACACCGAGTGAAGGGAGGTGACAGACACAGGAGAGGGGAAAGACGGGGAAGAGACAAGCGGGGGAAAAGAGAGAGCCCAGGGAAAAGAGGCAGGACAGGGAAGAGAGAGGGAAAAGAGGGAGTGGAGGAAAGGGAGGGAATAGAGGAAGGCGAGTGGAAGCGGGAAAAATGAACGCCGAGAGAACAGAGGTGAGAGAGACAGGCAAGGGGAAACAGGGAAAAGAGAAAAGCGGGGGAAAAGAGAGAGTCCAGGGAAAAGAGACACGACTGGGAAGAGACAGTGAAAAGAGAGAGTTGAGGAATGAGAGGGAAAAGATAGGGGCGAGTGAAGGTGGGAAATTTACACACCGAGTGAAGAGAGGTGACAGATACAGGAGAGGGGAAAGAAGGGAAAGAGACAAGCCGGGGAAAAGAGAGTATTCAGGGAAAAGAGACAGGACAGGGAAGAGAGAGTGAAGAGAGAGAGTTGATGAATGAGAGGGAAACGAGAGAGGCGAGTGAAAGTGGGAAAATGAGACACAGAGTGAAGAGAGGTGACAGACACAGGAGAGGGGAAACAGGGGGAAGAGACAAGCGGGGGAAAAGAGAGAGTCCAGGGAAGAGACAGGAAAGGGAAGAGAGAGGGAAAAGAGGGAGTGGAGGAAAGGGAGGGAGTAGAGGAAGGCGAGTGAAAGCGGGAAAAATGAACGCCGAGAGAACAGAGGTGAGAGAGACAGGCGAGGGGAAACAGGGAAAAGAGACAAAGCGGGGGAAAAGAGAGAGCCCAGGAAAAAGAGACAGGACAGGGAAGAGAGAGGGAAAAGAGGGAGTGGAGGAAAGGGAGGGAATAGAGGAAGGCGAGTGGAAGCGGGAAGAATGAACGCCGAGAGAACAGAGGTGAGAGAGACAGGCGAGGGGAAACAGGGAAAAGAGGCAAGCGGGGGAAAAGAGAGAGTCCAGGGAAAAGAGACACGACTGGGAAGAGACAGTGAAAAGAGAGAGTTGATGAATGAGAGGGAAAAGAGAGGGGCGAGTGAAAGTGGGAAATTGAGACACCGAGTGAAGAGAGGTGACAGACACAGGAGAGGGGAAAGAGGGGGAAGAGACAAGCGGGGGGAAAGAGAGAGTCCAGGGAAAAGAGACAGGACAGGGAAGAGAGAGGGAAAAGAAAGTGTCCAGGGAACAGAGACACGACTGGGAAGAGACAGTGAAAAGAGAGAGTTGAGTAATGAGAGGGAAAAGAGAGGGGCGAGTGAAAGCGGGAAAATGAGACACCGAGTGAAGAGAGGTGACAGACACAGGAGAGGGGAAAGAGGGGGAAGAGACAAGCGAGGGAAAAGAGAGAGCCCAGGGAAAAGAGACGGGACAGGGAAGAGAGAGGGAAAAGAGGGAGTGGAGGAAAGGGAGGGAATAGAGGAAGGCGAGTGAAAGCGGGAAAAATGAACGCAGAGAGAACAGAGGTGAGACAGACAGGCGAGGGGAAACAGGGAAAAGAGACAAGCGAGGGAAAAGTTGGAAAAGAGGGAGTTGAGGGAAAGCAGGGGAAAGTGACTGGTGAGGGTAAAGAGGGAAGAGTTCATGGAGAATAGGCAAAAGAGGGAAAAGCGACAGGCAAGGGTAAAGAGAGAGGTGAGGAACGAGAAGGAAAAGAGAGAGGCGAGAGAAAGGGGGGAAATTAGACACCGAGTGAAGAGAGGTGACAGACACAGGAGGGGGGAAATAGGGGAAAGGGACAAGCAGTGGGAAAGAGGGAAAAGAAAGTGTCCAGGGAAAAGAGACAGGACAGGGAAGAGAGAGGGAAAAGAGGGAGAAGAGGAATGAGACAGAAAAGAGAGAGGCGAGTGAAAGTGGGAAAATGAGACACCGAGTGAAGAGAGGTGACAGACACAGGAGAGGGGAAAGACGGGGAAGAGACAAGCGGGGGGAAAGAGAGAGTCCAGGGAAGAGACAGGACAGGGAAGAGAGAGGGAAAAGAGGGAGTGGAGGAAAGGGAGGGAATAGAGGAAGGCGAGTGGAAGCGGGAAAAATGAACGCCGAGAGAACAGAGGTGAGAGAGACAGGCGAGGGGAAACAGGGAAAAGAGACAAAGCGGGGGAAAAGAGAGAGCCCAGGGAAAAGAGACAGGACAGGGAAGAGAGAGGGAAAAGAAAGTGTCCAGGGAAAAGAGACACGACTGGGAAGAGACAGTGAAAAGAGAGGGTTGAGTAATGAGAGGGAAAAGAGAGGGGCGAGTGAAAGCGGGAAAATGAGACACCGAGTGAAGAGAGGTGACAGACACAGGAGAGGGGGAAGAGACAAGCGGGGGGGAAGAGAGAGTCCAGGGAAAAGAGACAGGACAGGGAAGAGAGAGGGAAAAGAGGGAGTGGAGGGAAGGGAGGGAATAGAGGAAGGCGAGTGAAAGAGGGGGAAATGAACGCCGAGAGAACAGAGGTGAGAGACACAGGCGAGGGGAAACAGGGAAAAGAGAAAAGCGGGGGGAAAGAGAGAGTCCAGGGAAAAGAGACAGGACAGGGAAGAGAGAGGGAAAAGAGGGAGTGGAGGAAAGGGAGGGAATAGAGGAAGGCGAGTGGAAGCGGGAAAAATGAACGCCGAGAGAACAGATGTGAGAGAGACAGGCGAGGGGAAACAGGGAAAAGAGACAAGCGGGGGAAAAGAGAGAGTCCAGGGAAAAGAGACACGACTGGGAAGAGACAGTGAAAAGAGAGAGTTAAGGAATGAGAGGGAAAAGAGAGTGGCGAGTGAAAGCGGGAAAATGAGACACCGAGTGAAGAGAGGTGACAGACACAGGAGAGGGGAAAGAGGGGGAAGAGACAAGCGGGGGAAAAGAGAGAGTCCAGGGAAAAGAGACAGGACAGGGAAGAGAGAGGGAAAAGAGGGTGTGGAGGAAAGGGAGGGAATAGAGGAAGGCGAGTGAAAGCGGGAAATATAAACACCGAGAGAACAGAGGTGAGAGAGACAGGCGAGGGGAAACAGGGAAAAGAGACAAGCGCGGGAAAAGTTGGAAAAGAGGGAGTTGAGGGAAAGCAGGGGAAAGTGACTGGTGAGGGTAAAGAGGGAAGAGTTCATGGAGAATAGGCAAAAGAGGGAAAAGCGACAGGCAAGGGTAAAGAGAGAGGTGAGGAACGAGAAGGAAAAGAGAGAGGCGAGAGAAAGGGGGAAAATTAGACACCGAGTGAAGAGAGGTGACAGAGACAGGAGAGGGGAAAGAGGGGAAAGAGACAAGCGGGGGGAAAGAGAGTGTCCAGGGAAAAGAGACAGGACAGGGAGGAGAGAGTGAAAAGAGGGAGTTGATGAGTGAGAGAGAAAAGAGAGGGGCGAGTGAAGGTGGGAAATTTACACACCGAGTGAAGAGAGGTGACAGATACAGGAGAGGGGAAAGAAGGGAAAGAGACAAGCCGAGGAAAAGAGAGTATCTAGGGAAAAGAGGCAGGACAGGGAGGAGAGAGTGAAGAGAGAGAGTTGATGAATGAGAGGGAAACGAGAGAGGCGAGTGAAAGTGGGAAAATGAGACACCAAGTGAAGAGAGGTGACAGACACAGGAGAGGGGAAAGAGGGGGAAGAGACAAGCGGGGGAAAAGAGAGAGTCCAGGGAAAAGAGACAGGACAGGGAAGAGAGAGGGAAAAGAGGGAGCGGAGGGAATAGAGGAAGGCGAGTGAAAGAGGGGGAAATGAACGCCGAGAGAACAGAGGTGAGAGAGACAGGCGAGGGGAAACAGGGAAAAGAGACAAGCGAGGGAAAAGTTGGAAAAGAGGGAGTTGAAGGAAAGCAGGGGAAAGTGACTGGTGAGGGTAAAGAGGGAAGAGTTCATGGAGAATAGGCAAAAGAGGGAAAAGCGACAGGCAAGGGTAAAGAGAGAGGTGAGGAACGAGAAGGAAAAGAGAGAGGCGAGTGAAAGCGGGGAAATGAGACACCGAGTGAAGAGAGGTGACAGACACAGGAGAGAGGAAAGAGGGGGAAGAGACAAGCGGGGGGAAAGAGAGAGCCCAGGGAAAAGAGACAGGACAGGGAAGAGAGAGGGAAAAGAGGGAGTGGAGGGAAGGGAGGGAATAGAGGAAGGCGAGTGAAAGAGGGGGAAATGAACGCCGAGAGAACAGAGGTGAGAGAGACAGGCGAGGGGAAACAGGGAAAAGAGAAAAGCGGGGGGAAAGAGAGAGTCCAGGGAAAAGAGACAGGACAGGGAAGAGAGAGGGAAAAGAGGGAGTGGAGGAAAGGGAGGGAATAGAGGAAGGCGAGTGAAAGAGGGGGAAATGAACGCCGAGAGTACAGAGGTGAGAGAGACAGGCGAGGGGAAACAGGGAAAAGAGACAAGCGGGGGAAAAGAGAGAGTCCAGGGAAAAGAGACAGGACAGGGAAGAGAGAGGGAAAAGAAAGTGTCCAGGGAAAAGAGACACGACTGGGAAGAGACAGTGAAAAGAGAGAGTTGAGGAATGAGAGGGAAAAGAGAGGGGCGAGAGAAAGCGGGAAAATGAGACACCGAGTGAAGAGAGGTGACAGACACAGGAGAGGGGAAAGACGGGGAAGAGACAAGCGGGGGAAAAGAGAGAGCCCAGGGAAAAGAGGCAGGACAGGGAGGAGAGAGTGAAAAGAGGGAGTTGATGAGTGAGAGAGAAAAGAGAGGGGCGAGTGAAGGTGGGAAATTTCCCCACCGAGTGAAGAGAGGTGACAGACACAGGAGAGGGGAAAGAAGGGAAAGAGACAAGCCGAGGAAAAGAGAGTATCTAGGGAAAAGAGGCAGGACAGGGAGGAGAGAGTGAAGAGAGAGAGTTGATGAATGAGAGGGAAACGAGAGAGGCGAGTGGAAGTGGGAAAATGAGACACCAAGTGAAGAGAGGTGACAGACACAGGAGAGGGGAAAGAGGGGGAAGAGACAAGCGGGGGAAAAGAGAGAGCCCAGGGAAAAGAAAGGACAGGGAAGAGAGAGGGAAAAGAAAGTGTCCAGGGAAAAGAGACACGACTGGGAAGAGACAGTGAAAAGAGAGAGTTGAGGAATGAGAGGGAAAAGAGAGGGGCGAGTGAAAGCGGGAAAATGAGACTCCGAGTGAAGAGAGGTGACAGACACAGGAGAGGGGAAAGAGGGGGAAGAGACAAGCAGTGGGAAAGAGGGAAAAGAAAGTGTCCAGGGAAAAGAGACAGGACAGGGAAGAGAGAGTGAAAAGAGGGAGAAGAGGAATGAGACAGAAAAGAGAGAGGCGAGTGAAAGTGGGAAAATGAGACACCGAGTGAAGAGAGGTGACAGACACAGGAGAGGGGAAAGACGGGGAAGAGACAAGCGGGGGAAAAGAGAGAGCCCGGGGAAAAGAGAGAGTCCAGGGAAAAGAGACAGGACAGGGAAGAGAGAGGGAAAAGAGGGAGTGAAGGGAAGGGAGGGAATAGAGGAAGGCGAGTGAAAGAGGGGGAAATGAACGCCGAGAGAACAGAGGTGAGAGAGACAGGCGAGGGGAAACAGGGAAAAGAGAAAAGCGGGGGGAAAGAGAGAGTCCAGGGAAAAGAGACAGGACAGGGAAGAGAGAGGGAAAACAGGGAGTGGAGGAAAGGGAGGGAACAGAGGAAGGCGAGTGGAAGCGGGAAAAATGAACGCCGAGAGAACAGAGGTGAGAGAGACAGGCGAGGGGAAACAGGGAAAAGAGACAAGCCGGGGAAAAGAGACTATCCAGGGAAAAGAGACACGACTGGGAAGAGACAGTGAAAAGAGAGAGATGAGGAATGAGAGGGAAAAGAGAGGGGCGAGTGAAAGCGGGAAAATGAGACACCGAGTGAAGAGAGGTGACAGACACAGGAGAGGGGAAAGAGGGGGAAGAGACAAGCGGGGGAAAAGAGAGAGCCCAGGGAAAAGAGACAGGACAGGGAAGAGAGAGGGAAAAGAGGGTGTGGAGGAAAGGGAGGGAATAGAGGAAGGCGAGTGAAAGCGGGAAATATAAACACCGAGAGAACAGAGGTGAGAGAGACAGGCGAGGGGAAACAGGGAAAAGAGACAAGCGCGGGAAAAGTTGGAAAAGAGGGAGTTGAGGGAAAGCAGGGGAAAGTGACTGGTGAGGGTAAAGAGGGAAGAGTTCATGGAGAATAGGCAAAAGAGGGAAAAGCGACAGGCAAGGGTAAAGAGAGAGGTGAGGAACGAGAAGGAAAAGAGAGAGGCGAGAGAAAGGGGGAAAATTAGACACCGAGTGAAGAGAGGTGACAGAGACAGGAGAGGGGAAAGAGGGGAAAGAGACAAGCGGGGGGAAAGAGAGTGTCCAGGGAAAAGAGACAGGACAGGGAGGAGAGAGTGAAAAGAGGGAGTTGATGAGTGAGAGAGAAAAGAGAGGGGCGAGTGAAGGTGGGAAATTTACACACCGAGTGAAGAGAGGTGACAGATACAGGAGAGGGGAAAGAAGGGAAAGAGACAAGCCGAGGAAAAGAGAGTATCTAGGGAAAAGAGGCAGGACAGGGAGGAGAGAGTGAAGAGAGAGAGTTGATGAATGAGAGGGAAACGAGAGACGCGAGTGGAAGTGGGAAAATGAGACACCAAGTGAAGAGAGGTGACAGACACAGGAGAGGGGAAAGAGGGGGAAGAGACAAGCGGGGGAAAAGAGAGAGTCCAGGGAGGAGAAAGGACAGGGAAGAGAGAGGGAAAAGAGGGAGCGGAGGGAATAGAGGAAGGCGAGTGAAAGAGGGGGAAATGAACGCCGAGAGAACAGAGGTGAGAGAGACAGGCGAGGGGAAACAGGGAAAAGAGACAAGCGGGGGAAAAGAGAGAGTCCAGGGAAAAGAGACAGGACAGGGAAGAGAGAGGGAAAAGAAAGTGTCCAGGGAAAAGAGACACGACTGGGAAGAGACAGTGAAAAGAGAGAGTTGAGGAATGAGAGGGAAAAGAGAGGGGCGAGTGAAAGTGGGAAATTGAGACACCGAGTGAAGAGAGGTGACAGACACAGGAGAGGGGAAAGAGGGGGAAGAGACAAGCGGGGGGGAAGAGAGAGTCCAGGGAAAAGAGACAGGACAGGGAAGAGAGAGGGAAAAGAGGGAGTGGAGGGAAGGGAGGGAATAGAGGAAGGCGAGTGAAAGAGGGGGAAATGAACGCCGAGAGAACAGAGGTGAGAGAGACAGGTGAGGGGAAACAGGGAAAAGAGACAAGCGGGGGAAAAGAGACACGACAGGGAAGAGACAGTGAAAAGAGAGAGTTGAGGAATGAGAGGGAAAAGAGAGGGGCGAGTGAAAGCGGGAAAATGAGACACCGAGTGAAGAGAGGTGACAGACACAGGAGAGGGGAAAGAGGGGGAAGACACAAGCGGGGGAAAAGAGAGAGTCCAGGGAAAAGAGACAGGACAGGGAAGAGAGAGGGAAAAGAGGGAGTGGAGGAAAGGGAGGGAAGAGAGGAAGGCGAGTGAAAGCGGGAAAAATGAACGCCGAGAGAACAGAGGTGAGAGAGACAGGCGAGGGGAAACAGGGAAAAGAGACAAGCGGGGGAAAAGAGAGAGTCCAGGGAAAAGAGACAGGACAGGGAAGAGAGAGGGAAAAGAGGGAGTGGAGGGAAGGGAGGGAATAGAGGAAGGCGAGTGAAAGAGGGGGAAATGAACGCCGAGAGAACAGAGGTGAGAGAGACAGGCGAGGGGAAACAGGGAAAAGAGAAAAGCGGGGGAAAAGAGAGAGTCCAGGGAAAAGAGACAGGACAGGGAAGAGAGAGGGAAAAGAGGGAGTGGAGGAAAGGGAGGGAATAGAGGAAGGCGAGTGGAAGCGGGAAAAATGAACGCCGAGAGTACAGAGGTGAGAGAGACAGGCGAGGGGAAACAGGGAAAAGAGGCAAGCGGGGGAAAAGAGAGAGTCCAGGGAAAAGAGACAGGACAGGGAAGAGAGAGGGAAAAGAGGGAGTGGAGGAAAGGGAGGGAATAGAGGAAGGCGAGTGGAAGCGGGAAAAATGAACGCCGAGAGAACAGAGGTGAGAGAGACAGGCGAGGGGAAACAGGGAAAAGAGACAAAGCGGGGGAAAAGAGAGAGCCCAGGGAAAAGAGACAGGACAGGGAAGAGAGAGGGAAAAGAAAGTGTCCAGGGAAAAGAGACACGACTGGGAAGAGACAGTGAAAAGAGAGAGTTGAGGAATGAGAGGGAAAAGAGAGGGGCGAGTGAAAGTGGGAAATTGAGACACCGAGTGAAGAGAGGTGACAGACACAGGAGAGGGGGAAGAGACAAGCGGGGGGGAAGAGAGAGTCCAGGGAAAAGAGACAGGACAGGGAAGAGAGAGGGAAAAGAGGGAGTGGAGGGAAGGGAGGGAATAGAGGAAGGCGAGTGAAAGAGGGGGAAATGAACGCCGAGAGAACAGAGGTGAGAGACACAGGCGAGGGGAAACAGGGAAAAGAGAAAAGCGGGGGGAAAGAGAGAGTCCAGGGAAAAGAGACAGGACAGGGAAGAGAGAGGGAAAACAGGGAGTGGAGGAAAGGGAGGGAATAGAGGAAGGCGAGTGGAAGCGGGAAAAATGAACGCCGAGAGAACAGATGTGAGAGAGACAGGCGAGGGGAAACAGGGAAAAGAGACAAGCGGGGGAAAAGAGAGAGTCCAGGGAAAAGAGACAGGACAGGGAAGAGAGAGGGAAAAGAGGGAGTGGAGGAAAGGGAGGGAATAGAGGAAGGCGAGTGGAAGCGGGAAAAATGAACGCCGAGAGAACAGAGGTGAGAGAGACAGGCGAGGGGAAACAGGGAAAAGAGACAAAGCGGGGGAAAAGAGAGAGCCCAGGGAAAAGAGACAGGACAGGGAAGAGAGAGGGAAAAGAAAGTGTCCAGGGAAAAGAGACACGACTGGGAAGAGACAGTGAAAAGAGAGAGTTGAGGAATGAGAGGGAAAAGAGAGGGGCGAGTGAAAGTGGGAAATTGAGACACCGAGTGAAGAGAGGTGACAGACACAGGAGAGGGGGAAGAGACAAGCGGGGGGGAAGAGAGAGTCCAGGGAAAAGAGACAGGACAGGGAAGAGAGAGGGAAAAGAGGGAGTGGAGGGAAGGGAGGGAATAGAGGAAGGCGAGTGAAAGAGGGGGAAATGAACGCCGAGAGAACAGAGGTGAGAGACACAGGCGAGGGGAAACAGGGAAAAGAGAAAAGCGGGGGGAAAGAGAGAGTCCAGGGAAAAGAGACAGGACAGGGAAGAGAGAGGGAAAACAGGGAGTGGAGGAAAGGGAGGGAATAGAGGAAGGCGAGTGGAAGCGGGAAAAATGAACGCCGAGAGAACAGATGTGAGAGAGACAGGCGAGGGGAAACAGGGAAAAGAGACAAGCGGGGGAAAAGAGAGAGTCCAGGGAAAAGAGACACGACTGGGAAGAGACAGTGAAAAGAGAGAGTTAAGGAATGAGAGGGAAAAGAGAGTGGCGAGTGAAAGCGGGAAAATGAGACACCGAGTGAAGAGAGGTGACAGACACAGGAGAGGGGAAAGAGGGGGAAGAGACAAGCGGGGGAAAAGAGAGAGCCCAGGGAAAAGAGACAGGACAGGGAAGAGAGAGGGAAAAGAGGGTGTGGAGGAAAGGGAGGGAATAGAGGAAGGCGAGTGAAAGCGGGAAATATAAACACCGAGAGAACAGAGGTGAGAGAGACAGGCGAGGGGAAACAGGGAAAAGAGACAAGCGCGGGAAAAGTTGGAAAAGAGGGAGTTGAGGGAAAGCAGGGGAAAGTGACTGGTGAGGGTAAAGAGGGAAGAGTTCATGGAGAATAGGCAAAAGAGGGAAAAGCGACAGGCAAGGGTAAAGAGAGAGGTGAGGAACGAGAAGGAAAAGAGAGAGGCGAGAGAAAGGGGGAAAATTAGACACCGAGTGAAGAGAGGTGACAGAGACAGGAGAGGGGAAAGAGGGGAAAGAGACAAGCGGGGGGAAAGAGAGTGTCCAGGGAAAAGAGACAGGACAGGGAGGAGAGAGTGAAAAGAGGGAGTTGATGAGTGAGAGAGAAAAGAGAGGGGCGAGTGAAGGTGGGAAATTTACACACCGAGTGAAGAGAGGTGACAGATACAGGAGAGGGGAAAGAAGGGAAAGAGACAAGCCGAGGAAAAGAGAGTATCTAGGGAAAAGAGGCAGGACAGGGAGGAGAGAGTGAAGAGAGAGAGTTGATGAATGAGAGGGAAACGAGAGACGCGAGTGGAAGTGGGAAAATGAGACACCAAGTGAAGAGAGGTGACAGACACAGGAGAGGGGAAAGAGGGGGAAGAGACAAGCGGGGGAAAAGAGAGAGTCCAGGGAAGAGAAAGGACAGGGAAGAGAGAGGGAAAAGAGGGAGCGGAGGGAATAGAGGAAGGCGAGTGAAAGAGGGGGAAATGAACGCCGAGAGAACAGAGGTGAGAGAGACAGGCGAGGGGAAACAGGGAAAAGAGACAAGCGAGGGAAAAGTTGGAAAAGGGAGTTGAAGGAAAGCAGGGGAAAGTGACTGGTGAGGGTAAAGAGGGAAGAGTTCATGGAGAATAGGCAAAAGAGGGAAAAGCGACAGGCAAGGGTAAAGAGAGAGGTGAGGAACGAGAAGGAAAAGAGAGAGGCGAGTGAAAGCGGGGAAATGAGACACCGAGTGAAGAGAGGTGACAGACACAGGAGAGAGGAAAGAGGGGGAAGAGACAAGCGGGGGGAAAGAGAGAGTCCAGGGAAAAGAGACAGGACAGGGAAGAGAGAGGGAAAAGAGGGAGTGGAGGGAAGGGAGGGAATAGAGGAAGGCGAGTGAAAGAGGGGGAAATGAACGCCGAGAGAACAGAGGTGAGAGAGACAGGCGAGGGGAAACAGGGAAAAGAGAAAAGCGGGGGAAAAGAGAGAGTCCAGGGAAAAGAGACAGGACAGGGAAGAGAGAGGGAAAAGAGGGAGTGGAGGAAAGGGAGGGAATAGAGGAAGGCGAGTGGAAGCGGGAAAAATGAACGCCGAGAGTACAGAGGTGAGAGAGACAGGCGAGGGGAAACAGGGAAAAGAGACAAGCGGGGGAAAAGAGAGAGTCCAGGGAAAAGAGACAGGACAGGGAAGAGAGAGGGAAAAGAAAGTGTCCAGGGAAAAGAGACACGACTGGGAAGAGACAGTGAAAAGAGAGAGTTGAGGAATGAGAGGGAAAAGAGAGGGGCGAGTGAAAGTGGGAAATTGAGACACCGAGTGAAGAGAGGTGACAGACACAGGAGAGGGGAAAGAGGGGGAAGAGACAAGCGGGGGGGAAGAGAGAGTCCAGGGAAAAGAGATAGGACAGGGAAGAGAGAGGGAAAAGAGGGAGTGGAGGGAAGGGAGGGAATAGAGGAAGGCGAGTGAAAGAGGGGGAAATGAACGCCGAGAGAACAGAGGTGAGAGAGACAGGCGAGGGGAAACAGGGAAAAGAGAAAAGCGGGGGGAAAGAGAGAGTCCAGGGAAAAGAGACAGGACAGGGAAGAGAGAGGGAAAACAGGGAGTGGAGGAAAGGGAGGGAATAGAGGAAGGCGAGTGAAAGCAGGAAAAATGAACGCCGAGAGAACAGAGGTGAGAGACACAGGCGAGGGGAAACAGGGAAAAGAGAAAAGCGGGGAAAAGAGAGAGTCCAGGGAAAAGAGACAGGACAGGGAAGAGAGAGGGAAAAGAGAGAGTTGAGGAATGAGAGGGAAAAGAGAGGGGCGAGTGAAAGTGGGAAATTGAGACACCGAGTGAAGAGAGGTGACAGACACAGGAGAGGGGAAACAGGGGGAAGAGACAAGCGGGGGGAAAGAGAGAGTCCAGGGAAAAGAGATAGGACAGGGAAGAGAGAGGGAAAAGAGGGTGTGGAGGAAAGGGAGGGAATAGAGGAAGGCGAGTGAAAGCAGGAAAAATGAACGCCGAGAGAACAGAGGTGAGAGACACAGGCGAGGGGAAACAGGGAAAAGAGAAAAGCGGGGGAAAAGAGAGAGTCCAGGGAAAAGAGACAGGACAGGGAAGAGAGAGGGAAAAGAGGGAGTGGAGGAAAGGGAGGGAATAGAGGAAGGCGAGTGGAAGCGGGAAAAATGAACGCCGAGAGAACAGAGGTGAGAGTGACAGGCAAGGGGAAACAGGGAAAAGAGAAAAGCGGGGGAAAAGAGAGAGTCCAGGGAAAAGAGACACGACTGGGAAGAGAGAGTGAAAAGAGAGAGTTAAGGAATGAGAGGGAAAAGAGAGTGGCGAGTGAAAGCGGGAAAATGAGACACCGAGTGAAGAGAGGTGACAGACACAGGAGAGGGGAAAGACGGGGATGAGACAAGCGGGGGAAAAGAGAGAGCCCAGGGAAAAGAGACGGGACAGGGAAGAGAGAGGGAAAAGAGGGAGTGGAGGAAAGGGAGGGAATAGAGGAAGGCGAGTGAAAGCAGGAAAACTGAACGCCGAGAGAACAGAGGTGAGAGAGACAGGCGAGGGGAAACAGGGAAAAGAGACAAGCGGGGGAAAAGAGAGAGTCCAGGGAAAAGAGACGGGACAGGGAAGAGAGAGGGAAAAGAGGGAGTGGAGGAAAGGGAGGGAATAGAGGAAGGCGAGTGGAAGCGGGAAAAATGAACGCCGAGAGAACAGAGGTGAGAGAGACAGGCGAGGGGAAACAGGGAAAAGAGACAAGCCGGGGAAAATAGACTATCCAGGGAAAAGAGACACGACTGGGAAGAGACAGTGAAAAGAGTGAGTTGAGGAATGAGAGGGAAAAGAGAGGGGCGAGTGAAAGTGGGAAATATAAACACCGAGAGAACAGAGGTGAGAGAGACAGGCGAGGGGAAACAGGGAAAAGAGACAAGCGCGGGAAAAGTTGGAAAAGAGGGAGTTGAGGGAAAGCAGGGGAAAGTGACTGGTGAGGGTAAAGAGGGAAGAGTTCATGGAGAACAGGCAAAAGAGGGAAAAGCGACAGGCAAGGGTAAAGAGAGAGGTGAGGAACGAGAAGGAAAAGAGAGAGGGGAGAAAAAGGGGGAAAATTAGGCACGGAGTGAAGAGAGGTGACAGAGACAGGAGAGGGGAAAGAGGGGAAAGAGACAAGCGGGGGGAAAGAGAGTGTCCAGGGAAAAGAGACAGGACAGGGAGGAGAGAGTGAAAAGAGGGAGTTGATGAGTGAGAGAGAAAAGAGAGGGGCGAGTGAAGGTGGGAAATTTACACACCGAGTGAAGAGAGGTGACAGATACAGGAGAGGGGAAAGAAGGGAAAGAGACAAGCCGAGGAAAAGAGAGTATCTAGGGAAAAGAGGCAGGACAGGGAGGAGAGAGTGAAGAGAGAGAGTTGATGAATGAGAGGGAAACGAGAGAGGCGAGTGAAAGTGGGAAAATGAGACACCAAGTGAAGAGAGGTGACAGACACAGGAGAGGGGAAAGAGGGGGAAGAGACAAGCGGGGGAAAAGAGAGAGTCCAGGGAAAAGAGACAGGACAGGGAAGAGAGAGGGAAAAGAGGGAGCGGAGGGAATAGAGGAAGGCGAGTGAAAGCGGGAAAAATGAACGCCGAGAGAACAGAGGTGAGAGAGACAGGCGAGGGGAAACAGGGAAAAGAGACAAGCGAGGGAAAAGTTGGAAAAGAGGGAGTTGAAGGAAAGCAGGGGAAAGTGACTGGTGAGGGTAAAGAGGGAAGAGTTCATGGAGAATAGGCAAAAGAGGGAAAAGCGACAGGCAAGGGTAAAGAGAGAGGTGAGGAACGAGAAGGAAAAGAGAGAGGCGAGTGAAAGCGGGGAAATGAGACACCGAGTGAAGAGAGGTGACAGACACAGGAGAGAGGAAAGAGGGGGAAGAGACAAGCGGGGGGAAAGAGAGAGCCCAGGGAAAAGAGACAGGACAGGGAAGAGAGAGGGAAAAGAGGGAGTGGAGGGAAGGGAGGGAATAGAGGAAGGCGAGTGAAAGAGGGGGAAATGAACGCCGAGAGAACAGAGGTGAGAGAGACAGGCGAGGGGAAACAGGGAAAAGAGAAAAGCGGGGGGAAAGAGAGAGTCCAGGGAAAAGAGACAGGACAGGGAAGAGAGAGGGAAAAGAAAGTGTCCAGGGAAAAGAGACACGACTGGGAAGAGACAGTGAAAAGAGAGAGTTGAGGAATGAGAGGGAAAAGAGAGGGGCGAGAGAAAGCGGGAAAATGAGACACCGAGTGAAGAGAGGTGACAGACACAGGAGAGGGGAAAGACGGGGAAGAGACAAGCGGGGGAAAAGAGAGAGCCCAGGGAAAAGAGGCAGGACAGGGAGGAGAGAGTGAAAAGAGGGAGTTGATGAGTGAGAGAGAAAAGAGAGGGGCGAGTGAAGGTGGGAAATTTCCCCACCGAGTGAAGAGAGGTGACAGACACAGGAGAGGGGAAAGAAGGGAAAGAGACAAGCCGAGGAAAAGAGAGTATCTAGGGAAAAGAGGCAGGACAGGGAGGAGAGAGTGAAGAGAGAGAGTTGATGAATGAGAGGGAAACGAGAGAGGCGAGTGGAAGTGGGAAAATGAGACACCAAGTGAAGAGAGGTGACAGACACAGGAGAGGGGAAAGAGGGGGAAGAGACAAGCGGGGGAAAAGAGAGAGCCCAGGGAAAAGAAAGGACAGGGAAGAGAGAGGGAAAAGAAAGTGTCCAGGGAAAAGAGACACGACTGGGAAGAGACAGTGAAAAGAGAGAGTTGAGGAATGAGAGGGAAAAGAGAGGGGCGAGTGAAAGCGGGAAAATGAGACTCCGAGTGAAGAGAGGTGACAGACACAGGAGAGGGGAAAGAGGGGGAAGAGACAAGCAGTGGGAAAGAGGGAAAAGAAAGTGTCCAGGGAAAAGAGACAGGACAGGGAAGAGAGAGTGAAAAGAGGGAGAAGAGGAATGAGACAGAAAAGAGAGAGGCGAGTGAAAGTGGGAAAATGAGACACCGAGTGAAGAGAGGTGACAGACACAGGAGAGGGGAAAGACGGGGAAGAGACAAGCGGGGGAAAAGAGAGAGCCCGGGGAAAAGAGAGAGTCCAGGGAAAAGAGACAGGACAGGGAAGAGAGAGGGAAAAGAGGGAGTGGAGGAAAGGGAGGGAATAGAGGAAGGCGAGTGAAAGAGGGGGAAATGAACGCCGAGAGAACAGAGGTGAGAGAGACAGGCGAGGGGAAACAGGGAAAAGAGACAAGCGGGGGAAAAGAGAGAGTCCAGGGAAAAGAGACAGGACAGGGAAGAGAGAGGGAAAAGAAAGTGTCCAGGGAGAAGAGACACGACTGGGAAGAGACAGTGAAAAGAGAGAGTTGAGGAATGAGAGGGAAAAGAGAGGGGCGAGTGAAAGCGGGAAAATGAGACACCAAGTGAAGAGAGGTGACAGACACAGGAGAGGGGAAAGACGGGGAAGAGACAAGCGGGGGAAAAGAGAGAGTCCAGAGAAGAGACAGGACAGGGAAGAGAGAGGGAAAAGAGGGAGTGGAGGAAAGGGAGGGAGTAGAGGAAGGCGAGTGAAAGCGGGAAAAATGAACGCCGAGAGAACAGAGGTGAGAGAGACAGGCGAGGGGAAACAGGGAAAAGAGACAAGCGGGGGAAAAGAGAGAGTCCAGGGAAAAGAGACGGGACAGGGAAGAGAGAGGGAAAAGAGGGAGTGGAGGAAAGGGAGGGAGTAGAGGAAGGCGAGTGAAAGCGGGAAAAATGAACGCCGAGAGAACAGAGGTGAGAGAGACAGGCGAGGGGAAACAGGGAAAAGAGAAATGTGGGGGGAAAGAGAGAGTCCAGGGAAAAGAGACACGACTGGGAAGAGACAGTGAAAAGAGAGAGATGAGGAATGAGAGGGAAAAGAGAGGGGCGAGTGAAAGCGGGAAAATGAGACACCGAGTGAAGAGAGGTGACAGACACAGGAGAGGGGAAAGAGGGGGAAGAGACAAGCGGGGGGAAAGAGAGTGTCCAGGGAAAAGAGACAGGACAGGGAGGAGAGAGTGAAAAGAGGGAGTTGATGAGTGAGAGAGAAAAGAGAGGGGCGAGTGAAGGTGGGAAATTTACACACCGAGTGAAGAGAGGTGACAGATACAGGAGAGGGGAAAGAAGGGAAAGAGACAAGCCGAGGAAAAGAGAGTATCTAGGGAAAAGAGGCAGGACAGGGAGGAGAGAGTGAAGAGAGAGAGTTGATGAATGAGAGGGAAACGAGAGACGCGAGTGGAAGTGGGAAAATGAGACACCAAGTGAAGAGAGGTGACAGACACAGGAGAGGGGAAAGAGGGGGAAGAGACAAGCGGGGGGGAAGAGAGAGTCCAGGGAAAAGAGACAGGAGAGGGAAGAGAGAGGGAAAAGAGGGAGTGGAGGGAAGGGAGGGAATAGAGGAAGGCGAGTGAAAGAGGGGGAAATGAACGCCGAGAGAACAGAGGTGAGAGAGACAGGCGAGGGGAAACAGGGAAAAGAGACAAGCGGGGGAAAAGAGACACGACAGGGAAGAGACAGTGAAAAGAGAGAGTTGAGGAATGAGAGGGAAAAGAGAGGGGCGAGTGAAAGCGGGAAAATGAGACACCGAGTGAAGAGAGGTGACAGACACAGGAGAGGGGAAAGAGGGGGAAGAGACAAGCGGGGGAAAAGAGAGAGCCCAGGGAAAAGAAAGGACAGGGAAGAGAGAGGGAAAAGAAAGTGTCCAGGGAAAAGAGACACGACTGGGAAGAGACAGTGAAAAGAGAGAGTTGAGGAATGAGAGGGAAAAGAGAGGGGCGAGTGAAAGCGGGAAAATGAGACTCCGAGTGAAGAGAGGTGACAGACACAGGAGAGGGGAAAGAGGGGGAAGAGACAAGCAGTGGGAAAGAGGGAAAAGAAAGTGTCCAGGGAAAAGAGACAGGACAGGGAAGAGAGAGTGAAAAGAGGGAGAAGAGGAATGAGACAGAAAAGAGAGAGGCGAGTGAAAGTGGGAAAATGAGACACCGAGTGAAGAGAGGTGACAGACACAGGAGAGGGGAAAGACGGGGAAGAGACAAGCGGGGGAAAAGAGAGAGCCCGGGGAAAAGAGAGAGTCCAGGGAAAAGAGACAGGACAGGGAAGAGAGAGGGAAAAGAGGGAGTGGAGGAAAGGGAGGGAATAGAGGAAGGCGAGTGAAAGAGGGGGAAATGAACGCCGAGAGAACAGAGGTGAGAGAGACAGGCGAGGGGAAACAGGGAAAAGAGACAAGCGGGGGAAAAGAGAGAGTCCAGGGAAAAGAGACAGGACAGGGAAGAGAGAGGGAAAAGAAAGTGTCCAGGGAGAAGAGACACGACTGGGAAGAGACAGTGAAAAGAGAGAGTTGAGGAATGAGAGGGAAAAGAGAGGGGCGAGTGAAAGCGGGAAAATGAGACACCAAGTGAAGAGAGGTGACAGACACAGGAGAGGGGAAAGACGGGGAAGAGACAAGCGGGGGAAAAGAGAGAGTCCAGAGAAGAGACAGGACAGGGAAGAGAGAGGGAAAAGAGGGAGTGGAGGAAAGGGAGGGAGTAGAGGAAGGCGAGTGAAAGCGGGAAAAATGAACGCCGAGAGAACAGAGGTGAGAGAGACAGGCGAGGGGAAACAGGGAAAAGAGACAAGCGGGGGAAAAGAGAGAGTCCAGGGAAAAGAGACGGGACAGGGAAGAGAGAGGGAAAAGAGGGAGTGGAGGAAAGGGAGGGAGTAGAGGAAGGCGAGTGAAAGCGGGAAAAATGAACGCCGAGAGAACAGAGGTGAGAGAGACAGGCGAGGGGAAACAGGGAAAAGAGAAATGTGGGGGGAAAGAGAGAGTCCAGGGAAAAGAGACACGACTGGGAAGAGACAGTGAAAAGAGAGAGATGAGGAATGAGAGGGAAAAGAGAGGGGCGAGTGAAAGCGGGAAAATGAGACACCGAGTGAAGAGAGGTGACAGACACAGGAGAGGGGAAAGAGGGGGAAGAGACAAGCGGGGGGAAAGAGAGTGTCCAGGGAAAAGAGACAGGACAGGGAGGAGAGAGTGAAAAGAGGGAGTTGATGAGTGAGAGAGAAAAGAGAGGGGCGAGTGAAGGTGGGAAATTTACACACCGAGTGAAGAGAGGTGACAGATACAGGAGAGGGGAAAGAAGGGAAAGAGACAAGCCGAGGAAAAGAGAGTATCTAGGGAAAAGAGGCAGGACAGGGAGGAGAGAGTGAAGAGAGAGAGTTGATGAATGAGAGGGAAACGAGAGACGCGAGTGGAAGTGGGAAAATGAGACACCAAGTGAAGAGAGGTGACAGACACAGGAGAGGGGAAAGAGGGGGAAGAGACAAGCGGGGGGGAAGAGAGAGTCCAGGGAAAAGAGACAGGAGAGGGAAGAGAGAGGGAAAAGAGGGAGTGGAGGGAAGGGAGGGAATAGAGGAAGGCGAGTGAAAGAGGGGGAAATGAACGCCGAGAGAACAGAGGTGAGAGAGACAGGCGAGGGGAAACAGGGAAAAGAGACAAGCGGGGGAAAAGAGACACGACAGGGAAGAGACAGTGAAAAGAGAGAGTTGAGGAATGAGAGGGAAAAGAGAGGGGCGAGTGAAAGCGGGAAAATGAGACACCGAGTGAAGAGAGGTGACAGACACAGGAGAGGGGAAAGAGGGGGAAGAGACAAGCGGGGGGAAAGAGAGAGCCCAGGGAAAAGAGACAGGACAGGGAAGAGAGAGGGAAAAGAGGGAGTGGAGGAAAGGGAGGGAATAGAGGAAGGCGAGTGAAAGCGGGAAAAATGAACGCCGAGAGAACAGATGTGAGAGAGACAGGCGAGGGGAAACAGGGAAAAGAGACAAGCGGGGGAAAAGAGAGAGTCCAGGGAAAAGAGACAGGACACGGAAGAGAGAGGGAAAAGAGGGAGTGGAGGGAAGGGAGGGAATAGAGGAAGGCGAGTGAAAGAGGGGGAAATGAACGCCGAGAGAACAGAGGTGAGAGAGACAGGCGAGGGGAAACAGGGAAAAGAGAAAAGCGGGGGAAAAGAGAGAGTCCAGGGAAAAGAGACAGGACAGGGAAGAGAGAGGGAAAAGAGGGAGTGGAGGAAAGGGAGGGAATAGAGGAAGGCGAGTGGAAGCGGGAAAAATGAACGCCGAGAGTACAGAGGTGAGAGAGACAGGCGAGGGGAAACAGGGAAAAGAGGCAAGCGGGGGAAAAGAGAGAGTCCAGGGAAAAGAGACAGGACAGGGAAGAGAGAGGGAAAAGAGGGAGTGGAGGAAAGGGAGGGAATAGAGGAAGGCGAGTGGAAGCGGGAAAAATGAACGCCGAGAGAACAGAGGTGAGAGAGACAGGCGAGGGGAAACAGGGAAAAGAGACAAAGCGGGGGAAAAGAGAGAGCCCAGGGAAAAGAGACAGGACAGGGAAGAGAGAGGGAAAAGAAAGTGTCCAGGGAAAAGAGACACGACTGGGAAGAGACAGTGAAAAGAGAGAGTTGAGGAATGAGAGGGAAAAGAGAGGGGCGAGTGAAAGTGGGAAATTGAGACACCGAGTGAAGAGAGGTGACAGACACAGGAGAGGGGGAAGAGACAAGCGGGGGGGAAGAGAGAGTCCAGGGAAAAGAGACAGGACAGGGAAGAGAGAGGGAAAAGAGGGAGTGGAGGGAAGGGAGGGAATAGAGGAAGGCGAGTGAAAGAGGGGGAAATGAACGCCGAGAGAACAGAGGTGAGAGAGACAGGCGAGGGGAAACAGGGAAAAGAGAAAAGCGGGGGAAAAGAGAGAGTCCAGGGAAAAGAGACAGGACAGGGAAGAGAGAGGGAAAACAGGGAGTGGAGGAAAGGGAGGGAATAGAGGAAGGCGAGTGGAAGCGGGAAAAATGAACGCCGAGAGAACAGATGTGAGAGAGACAGGCGAGGGGAAACAGGGAAAAGAGACAAGCGGGGGAAAAGAGAGAGTCCAGGGAAAAGAGACACGACTGGGAAGAGACAGTGAAAAGAGAGAGTTAAGGAATGAGAGGGAAAAGAGAGTGGCGAGTGAAAGCGGGAAAATGAGACACCGAGTGAAGAGAGGTGACAGACACAGGAGAGGGGAAAGAGGGGGAAGAGACAAGCGGGGGAAAAGAGAGAGCCCAGGGAAAAGAGACAGGACAGGGAAGAGAGAGGGAAAAGAGGGTGTGGAGGAAAGGGAGGGAATAGAGGAAGGCGAGTGAAAGCGGGAAATATAAACACCGAGAGAACAGAGGTGAGAGAGACAGGCGAGGGGAAACAGGGAAAAGAGACAAGCGCGGGAAAAGTTGGAAAAGAGGGAGTTGAGGGAAAGCAGGGGAAAGTGACTGGTGAGGGTAAAGAGGGAAGAGTTCATGGAGAATAGGCAAAAGAGGGAAAAGCGACAGGCAAGGGTAAAGAGAGAGGTGAGGAACGAGAAGGAAAAGAGAGAGGCGAGTGAAAGCGGGGAAATGAGACACCGAGTGAAGAGAGGTGACAGACACAGGAGAGAGGAAAGAGGGGGAAGAGACAAGCGGGGGGAAAGAGAGAGTCCAGGGAAAAGAGACAGGACAGGGAAGAGAGAGGGAAAAGACGGAGTGGAGGGAAGGGAGGGAATAGAGGAAGGCGAGTGAAAGAGGGGGAAATGAACGCCGAGAGAACAGAGGTGAGAGAGACAGGCGAGGGGAAACAGGGAAAAGAGAAAAGCGGGGGAAAAGAGAGAGTCCAGGGAAAAGAGACAGGACAGGGAAGAGAGAGGGAAAAGAGGGAGTGGAGGAAAGGGAGGGAATAGAGGAAGGCGAGTGGAAGCGGGAAAAATGAACGCCGAGAGAACAGATGTGAGAGAGACAGGCGAGGGGAAACAGGGAAAAGAGACAAGCGGGGGAAAAGAGAGAGTCCAGGGAAAAGAGACAGGATAGGGAAGGGAGAGGGAAAAGAAAGTGTCCAGGGAACAGAGACACGACTGGGAAGAGACAGTGAAAAGAGAGAGTTGAGGAATGAGAGGGAAAAGAGAGGGGCGAGTGAAAGCGGGAAAGTGAGACACCGAGTGAAGAGAGGTGACAGACACAGGAGAGGGGAAAGAGGGGGAAGAGACAAGCGGGGGGAAAGAGAGAGCCCAGGGAAAAGAGACAGGACAGGGAAGAGAGAGGGAAAAGAGGGAGTGGAGGAAAGGGAGGGAATAGAGGAAGGCGAGTGAAAGCGGGAAAAATGAACGCCGAGAGAACAGATGTGAGAGAGACAGGCGAGGGGAAACAGGGAAAAGAGACAAGCGGGGGAAAAGAGAGAGTCCAGGGAAAAGAGACAGGACACGGAAGAGAGAGGGAAAAGAGGGAGTGGAGGGAAGGGAGGGAATAGAGGAAGGCGAGTGAAAGCGGGAAAAATGAACGCCGAGAGAACAGAGGTGAGAGAGACAGGCGAGGGGAAACAGGGAAAAGAGACAAGCGGGGGAAAAGAGAGAGTCCAGGGAAAAGAGACGGGACAGGGAAGAGAGAGGGAAAAGAGGGAGTGGAGGAAAGGGAGGGAATAGAGGAAGGCGAGTGGAAGCGGGAAAAATGAACGCCGAGAGTACAGAGGTGAGAGAGACAGGCGAGGGGAAACAGGGAAAAGAGGCAAGCGGGGGAAAAGAGAGAGTCCAGGGAAAAGAGACACGACTGGGAAGAGACAGTGAAAAGAGAGAGTTAAGGAATGAGAGGGAAAAGAGAGTGGCGAGTGAAAGCGGGAAAATGAGACACCGAGTGAAGAGAGGTGACAGACACAGGAGAGGGGAAAGACGGGGAAGAGACAAGCGGGGGAAAAGAGAGAGCCCAGGGAAAAGAGACAGGACAGGGAAGAGAGAGGGAAAAGAGGGTGTGGAGGAAAGGGAGGGAATAGAGGAAGGCGAGTGAAAGCGGGAAATATAAACACCGAGAGAAGAGAGGTGAGAGAGACAGGCGAGGGGAAACAGGGAAAAGAGACAAGCGCGGGAAAAGTTGGAAAAGAGGGAGTTGAGGGAAAGCAGGGGAAAGTGACTGGAGTGGGTAAAGAGGGAAGAGTTAATGGAGAATAGGCAAAAGAGGGACAAGCGACAGGCAAGGGTAAAGAGAGAGGTGAGGAACGAGAAGGAAAAGAGACAGGCGAGAGAAAGGGGGGAAATTAGACACCGAGTGAAGAGAGGTGACAGACACAGGAGAGGGGAAAGAGGGGGAAGAGACAAGCAGTGGGAAAGAGGGAAAAGAAAGTGTCCAGGGAAAAGAGACAGGACAGGGAAGAGACAGTGAAAAGAGAGAGTTGAGTAATGAGAGGGAAAAGAGAGGGGCGAGTGAAAGCGGGAAAATGAGACACCGAGTGAAGAGAGGTGACAGACACAGGAGAGGGGGAAGAGACAAGCGGGGGGGAAGAGAGAGTCCAGGGAAAAGAGACAGGACAGGGAAGAGAGAGGGAAAAGAGGGAGTGGAGGGAAGGGAGGGAATAGAGGAAGGCGAGTGAAAGAGGGGGAAATGAACGCCGAGAGAACAGAGGTGAGAGACACAGGCGAGGGGAAACAGGGAAAAGAGAAAAGCGGGGGGAAAGAGAGAGTCCAGGGAAAAGAGACAGGACAGGGAAGAGAGAGGGAAAACAGGGAGTGGAGGAAAGGGAGGGAATAGAGGAAGGCGAGTGGAAGCGGGAAAAATGAACGCCGAGAGAACAGATGTGAGAGAGACAGGCGAGGGGAAACAGGGAAAAGAGACAAGCGGGGGAAAAGAGAGAGTCCAGGGAAAAGAGACACGACTGGGAAGAGACAGTGAAAAGAGAGAGTTAAGGAATGAGAGGGAAAAGAGAGTGGCGAGTGAAAGCGGGAAAATGAGACACCGAGTGAAGAGAGGTGACAGACACAGGAGAGGGGAAAGAGGGGGAAGAGACAAGCGGGGGAAAAGAGAGAGCCCAGGGAAAAGAGACAGGACAGGGAAGAGAGAGGGAAAAGAGGGTGTGGAGGAAAGGGAGGGAATAGAGGAAGGCGAGTGAAAGCGGGAAATATAAACACCGAGAGAACAGAGGTGAGAGAGACAGGCGAGGGGAAACAGGGAAAAGAGACAAGCGCGGGAAAAGTTGGAAAAGAGGGAGTTGAGGGAAAGCAGGGGAAAGTGACTGCTGAGGGTAAAGAGGGAAGAGTTCATGGAGAATAGGCAAAAGAGGGAAAAGCGACAGGCAAGGGTAAAGAGAGAGGTGAGGAACGAGAAGGAAAAGAGAGAGGCGAGAGAAAGGGGGGAAATTAGACACCGAGTGAAGAGAGGTGACAGATACAGGAGAGGGGAAAGAGGGGAAAGAGACAAGCGGGGGGAAAGAGAGTGTCCAGGGAAAAGAGACAGGACAGGGAGGAGAGAGTGAAAAGAGGGAGTTGATGAGTGAGAGAGAAAAGAGAGGGGCGAGTGAAGGTGGGAAATTTACACACCGAGTGAAGAGAGGTGACAGATACAGGAGAGGGGAAAGAAGGGAAAGAGACAAGCCGAGGAAAAGAGAGTATCTAGGGAAAAGAGGCAGGACAGGGAGGAGAGAGTGAAGAGAGAGAGTTGATGAATGAGAGGGAAACGAGAGAGGCGAGTGAAAGTGGGAAAATGAGACACCAAGTGAAGAGAGGTGACAGACACAGGAGAGGGGAAAGAGGGGGAAGAGACAAGCGGGGGAAAAGAGAGAGTCCAGGGAAAAGAGACAGGACAGGGAAGAGAGAGGGAAAAGAGGGAGCGGAGGGAATAGAGGAAGGCGAGTGAAAGAGGGGGAAATGAACGCCGAGAGAACAGAGGTGAGAGAGACAGGCGAGGGGAAACAGGGAAAAGAGACAAGCGAGGGAAAAGTTGGAAAAGAGGGAGTTGAAGGAAAGCAGGGGAAAGTGACTGGTGAGGGTAAAGAGGGAAGAGTTCATGGAGAATAGGCAAAAGAGGGAAAAGCGACAGGCAAGGGTAAAGAGAGAGGTGAGGAACGAGAAGGAAAAGAGAGAGGCGAGTGAAAGCGGGGAAATGAGACACCGAGTGAAGAGAGGTGACAGACACAGGAGAGAGGAAAGAGGGGGAAGAGACAAGCGGGGGGAAAGAGAGAGCCCAGGGAAAAGAGACAGGACAGGGAAGAGAGAGGGAAAAGAGGGAGTGGAGGGAAGGGAGGGAATAGAGGAAGGCGAGTGAAAGAGGGGGAAATGAACGCCGAGAGAACAGAGGTGAGAGAGACAGGCGAGGGGAAACAGGGAAAAGAGAAAAGCGGGGGGAAAGAGAGAGTCCAGGGAAAAGAGACAGGACAGGGAAGAGAGAGGGAAAAGAGGGAGTGGAGGAAAGGGAGGGAATAGAGGAAGGCGAGTGAAAGAGGGGGAAATGAACGCCGAGAGTACAGAGGTGAGAGAGACAGGCGAGGGGAAACAGGGAAAAGAGACAAGCGGGGGAAAAGAGAGAGTCCAGGGAAAAGAGACAGGACAGGGGAGAGAGAGGGAAAAGAAAGTGTCCAGGGAAAAGAGACACGACTGGGAAGAGACAGTGAAAAGAGAGAGTTGAGGAATGAGAGGGAAAAGAGAGGGGCGAGAGAAAGCGGGAAAATGAGACACCGAGTGAAGAGAGGTGACAGACACAGGAGAGGGGAAAGACGGGGAAGAGACAAGCGGGGGAAAAGAGAGAGCCCAGGGAAAAGAGGCAGGACAGGGAGGAGAGAGTGAAAAGAGGGAGTTGATGAGTGAGAGAGAAAAGAGAGGGGCGAGTGAAGGTGGGAAATTTCCCCACCGAGTGAAGAGAGGTGACAGACACAGGAGAGGGGAAAGAAGGGAAAGAGACAAGCCGAGGAAAAGAGAGTATCTAGGGAAAAGAGGCAGGACAGGGAGGAGAGAGTGAAGAGAGAGAGTTGATGAATGAGAGGGAAACGAGAGAGGCGAGTGGAAGTGGGAAAATGAGACACCAAGTGAAGAGAGGTGACAGACACAGGAGAGGGGAAAGAGGGGGAAGAGACAAGCGGGGGAAAAGAGAGAGCCCAGGGAAAAGAAAGGACAGGGAAGAGAGAGGGAAAAGAAAGTGTCCAGGGAAAAGAGACACGACTGGGAAGAGACAGTGAAAAGAGAGAGTTGAGGAATGAGAGGGAAAAGAGAGGGGCGAGTGAAAGCGGGAAAATGAGACTCCGAGTGAAGAGAGGTGACAGACACAGGAGAGGGGAAAGAGGGGGAAGAGACAAGCAGTGGGAAAGAGGGAAAAGAAAGTGTCCAGGGAAAAGAGACAGGACAGGGAAGAGAGAGTGAAAAGAGGGAGAAGAGGAATGAGACAGAAAAGAGAGAGGCGAGTGAAAGTGGGAAAATGAGACACCGAGTGAAGAGAGGTGACAGACACAGGAGAGGGGAAAGACGGGGAAGAGACAAGCGGGGGAAAAGAGAGAGCCCGGGGAAAAGAGAGAGTCCAGGGAAAAGAGACAGGACAGGGAAGAGAGAGGGAAAAGAGGGAGTGAAGGGAAGGGAGGGAATAGAGGAAGGCGAGTGAAAGAGGGGGAAATGAACGCCGAGAGAACAGAGGTGAGAGAGACAGGCGAGGGGAAACAGGGAAAAGAGAAAAGCGGGGGGAAAGAGAGAGTCCAGGGAAAAGAGACAGGACAGGGAAGAGAGAGGGAAAACAGGGAGTGGAGGAAAGGGAGGGAACAGAGGAAGGCGAGTGGAAGCGGGAAAAATGAACGCCGAGAGAACAGAGGTGAGAGAGACAGGCGAGGGGAAACAGGGAAAAGAGACAAGCCGGGGAAAAGAGACTATCCAGGGAAAAGAGACACGACTGGGAAGAGACAGTGAAAAGAGAGAGATGAGGAATGAGAGGGAAAAGAGAGGGGCGAGTGAAAGCGGGAAAATGAGACACCGAGTGAAGAGAGGTGACAGACACAGGAGAGGGGAAAGAGGGGGAAGAGACAAGCGGGGGAAAAGAGAGAGCCCAGGGAAAAGAGACAGGACAGGGAAGAGAGAGGGAAAAGAGGGTGTGGAGGAAAGGGAGGGAATAGAGGAAGGCGAGTGAAAGCGGGAAATATAAACACCGAGAGAACAGAGGTGAGAGAGACAGGCGAGGGGAAACAGGGAAAAGAGACAAGCGCGGGAAAAGTTGGAAAAGAGGGAGTTGAGGGAAAGCAGGGGAAAGTGACTGGTGAGGGTAAAGAGGGAAGAGTTCATGGAGAATAGGCAAAAGAGGGAAAAGCGACAGGCAAGGGTAAAGAGAGAGGTGAGGAACGAGAAGGAAAAGAGAGAGGCGAGAGAAAGGGGGAAAATTAGACACCGAGTGAAGAGAGGTGACAGAGACAGGAGAGGGGAAAGAGGGGAAAGAGACAAGCGGGGGGAAAGAGAGTGTCCAGGGAAAAGAGACAGGACAGGGAGGAGAGAGTGAAAAGAGGGAGTTGATGAGTGAGAGAGAAAAGAGAGGGGCGAGTGAAGGTGGGAAATTTACACACCGAGTGAAGAGAGGTGACAGATACAGGAGAGGGGAAAGAAGGGAAAGAGACAAGCCGAGGAAAAGAGAGTATCTAGGGAAAAGAGGCAGGACAGGGAGGAGAGAGTGAAGAGAGAGAGTTGATGAATGAGAGGGAAACGAGAGACGCGAGTGGAAGTGGGAAAATGAGACACCAAGTGAAGAGAGGTGACAGACACAGGAGAGGGGAAAGAGGGGGAAGAGACAAGCGGGGGAAAAGAGAGAGTCCAGGGAGGAGAAAGGACAGGGAAGAGAGAGGGAAAAGAGGGAGCGGAGGGAATAGAGGAAGGCGAGTGAAAGAGGGGGAAATGAACGCCGAGAGAACAGAGGTGAGAGAGACAGGCGAGGGGAAACAGGGAAAAGAGACAAGCGGGGGAAAAGAGAGAGTCCAGGGAAAAGAGACAGGACAGGGAAGAGAGAGGGAAAAGAAAGTGTCCAGGGAAAAGAGACACGACTGGGAAGAGACAGTGAAAAGAGAGAGTTGAGGAATGAGAGGGAAAAGAGAGGGGCGAGTGAAAGTGGGAAATTGAGACACCGAGTGAAGAGAGGTGACAGACACAGGAGAGGGGAAAGAGGGGGAAGAGACAAGCGGGGGGGAAGAGAGAGTCCAGGGAAAAGAGACAGGACAGGGAAGAGAGAGGGAAAAGAGGGAGTGGAGGGAAGGGAGGGAATAGAGGAAGGCGAGTGAAAGAGGGGGAAATGAACGCCGAGAGAACAGAGGTGAGAGAGACAGGTGAGGGGAAACAGGGAAAAGAGACAAGCGGGGGAAAAGAGACACGACAGGGAAGAGACAGTGAAAAGAGAGAGTTGAGGAATGAGAGGGAAAAGAGAGGGGCGAGTGAAAGCGGGAAAATGAGACACCGAGTGAAGAGAGGTGACAGACACAGGAGAGGGGAAAGAGGGGGAAGACACAAGCGGGGGAAAAGAGAGAGTCCAGGGAAAAGAGACAGGACAGGGAAGAGAGAGGGAAAAGAGGGAGTGGAGGAAAGGGAGGGAAGAGAGGAAGGCGAGTGAAAGCGGGAAAAATGAACGCCGAGAGAACAGAGGTGAGAGAGACAGGCGAGGGGAAACAGGGAAAAGAGACAAGCGGGGGAAAAGAGAGAGTCCAGGGAAAAGAGACAGGACACGGAAGAGAGAGGGAAAAGAGGGAGTGGAGGGAAGGGAGGGAATAGAGGAAGGCGAGTGAAAGAGGGGGAAATGAACGCCGAGAGAACAGAGGTGAGAGAGACAGGCGAGGGGAAACAGGGAAAAGAGAAAAGCGGGGGAAAAGAGAGAGTCCAGGGAAAAGAGACAGGACAGGGAAGAGAGAGGGAAAAGAGGGAGTGGAGGAAAGGGAGGGAATAGAGGAAGGCGAGTGGAAGCGGGAAAAATGAACGCCGAGAGTACAGAGGTGAGAGAGACAGGCGAGGGGAAACAGGGAAAAGAGGCAAGCGGGGGAAAAGAGAGAGTCCAGGGAAAAGAGACAGGACAGGGAAGAGAGAGGGAAAAGAGGGAGTGGAGGAAAGGGAGGGAATAGAGGAAGGCGAGTGGAAGCGGGAAAAATGAACGCCGAGAGAACAGAGGTGAGAGAGACAGGCGAGGGGAAACAGGGAAAAGAGACAAAGCGGGGGAAAAGAGAGAGCCCAGGGAAAAGAGACAGGACAGGGAAGAGAGAGGGAAAAGAAAGTGTCCAGGGAAAAGAGACACGACTGGGAAGAGACAGTGAAAAGAGAGAGTTGAGGAATGAGAGGGAAAAGAGAGGGGCGAGTGAAAGTGGGAAATTGAGACACCGAGTGAAGAGAGGTGACAGACACAGGAGAGGGGGAAGAGACAAGCGGGGGGGAAGAGAGAGTCCAGGGAAAAGAGACAGGACAGGGAAGAGAGAGGGAAAAGAGGGAGTGGAGGGAAGGGAGGGAATAGAGGAAGGCGAGTGAAAGAGGGGGAAATGAACGCCGAGAGAACAGAGGTGAGAGACACAGGCGAGGGGAAACAGGGAAAAGAGAAAAGCGGGGGGAAAGAGAGAGTCCAGGGAAAAGAGACAGGACACGGAAGAGAGAGGGAAAAGAGGGAGTGGAGGGAAGGGAGGGAATAGAGGAAGGCGAGTGGAAGCGGGAAAAATGAACGCCGAGAGAACAGATGTGAGAGAGACAGGCGAGGGGAAACAGGGAAAAGAGACAAGCGGGGGAAAAGAGAGAGTCCAGGGAAAAGAGACAGGACAGGGAAGAGAGAGGGAAAAGAGGGAGTGGAGGAAAGGGAGGGAATAGAGGAAGGCGAGTGGAAGCGGGAAAAATGAACGCCGAGAGAACAGAGGTGAGAGAGACAGGCGAGGGGAAACAGGGAAAAGAGACAAAGCGGGGGAAAAGAGAGAGCCCAGGGAAAAGAGACAGGACAGGGAAGAGAGAGGGAAAAGAAAGTGTCCAGGGAAAAGAGACACGACTGGGAAGAGACAGTGAAAAGAGAGAGATGAGGAATGAGAGGGAAAAGAGAGGGGCGAGTGAAAGTGGGAAATTGAGACACCGAGTGAAGAGAGGTGACAGACACAGGAGAGGGGGAAGAGACAAGCGGGGGGGAAGAGAGAGTCCAGGGAAAAGAGACAGGACAGGGAAGAGAGAGGGAAAAGAGGGAGTGGAGGGAAGGGAGGGAATAGAGGAAGGCGAGTGAAAGAGGGGGAAATGAACGCCGAGAGAACAGAGGTGAGAGACACAGGCGAGGGGAAACAGGGAAAAGAGAAAAGCGGGGGGAAAGAGAGAGTCCAGGGAAAAGAGACAGGACAGGGAAGAGAGAGGGAAAACAGGGAGTGGAGGAAAGGGAGGGAATAGAGGAAGGCGAGTGGAAGCGGGAAAAATGAACGCCGAGAGAACAGATGTGAGAGAGACAGGCGAGGGGAAACAGGGAAAAGAGACAAGCGGGGGAAAAGAAAGTGTCCAGGGAAAAGAGACACGACTGGGAAGAGACAGTGAAAAGAGAGAGTTGAGGAATGAGAGGGAAAAGAGAGTGGCGAGTGAAAGCGGGAAAATGAGACACCGAGTGAAGAGAGGTGACAGACACAGGAGAGGGGAAAGAGGGGGAAGAGACAAGCGGGGGAAAAGAGAGAGCCCAGGGAAAAGAGACAGGACAGGGAAGAGAGAGGGAAAAGAGGGTGTGGAGGAAAGGGAGGGAATAGAGGAAGGCGAGTGAAAGCGGGAAATATAAACACCGAGAGAACAGAGGTGAGAGAGACAGGCGAGGGGAAACAGGGAAAAGAGACAAGCGCGGGAAAAGTTGGAAAAGAGGGAGTTGAGGGAAAGCAGGGGAAAGTGACTGGTGAGGGTAAAGAGGGAAGAGTTCATGGAGAATAGGCAAAAGAGGGAAAAGCGACAGGCAAGGGTAAAGAGAGAGGTGAGGAACGAGAAGGAAAAGAGAGAGGCGAGAGAAAGGGGGAAAATTAGACACCGAGTGAAGAGAGGTGACAGAGACAGGAGAGGGGAAAGAGGGGAAAGAGACAAGCGGGGGGAAAGAGAGTGTCCAGGGAAAAGAGACAGGACAGGGAGGAGAGAGTGAAAAGAGGGAGTTGATGAGTGAGAGAGAAAAGAGAGGGGCGAGTGAAGGTGGGAAATTTACACACCGAGTGAAGAGAGGTGACAGATACAGGAGAGGGGAAAGAAGGGAAAGAGACAAGCCGAGGAAAAGAGAGTATCTAGGGAAAAGAGGCAGGACAGGGAGGAGAGAGTGAAGAGAGAGAGTTGATGAATGAGAGGGAAACGAGAGAGGCGAGTGAAAGTGGGAAAATGAGACACCAAGTGAAGAGAGGTGACAGACACAGGAGAGGGGAAAGAGGGGGAAGAGACAAGCGGGGGAAAAGAGAGAGTCCAGGGAAAAGAGACAGGACAGGGAAGAGAGAGGGAAAAGAGGGAGCGGAGGGAATAGAGGAAGGCGAGTGAAAGAGGGGGAAATGAACGCCGAGAGAACAGAGGTGAGAGAGACAGGCGAGGGGAAACAGGGAAAAGAGACAAGCGAGGGAAAAGTTGGAAAAGGGAGTTGAAGGAAAGCAGGGGAAAGTGACTGGTGAGGGTAAAGAGGGAAGAGTTCATGGAGAATAGGCAAAAGAGGGAAAAGCGACAGGCAAGGGTAAAGAGAGAGGTGAGGAACGAGAAGGAAAAGAGAGAGGCGAGTGAAAGCGGGGAAATGAGACACCGAGTGAAGAGAGGTGACAGACACAGGAGAGAGGAAAGAGGGGGAAGAGACAAGCGGGGGGAAAGAGAGAGTCCAGGGAAAAGAGACAGGACAGGGAAGAGAGAGGGAAAAGAGGGAGTGGAGGGAAGGGAGGGAATAGAGGAAGGCGAGTGAAAGAGGGGGAAATGAACGCCGAGAGAACAGAGGTGAGAGAGACAGGCGAGGGGAAACAGGGAAAAGAGAAAAGCGGGGGAAAAGAGAGAGTCCAGGGAAAAGAGACAGGACAGGGAAGAGAGAGGGAAAAGAGGGAGTGGAGGAAAGGGAGGGAATAGAGGAAGGCGAGTGGAAGCGGGAAAAATGAACGCCGAGAGTACAGAGGTGAGAGAGACAGGCGAGGGGAAACAGGGAAAAGAGACAAGCGGGGGAAAAGAGAGAGTCCAGGGAAAAGAGACAGGACAGGGAAGAGAGAGGGAAAAGAAAGTGTCCAGGGAAAAGAGACACGACTGGGAAGAGACAGTGAAAAGAGAGAGTTGAGGAATGAGAGGGAAAAGAGAGGGGCGAGTGAAAGTGGGAAATTGAGACACCGAGTGAAGAGAGGTGACAGACACAGGAGAGGGGAAAGAGGGGGAAGAGACAAGCGGGGGGGAAGAGAGAGTCCAGGGAAAAGAGACAGGACAGGGAAGAGAGAGGGAAAAGAGGGAGTGGAGGGAAGGGAGGGAATAGAGGAAGGCGAGTGAAAGAGGGGGAAATGAACGCCGAGAGAACAGAGGTGAGAGAGACAGGCGAGGGGAAACAGGGAAAAGAGAAAAGCGGGGGGAAAGAGAGAGTCCAGGGAAAAGAGACAGGACAGGGAAGAGAGAGGGAAAACAGGGAGTGGAGGAAAGGGAGGGAATAGAGGAAGGCGAGTGAAAGCAGGAAAAATGAACGCCGAGAGAACAGAGGTGAGAGACACAGGCGAGGGGAAACAGGGAAAAGAGAAAAGCGGGGAAAAGAGAGAGTCCAGGGAAAAGAGACAGGACAGGGAAGAGAGAGGGAAAAGAGAGAGTTGAGGAATGAGAGGGAAAAGAGAGGGGCGAGTGAAAGTGGGAAATTGAGACACCGAGTGAAGAGAGGTGACAGACACAGGAGAGGGGAAACAGGGGGAAGAGACAAGCGGGGGGAAAGAGAGAGTCCAGGGAAAAGAGATAGGACAGGGAAGAGAGAGGGAAAAGAGGGTGTGGAGGAAAGGGAGGGAATAGAGGAAGGCGAGTGAAAGCAGGAAAAATGAACGCCGAGAGAACAGAGGTGAGAGACACAGGCGAGGGGAAACAGGGAAAAGAGAAAAGCGGGGGAAAAGAGAGAGTCCAGGGAAAAGAGACAGGACAGGGAAGAGAGAGGGAAAAGAGGGAGTGGAGGAAAGGGAGGGAATAGAGGAAGGCGAGTGGAAGCGGGAAAAATGAACGCCGAGAGAACAGAGGTGAGAGTGACAGGCAAGGGGAAACAGGGAAAAGAGAAAAGCGGGGGAAAAGAGAGAGTCCAGGGAAAAGAGACACGACTGGGAAGAGAGAGTGAAAAGAGAGAGTTAAGGAATGAGAGGGAAAAGAGAGTGCCGAGTGAAAGCGGGAAAATGAGACACCGAGTGAAGAGAGGTGACAGACACAGGAGAGGGGAAAGACGGGGATGAGACAAGCGGGGGAAAAGAGAGAGCCCAGGGAAAAGAGACGGGACAGGGAAGAGAGAGGGAAAAGAGGGAGTGGAGGAAAGGGAGGGAATAGAGGAAGGCGAGTGAAAGCAGGAAAACTGAACGCCGAGAGAACAGAGGTGAGAGAGACAGGCGAGGGGAAACAGGGAAAAGAGACAAGCGGGGGAAAAGAGAGAGTCCAGGGAAAAGAGACGGGACAGGGAAGAGAGAGGGAAAAGAGGGAGTGGAGGAAAGGGAGGGAATAGAGGAAGGCGAGTGGAAGCGGGAAAAATGAACGCCGAGAGAACAGAGGTGAGAGAGACAGGCGAGGGGAAACAGGGAAAAGAGACAAGCCGGGGAAAATAGACTATCCAGGGAAAAGAGACACGACTGGGAAGAGACAGTGAAAAGAGTGAGTTGAGGAATGAGAGGGAAAAGAGAGGGGCGAGTGAAAGTGGGAAATATAAACACCGAGAGAACAGAGGTGAGAGAGACAGGCGAGGGGAAACAGGGAAAAGAGACAAGCGCGGGAAAAGTTGGAAAAGAGGGAGTTGAGGGAAAGCAGGGGAAAGTGACTGGTGAGGGTAAAGAGGGAAGAGTTCATGGAGAACAGGCAAAAGAGGGAAAAGCGACAGGCAAGGGTAAAGAGAGAGGTGAGGAACGAGAAGGAAAAGAGAGAGGGGAGAAAAAGGGGGAAAATTAGGCACGGAGTGAAGAGAGGTGACAGAGACAGGAGAGGGGAAAGAGGGGAAAGAGACAAGCGGGGGGAAAGAGAGTGTCCAGGGAAAAGAGACAGGACAGGGAGGAGAGAGTGAAAAGAGGGAGTTGATGAGTGAGAGAGAAAAGAGAGGGGCGAGTGAAGGTGGGAAATTTACACACCGAGTGAAGAGAGGTGACAGATACAGGAGAGGGGAAAGAAGGGAAAGAGACAAGCCGAGGAAAAGAGAGTATCTAGGGAAAAGAGGCAGGACAGGGAGGAGAGAGTGAAGAGAGAGAGTTGATGAATGAGAGGGAAACGAGAGAGGCGAGTGAAAGTGGGAAAATGAGACACCAAGTGAAGAGAGGTGACAGACACAGGAGAGGGGAAAGAGGGGGAAGAGACAAGCGGGGGAAAAGAGAGAGTCCAGGGAAAAGAGACAGGACAGGGAAGAGAGAGGGAAAAGAGGGAGCGGAGGGAATAGAGGAAGGCGAGTGAAAGCGGGAAAAATGAACGCCGAGAGAACAGAGGTGAGAGAGACAGGCGAGGGGAAACAGGGAAAAGAGACAAGCGAGGGAAAAGTTGGAAAAGAGGGAGTTGAAGGAAAGCAGGGGAAAGTGACTGGTGAGGGTAAAGAGGGAAGAGTTCATGGAGAATAGGCAAAAGAGGGAAAAGCGACAGGCAAGGGTAAAGAGAGAGGTGAGGAACGAGAAGGAAAAGAGAGAGGCGAGTGAAAGCGGGGAAATGAGACACCGAGTGAAGAGAGGTGACAGACACAGGAGAGAGGAAAGAGGGGGAAGAGACAAGCGGGGGGAAAGAGAGAGCCCAGGGAAAAGAGACAGGACAGGGAAGAGAGAGGGAAAAGAGGGAGTGGAGGAAAGGGAGGGAATAGAGGAAGGCGAGTGGAAGCGGGAAAAATGAACGCCGAGAGTACAGAGGTGAGAGAGACAGGCGAGGGGAAACAGGGAAAAGAGACAAGCGGGGGAAAAGAGAGAGTCCAGGGAAAAGAGACAGGACAGGGAAGAGAGAGGGAAAAGAAAGTGTCCAGGGAAAAGAGACACGACTGGGAAGAGACAGTGAAAAGAGAGAGTTGAGGAATGAGAGGGAAAAGAGAGGGGCGAGAGAAAGCGGGAAAATGAGACACCGAGTGAAGAGAGGTGACAGACACAGGAGAGGGGAAAGACGGGGAAGAGACAAGCGGGGGAAAAGAGAGAGCCCAGGGAAAAGAGGCAGGACAGGGAGGAGAGAGTGAAAAGAGGGAGTTGATGAGTGAGAGAGAAAAGAGAGGGGCGAGTGAAGGTGGGAAATTTCCCCACCGAGTGAAGAGAGGTGACAGACACAGGAGAGGGGAAAGAAGGGAAAGAGACAAGCCGAGGAAAAGAGAGTATCTAGGGAAAAGAGGCAGGACAGGGAGGAGAGAGTGAAGAGAGAGAGTTGATGAATGAGAGGGAAACGAGAGAGGCGAGTGGAAGTGGGAAAATGAGACACCAAGTGAAGAGAGGTGACAGACACAGGAGAGGGGAAAGAGGGGGAAGAGACAAGCGGGGGAAAAGAGAGAGCCCAGGGAAAAGAAAGGACAGGGAAGAGAGAGGGAAAAGAAAGTGTCCAGGGAAAAGAGACACGACTGGGAAGAGACAGTGAAAAGAGAGAGTTGAGGAATGAGAGGGAAAAGAGAGGGGCGAGTGAAAGCGGGAAAATGAGACTCCGAGTGAAGAGAGGTGACAGACACAGGAGAGGGGAAAGAGGGGGAAGAGACAAGCGTTGGGAAAGAGGGAAAAGAAAGTGTCCAGGGAAAAGAGACAGGACAGGGAAGAGAGAGTGAAAAGAGGGAGAAGAGGAATGAGACAGAAAAGAGAGAGGCGAGTGAAAGTGGGAAAATGAGACACCGAGTGAAGAGAGGTGACAGACACAGGAGAGGGGAAAGACGGGGAAGAGACAAGCGGGGGAAAAGAGAGAGCCCGGGGAAAAGAGAGAGTCCAGGGAAAAGAGACAGGACAGGGAAGAGAGAGGGAAAAGAGGGAGTGGAGGAAAGGGAGGGAATAGAGGAAGGCGAGTGAAAGAGGGGGAAATGAACGCCGAGAGAACAGAGGTGAGAGAGACAGGCGAGGGGAAACAGGGAAAAGAGACAAGCGGGGGAAAAGAGAGAGTCCAGGGAAAAGAGACAGGACAGGGAAGAGAGAGGGAAAAGAAAGTGTCCAGGGAGAAGAGACACGACTGGGAAGAGACAGTGAAAAGAGAGAGTTGAGGAATGAGAGGGAAAAGAGAGGGGCGAGTGAAAGCGGGAAAATGAGACACCAAGTGAAGAGAGGTGACAGACACAGGAGAGGGGAAAGACGGGGAAGAGACAAGCGGGGGAAAAGAGAGAGTCCAGAGAAGAGACAGGACAGGGAAGAGAGAGGGAAAAGAGGGAGTGGAGGAAAGGGAGGGAGTAGAGGAAGGCGAGTGAAAGCGGGAAAAATGAACGCCGAGAGAACAGAGGTGAGAGAGACAGGCGAGGGGAAACAGGGAAAAGAGACAAGCGGGGGAAAAGAGAGAGTCCAGGGAAAAGAGACGGGACAGGGAAGAGAGAGGGAAAAGAGGGAGTGGAGGAAAGGGAGGGAGTAGAGGAAGGCGAGTGAAAGCGGGAAAAATGAACGCCGAGAGAACAGAGGTGAGAGAGACAGGCGAGGGGAAACAGGGAAAAGAGAAATGTGGGGGGAAAGAGAGAGTCCAGGGAAAAGAGACACGACTGGGAAGAGACAGTGAAAAGAGAGAGATGAGGAATGAGAGGGAAAAGAGAGGGGCGAGTGAAAGCGGGAAAATGAGACACCGAGTGAAGAGAGGTGACAGACACAGGAGAGGGGAAAGAGGGGGAAGAGACAAGCGGGGGAAAAGAGAGAGCCCAGGGAAAAGAGACAGGACAGGGAAGAGAGAGGGAAAAGAGGGTGTGGAGGAAAGGGAGGGAATAGAGGAAGGCGAGTGAAAGCGGGAAATATAAACACCGAGAGAACAGAGGTGAGAGAGACAGGCGAGGGGAAACAGGGAAAAGAGACAAGCGCGGGAAAAGTTGGAAAAGAGGGAGTTGAGGGAAAGCAGGGGAAAGTGACTGGTGAGGGTAAAGAGGGAAGAGTTCATGGAGAATAGGCAAAAGAGGGAAAAGCGACAGGCAAGGGTAAAGAGAGAGGTGAGGAACGAGAAGGAAAAGAGAGAGGCGAGAGAAAGGGGGAAAATTAGACACCGAGTGAAGAGAGGTGACAGAGACAGGAGAGGGGAAAGAGGGGAAAGAGACAAGCGGGGGGAAAGAGAGTGTCCAGGGAAAAGAGACAGGACAGGGAGGAGAGAGTGAAAAGAGGGAGTTGATGAGTGAGAGAGAAAAGAGAGGGGCGAGTGAAGGTGGGAAATTTACACACCGAGTGAAGAGAGGTGACAGATACAGGAGAGGGGAAAGAAGGGAAAGAGACAAGCCGAGGAAAAGAGAGTATCTAGGGAAAAGAGGCAGGACAGGGAGGAGAGAGTGAAGAGAGAGAGTTGATGAATGAGAGGGAAACGAGAGACGCGAGTGGAAGTGGGAAAATGAGACACCAAGTGAAGAGAGGTGACAGACACAGGAGAGGGGAAAGAGGGGGAAGAGACAAGCGGGGGGGAAGAGAGAGTCCAGGGAAAAGAGACAGGAGAGGGAAGAGAGAGGGAAAAGAGGGAATGGAGGGAAGGGAGGGAATAGAGGAAGGCGAGTGAAAGAGGGGGAAATGAACGCCGAGAGAACAGAGGTGAGAGAGACAGGCGAGGGGAAACAGGGAAAAGAGACAAGCGGGGGAAAAGAGACACGACAGGGAAGAGACAGTGAAAAGAGAGAGTTGAGGAATGAGAGGGAAAAGAGAGGGGCGAGTGAAAGCGGGAAAATGAGACACCGAGTGAAGAGAGGTGACAGACACAGGAGAGGGGAAAGAGGGGGAAGAGACAAGCGGGGGGAAAGAGAGAGCCCAGGGAAAAGAGACAGGACAGGGAAGAGAGAGGGAAAAGAGGGAGTGGAGGAAAGGGAGGGAATAGAGGAAGGCGAGTGAAAGCGGGAAAAATGAACGCCGAGAGAACAGATGTGAGAGAGACAGGCGAGGGGAAACAGGGAAAAGAGACAAGCGGGGGAAAAGAGAGAGTCCAGGGAAAAGAGACAGGACACGGAAGAGAGAGGGAAAAGAGGGAGTGGAGGGAAGGGAGGGAATAGAGGAAGGCGAGTGAAAGAGGGGGAAATGAACGCCGAGAGAACAGAGGTGAGAGAGACAGGCGAGGGGAAACAGGGAAAAGAGAAAAGCGGGGGAAAAGAGAGAGTCCAGGGAAAAGAGACAGGACAGGGAAGAGAGAGGGAAAAGAGGGAGTGGAGGAAAGGGAGGGAATAGAGGAAGGCGAGTGGAAGCGGGAAAAATGAACGCCGAGAGTACAGAGGTGAGAGAGACAGGCGAGGGGAAACAGGGAAAAGAGGCAAGCGGGGGAAAAGAGAGAGTCCAGGGAAAAGAGACAGGACAGGGAAGAGAGAGGGAAAAGAGGGTGTGGAGGAAAGGGAGGGAATAGAGGAAGGCGAGTGGAAGCGGGAAAAATGAACGCCGAGAGAACAGAGGTGAGAGAGACAGGCGAGGGGAAACAGGGAAAAGAGACAAGCGGGGGAAAAGAGAGAGCCCAGGGAAAAGAGACAGGACAGGGAAGAGAGAGGGAAAAGAAAGTGTCCAGGGAGAAGAGACACGACTGGGAAGAGACAGTGAAAAGAGAGAGTTGAGGAATGAGAGGGAAAAGAGAGGGGCGAGTGAAAGTGGGAAATTGAGACACCGAGTGAAGAGAGGTGACAGACACAGGAGAGGGGGAAGAGACAAGCGGGGGGGAAGAGAGAGTCCAGGGAAAAGAGACAGGACAGGGAAGAGAGAGGGAAAAGAGGTAGTGGAGGGAAGGGAGGGAATAGAGGAAGGCGAGTGAAAGAGGGGGAAATGAACGCCGAGAGAACAGAGGTGAGAGAGACAGGCGAGGGGAAACAGGGAAAAGAGAAAAGCGGGGGAAAAGAGAGAGTCCAGGGAAAAGAGACAGGACAGGGAAGAGAGAGGGAAAACAGGGAGTGGAGGAAAGGGAGGGAATAGAGGAAGGCGAGTGGAAGCGGGAAAAATGAACGCCGAGAGAACAGATGTGAGAGAGACAGGCGAGGGGAAACAGGGAAAAGAGAAAAGCGGGGGAAAAGAGAGAGTCCAGGGAAAAGAGACACGACTGGGAAGAGACAGTGAAAAGAGAGAGTTAAGGAATGAGAGGGAAAAGAGAGTGGCGAGTGAAAGCGGGAAAATGAGACACCGAGTGAAGAGAGGTGACAGACACAGGAGAGGGGAAAGAGGGGGAAGAGACAAGCGGGGGAAAAGAGAGAGCCCAGGGAAAAGAGACAGGACAGGGAAGAGAGAGGGAAAAGAGGGTGTGGAGGAAAGGGAGGGAATAGAGGAAGGCGAGTGAAAGCGGGAAATATAAACACCGAGAGAACAGAGGTGAGAGAGACAGGCGAGGGGAAACAGGGAAAAGAGACAAGCGCGGGAAAAGTTGGAAAAGAGGGAGTTGAGGGAAAGCAGGGGAAAGTGACTGGTGAGGGTAAAGAGGGAAGAGTTCATGGAGAATAGGCAAAAGAGGGAAAAGCGACAGGCAAGGGTAAAGAGAGAGGTGAGGAACGAGAAGGAAAAGAGAGAGGCGAGTGAAAGCGGGGAAATGAGACACCGAGTGAAGAGAGGTGACAGACACAGGAGAGAGGAAAGAGGGGGAAGAGACAAGCGGGGGGAAAGAGAGAGTCCAGGGAAAAGAGACAGGACAGGGAAGAGAGAGGGAAAAGAGGGAGTGGAGGGAAGGGAGGGAATAGAGGAAGGCGAGTGAAAGAGGGGGAAATGAACGCCGAGAGAACAGAGGTGAGAGAGACAGGCGAGGGGAAACAGGGAAAAGAGAAAAGCGGGGGAAAAGAGAGAGTCCAGGGAAAAGAGACAGGACAGGGAAGAGAGAGGGAAAAGAGGGAGTGGAGGAAAGGGAGGGAATAGAGGAAGGCGAGTGGAAGCGGGAAAAATGAACGCCGAGAGTACAGAGGTGAGAGAGACAGGCGAGGGGAAACAGGGAAAAGAGACAAGCGGGGGAAAAGAGAGAGTCCAGGGAAAAGAGACAGGACAGGGAAGAGAGAGGGAAAAGAAAGTGTCCAGGGAAAAGAGACACGACTGGGAAGAGACAGTGAAAAGAGAGAGTTGAGGAATGAGAGGGAAAAGAGAGGGGCGAGTGAAAGTGGGAAATTGAGACACCGAGTGAAGAGAGGTGACAGACACAGGAGAGGGGAAAGAGGGGGAAGAGACAAGCGGGGGGGAAGAGAGAGTCCAGGGAAAAGAGACAGGACAGGGAAGAGAGAGGGAAAAGAGGGAGTGGAGGGAAGGGAGGGAATAGAGGAAGGCGAGTGAAAGAGGGGGAAATGAACGCCGAGAGAACAGAGGTGAGAGAGACAGGCGAGGGGAAACAGGGAAAAGAGAAAAGCGGGGGGAAAGAGAGAGTCCAGGGAAAAGAGACAGGACAGGGAAGAGAGAGGGAAAAGAGGGAGTGGAGGAAAGGGAGGGAATAGAGGAAGGCGAGTGGAAGCGGGAAAAATGAACGCCGAGAGAACAGATGTGAGAGAGACAGGCGAGGGGAAACAGGGAAAAGAGACAAGCGGGGGAAAAGAGACACGACAGGGAAGAGACAGTGAAAAGAGAGAGTTGAGGAATGAGAGGGAAAAGAGAGGGGCGAGTGAAAGTGGGAAATTGAGACACCGAGTGAAGAGAGGTGACAGACACAGGAGAGGGGAAAGAGGGGGAAGAGACAAGCGGGGGAAAAGAGAGAGCCCAGGGAAAAGAGATAGGACAGGGAAGAGAGAGGGAAAAGAGGGTGTGGAGGAAAGGGAGGGAATAGAGGAAGGCGAGTGAAAGCAGGAAAAATGAACGCCGAGAGAACAGAGGTGAGAGAGACAGGCGAGGGGAAACAGGGAAAAGAGAAAAGCGGGGGAAAAGAGAGAGTCCAGGGAAAAGAGACAGGACAGGGAAGAGAGAGGGAAAAGAGGGAGTGGAGGAAAGGGAGGGAATAGAGGAAGGCGAGTGGAAGCGGGAAAAATGAACGCCGAGAGAACAGAGGTGAGAGTGACAGGCAAGGGGAAACAGGGAAAAGAGAAAAGCGGGGGAAAAGAGAGAGTCCAGGGAAAAGAGACACGACTGGGAAGAGAGAGTGAAAAGAGAGAGTTAAGGAATGAGAGGGAAAAGAGAGTGGCGAGTGAAAGCGGGAAAATGAGACACCGAGTGAAGAGAGGTGACAGACACAGGAGAGGGGAAAGACGGGGAAGAGACAAGCGGGGGAAAAGAGAGAGCCCAGGGAAAAGAGACAGGACAGGGAAGAGAGAGGGAAAAGAGGGTGTGGAGGAAATGGAGGGAATAGAGGAAGGCGAGTGAAAGCGGGAAATATAAACACCGAGAGAACAGAGGTGAGAGAGACAGGCGAGGGGAAACAGGGAAAAGAGACAAGCGCGGGAAAAGTTGGAAAAGAGGAGTTGAGGGAAAGCAGGGGAAAGTGACTGGTGAGGGTAAAGAGGGAAGAGTTCATGGAGAATAGGCAAAAGAGGGAAAAGCGACAGGCAAGGGTAAAGAGAGAGGTGAGGAACGAGAAGGAAAAGAGAGAGGCGAGTGGAAGCGGGGAAATGAGACACCGAGTGAAGAGAGGTGACAGACACAGGAGAGGGGAAAGACGGGGAAGAGACAAGCGGGGGAAAAGAGAGAGCCCAGGGAAAAGAGGCAGGACAGGGAAGAGAGAGGGAAAAGAGGGAGTGGAGGAAAGGGAGGGAATAGAGGAAGGCGAGTGGAAGCGGGAAAAATGAACGCCGAGAGAACAGATGTGAGAGAGACAGGCGAGGGGAAACAGGGAAAAGAGACAAGCGGGGGAAAAGAGAGAGTCCAGGGAAAAGAGACAGGACAGGGAAGGGAGAGGGAAAAGAAAGTGTCCAGGGAACAGAGACACGACTGGGAAGAGACAGTGAAAAGAGAGAGTTGAGGAATGAGAGGGAAAAGAGAGGGGCGAGTGAAAGCGGGAAAATGAGACACCGAGTGAAGAGAGGTGACAGACACAGGAGAGGGGAAAGAGGGGGAAGAGACAAGCGGGGGGAAAGAGAGAGCCCAGGGAAAAGAGACAGGACAGGGAAGAGAGAGGGAAAAGAGGGAGTGGAGGAAAGGGAGGGAATAGAGGAAGGCGAGTGAAAGCGGGAAAAATGAACGCCGAGAGAACAGATGTGAGAGAGACAGGCGAGGGGAAACAGGGAAAAGAGACAAGCGGTGGAAAAGAGAGAGTCCAGGGAAAAGAGACAGGACACGGAAGAGAGAGGGAAAAGAGGGAGTGGAGGGAAGGGAGGGAATAGAGGAAGGCGAGTGAAAGAGGGGGAAATGAACGCCGAGAGAACAGAGGTGAGAGAGACAGGCGAGGGGAAACAGGGAAAAGAGAAAAGCGGGGGAAAAGAGAGAGTCCAGGGAAAAGAGACAGGACAGGGAAGAGAGAGGGAAAAGAGGGAGTGGAGGAAAGGGAGGGAATAGAGGAAGGCGAGTGGAAGCGGGAAAAATGAACGCCGAGAGTACAGAGGTGAGAGAGACAGGCGAGGGGAAACAGGGAAAAGAGGCAAGCGGGGGAAAAGAGAGAGTCCAGGGAAAAGAGACAGGACAGGGAAGAGAGAGGGAAAAGAGGGAGTGGAGGAAAGGGAGGGAATAGAGGAAGGCGAGTGGAAGCGGGAAAAATGAACGCCGAGAGAACAGAGGTGAGAGAGACAGGCGAGGGGAAACAGGGAAAAGAGACAAAGCGGGGGAAAAGAGAGAGCCCAGGGAAAAGAGACAGGACAGGGAAGAGAGAGGGAAAAGAAAGTGTCCAGGGAAAAGAGACACGACTGGGAAGAGACAGTGAAAAGAGAGAGTTGAGGAATGAGAGGGAAAAGAGAGGGGCGAGTGAAAGTGGGAAATTGAGACACCGAGTGAAGAGAGGTGACAGACACAGGAGAGGGGGAAGAGACAAGCGGGGGGGAAGAGAGAGTCCAGGGAAAAGAGACAGGACAGGGAAGAGAGAGGGAAAAGAGGGAGTGGAGGGAAGGGAGGGAATAGAGGAAGGCGAGTGAAAGAGGGGGAAATGAACGCCGAGAGAACAGAGGTGAGAGACACAGGCGAGGGGAAACAGGGAAAAGAGAAAAGCGGGGGGAAAGAGAGAGTCCAGGGAAAAGAGACAGGACAGGGAAGAGAGAGGGAAAACAGGGAGTGGAGGAAAGGGAGGGAATAGAGGAAGGCGAGTGGAAGCGGGAAAAATGAACGCCGAGAGAACAGATGTGAGAGAGACAGGCGAGGGGAAACAGGGAAAAGAGAAAAGCGGGGGAAAAGAGAGAGTCCAGGGAAAAGAGACACGACTGGGAAGAGACAGTGAAAAGAGAGAGTTAAGGAATGAGAGGGAAAAGAGAG